>NC_045710.1:10142694-10445725 GCF_009834535.1 Camelus ferus
TGCTTTTTAAAAAAATTTCTTCTGCGTTCAGGTGCTGAAAATGATTGGAAGCCCCAACCAGGAAGGAAGTTACAGTTTCCAGTGTAGACAAAAGCCAAATGCTTTACTTAAAGCCAAAAAGCACCAAGAAGCTCTGTGACTGGCTGATGTATAATATAGAATGTCATCTTTTAGAGTCCTAATGTTAGCAGATAACAGCTGCAAGTTTATTCAGACTTTCCCTGCTTTCTCTTTGTGGTTTTTGGATCCATGGGTTGGAGAACAAGCCAGAGGTGGTTTCTGTTTTCCTGCTAGTTTAGGATTTACTCAAGCTCTAATTTAAGCGTAAAATCAGAGCAGCTAGTATAAATGAGTGGGGGCTGCATCTTTCTTTCTTTCTTGTACCCGTTTTCTTTGTACCCATTTCTTTAAAGGACTCTAGAGAATGGTGGTCTCAACCTGTGTTGCTGATACAGCTAACATTAGTGCAGATCAGATAAGGTGCTGTGCGGATTCCTTTTTAGACTCGTGATAAAATCCTGTCCTCGTTAACAGATAACAGTATAGAAACTAGTCCCCGACGTAAGCCACGGCCCTGCAGGGGCTGAGCAGGAGCAGGTACTCAGGGGACAGGACGGCTGGCCTTCGGGAATCAGCACGTCTCGGTCGCTGGAACACTGTAGCAGGTGAAGGAATGATCTCATTAGTGAGGCTGAACAATACTTCTTTCAGAATGTGTGATTTACATAATCTGTACTGATACGGTTTTCTGTGTTTTTCCTCAAATCCAGCAATTGGGTCGGATGGTCTTTGTTGTCAAAGCAGAGAAGTAAAAGAATGGCACGGATGTAGAGCTACTAAAGGATTAACGAAAGGTATTTAAACAGGATTGATACTTGTGTACATTTCCAAAGTTGTCTGTTAATACAGGAACTGTAAATAGCTTTAAATCGAGGATCTGAACAGATTTTTAATGTTACAAAAAGATCTACAGTTCTTCATTTGAAGCATACAAATTGTAATTCAGAAACAGTGGAAAACTGGCTCTGTAGTAAATGAATCATATGTGTATAATATATAAAAATATTTTGCCCTCGTAGGGAAACACTACTATGAAGTGTCCTGTCATGACCAGGGATTATGCAGAGTCGGGTGGTCTTCTATGCAGGCTTCCTTAGACCTAGGTAAGTGTTTCTAAACTGAATTTACCAATTTATGTTTGTGGATTTTCAACATTTTACTTTAGTGAGGAGCAAAATAATAAACTTAACCAAAGTTTATATTTTAGAGCTGTGGAAATAATTTACTTATAATTCTCCCTGTTCCAAAGAATATTTGAACTACCAAAAAGTAGTTACTACAGCATTATAAAATCAGGAGGAATGAGGTTAAGAATATGAATGAGGCCAGCAGAGTTAGTGTTCATAAATACTGCACGATGCTGCATAGATGCTTCAGGTTATCTTCAGTTTGTAAACTTCTTTTATCGTGCTTTTAACTTTATATTTATTCTTGCCACATATGTAAGATACTTTTACAATTTAGGTACTGACAAGTTTGGATTTGGCTTTGGCGGAACAGGAAAGAAATCTCACAATAAACAATTTGATAATTACGGAGAGGTGAGTTGTGTTAATGACTTACTTGTAGCCCTAGTAAGTTTTTGCGCATGTTCACTTATCACTCATGACATGACTGAGGGTGTAGAAATGATTCTCCAATTCAAGTGAATTTTCCACAGGAAGTTCAGATTTGGACTAAAGTGAAGAAATGTTACCAAATGAGATAAGTATTTTTCTTTTACCCCATTTATGAGCCTCTGCGGAGTATATTACGTTGTCTTCTGTTTTCACCCCATTACGATTTTGACTTTAATACTCAGGCTGTTCTCATTTCTTACTTTGAATTGTGGTGAATCTAAATACACTTGCTCTGGTCACCTGAGTCTGCAGCAGTGTGGGAGGGCCTGGATAGCATGCTGATTCTGAGAAGTCTGTTCGGTGCTCCTGCTGTCACATGTGACGTGCTGTAACAGGCATTTTAACGTCTACATTAGAATTTTAAGGAATTGTTTTGAGACATTAACACGACACATACTTTGGATGCAGCTGTATTTGAACGTTTAACCTTATTTGCAATTTTGCTTTTTATTAACAGCACTTGACTTTCTGGTTTTCTAGGAATTCACTATGCATGATACCATTGGATGTTACCTAGATGTAGATAAAGGGCATATCAAATTCTCCAAAAACGGTAAGCTTTCTATGGATCATCTTGTTACATGTCCAGCATTTGTGATTTTTTAAATTCCCTCACCCTCTTCAATTTTTTTCCCCTCCCTGCCTTTCTTTTGAACAAATGCTTCTTGAGCATTTGCTGTGTGTTAGGCATGCTGGTAGGTGCTGGAGATAGAGCAGAAAGTGAAGTAGACAAATACGTGTACTTTTGTGGGCTTACCTACTGGTAGGGAAAGACAAATACATGATTCGTTAGGTGGGAACAGCTGCGCCGAGGGAGCGTCTAAATCGGGGTCAGGAAGTGGAGAGTGATGGCCGTCTGTGGTGGTCAGAGAAGGCTTTTTTGATATGGTGACATGTGAGTAGAAATATGAATGAGTTGGGTGGTGAGCCATGTGGATATCTTGGAAGAGCCTTTCAGGCAGAGGGGCCAGTAATTGCAAAGGTCCTGAGATGAAAGCGTGCTTGGGGTATTTGAACAGTGAGGCGGCCAGGGGGTCTGGAGCACACTGAGCATGGGGGGAGGTGGTAGAATCTTAGGTCAGTGAGGTGGTGAGGCCAGGCCATGTAGGGCCTTATAGAGGGTAGGTTGGTAGATCCTGATGGTTCGAGTGTGTGGAAGTTCTTTTCTGGTAGTTTCAATCTCTCTCTCTTTTTTTTTTTTTTTTTAAGGAAAAGACCTCGGTCTAGCATTTGAAATACCACCACATTTGAAGAACCAAGCCCTGTTTCCTGCCTGTGTTTTGAAGGTAATTAGAAAAATTTGCTGTACTCATAAACTTCTTTGATCTGCATTAATTCGTATTGGTTAGTTTGCTTTTAGGTTAAGAATTTCCATTTTCTCCTTTATTCAATGCTAGAATGCTGAACTAAAATTTAACTTCGGGGAAGAAGAATTTAAGTTTCCGCCCAAAGATGGTTTCGTTGCCCTTGCCAAGGCACTGGATAGTTACGTGGTCAAATCACAGCACACAGGTATTGCACCTGAGGGGGTATGGAGTTCAGGAATGGGGTATTGGCGCAAACTCCAGTGACAGGGCTTCTTGTAGTGAGTTACATATACTCCCTTTGCTGGCTTAGTCAGCATCTTTATTGAACACGTCAGTAAAAGTCAGTTTCCAAGCCTAATTCATAGACTCCAAGTATTTAGTTTCAGTTTAGGCATTTTGGGGAACCCAGTCATGATGATGATGGTGCCTCAGTATTTATAAATTGTGTGCTCAGTAAGTGCGGTGATACTGTGTCACCTGCATTATTTAGTCTTCACAGCAGTCCTGTAAGGTTGTTTTGCAGACGGAGAACTTGAGGAATAGGGACATGAAGTAACTCACAGACAAGTGAGTGGCAGAACTGAATTCAAACGCAAACAGCCTGACTCTAGAGTGCGTACCTACTCTCACCTGTAGTACTGCCTAATCTGTTCCAGTTGTTTAAAAATAAGTTCATTTCATAGCTCATTTAATTTATCACAAAGCATATAATCAATTTAAGTTACGGCCAGTAGGTTTAAAGAAGTCTTAGTTCATTTTAGTTTGACTATCTCCGATACCCTTTGGTAATTGTTATTTAAAATTTTGATGTTGGAATATTTGCACTCATGTTTTACAAATAAAGGTATTCTAAGCTGTGATCTGAGTGTCTTCTAATCTTTATTATTCTCTTAAGGTAACGCGCAGGTGGCACAAACCAAGTTTCTCCCCAATGCTCCGAAAGCTCTCATTGTCGAACCTTCCCGAGAGTTAGCTGAACAAACTTTGAATAACGTCAAGCAGTTTAAGAAATATATCGATAACCCTAAATTAAGGTAAAGCTTCCTTTTGTGCTTAAACGCCTAATGTCTTAAGGTCTGAGGAGTTTCGGAAGAAGAGTAAAGTAGAAAAAACTGAGGAAGAGATTCAGTGTGTGTCCATATGCAGTGCATGAGTGTGTAAATATATTGAACATTGATTTATAGTAACGAATAGTTTCTGTATAAAACTTCTATTTAAGATAGAGGTAAGTTTGACTTTAAAAAAGTAAGTTGAGATTTTTCCTGTGCCTCTTACTTGAAGAGTCCTGGTTTGCAAAACGATATCGGAGTGAAAATTAATTCTTTAAAGCGGCCATTTCTTTCATCACTTGATTTACATAGAAAGCACATCGCTCTGTTTCTAGCATGTTGGTAAACTGACTTGGCGAGGTGAATTCTAGCCTGCCTCGCAGTGGTGACCTTCTCCCCTTTGGGCATTCGGACTGGTCACCGTAGTTCCGTAGTTCGAGGGCTCTTTCTGTCCCTGGGGGGAGACCTTAAGTCTTGTCATCTTGTGGAACTGCTTGCTCAGTAGGAATCCCTTGTAACTTGAGGGGGGCCATGCCATGTAAGTAAACTACTCTCAGTTGATTTGCCAGTTGATTTTTATTAATTTTGCTTGGTTCTTAATAAAATATAAGTCACACACCGTAAAATTCACTGTTTAAAAGGTACAATACAGTGGTTTTTAGTATGGTCACAAGGTTGTGCAACCATAACCACGATCTAACTTCAGAAACTTTGAATTATTGATGTCACACAGCCCATCTTTTTAATATACATCCATCCTATAAATTCAACTCATTCAGGGATAAGCTTATACTTAGTAAAGCTTTCTGGGTAAAATAATTCCTAATTTTGTTTTGAGGATTGATGCATTTCACTCTTTCAGTAACTATTTGAGTACCTACCACGTGAGAAGACTTAGGCTAAGGATCAGGGAATGACAGTGAGAATTAGTCTCTGCCTTCATAGAATTACGTGTGGGAGTGTGAGGTGGCGTGGAGGGGATGGAAACACCGAAAGTAGTGGGATAAGATGCCCCGAGGGCACCACAGGGAGTCACCGCGAGAGGAATAACCAGAGTGTCTGCCCCGTGTGAGGCTCAGAACTCTCCTAAAAGTGTTTTTAGAAGAATGTAAAATGCTAATATGAATTGATTTTCACGCTGTAATTGTGTGTAAAGGTTAACATGCATCTGAACAAAGGCTGGAAAAGAAGATGGATAATAAAGTCAGTTTATTTGTTAAGATGGTAAAACTGCGTGTTACGCATTTTGGTATTTAGTACAAATGAGCCTTTTCCTTTTTTGAAGACCCAGCTCAAGTCCTGGTCTTTCTGGGAAGCTGACGTGTCTGTACCGGCTCAGTCCTTTCTCCCCCCTCGGGTACCACTGTGTATGCCTCCCCTCGGTCCCTCCACTCGGCCATGCGCTGGTGCTTCTCGTCTGAAACAGTGGGCTCTCCTCGTCCCAGCTCAGCCTTACCCTCCTTAGGGCACGGGCTGGTCTGTTAACGTTCCTCAGCCCTACACTTTGCGCACAAGCACAGATTGTTATGTGCATGTACATTTTTCTTCTGCTAAATTCATAGGGATAAAAATATATATGATTAGGAAGGTGAATAAGAGTAAAGTTTTGTAGAAGAAATGATAGATTTAGGAGCATAGTTAGCAAACCTAGGAACTCAGGGGCCTCATTTAAAAATACAGATGTTTTGGTTCCTCCGCTGGATATACTAAATCAGATTTTCCAGGAAATAGGAATTGGAACTCTTTTGTTTCTTTTTCAGGGAAGAATGGCAGCTCTGCCAGGTGATTCTAAGTAGCCAGTCTGGCATCTCATGTTACCTGATTCAGGAAACGTAATGACTTTAGAGTGCTTAGGGTCTATGCTAAGGTAATGGATGTCCACAGACTAGAAGGCTTTTTGTTTGGTTTGGTCATTTTTGTTATCTAGGTCGCTTAAGGTAATGGTAGGCAATCATGAAGCCATTTTTTAATCAGTTGTAGAATTGTAAGATTCACTGCTAACATCATTTCCTGGTGTTTTCTGGTGTTTTTTTAAATGAATGGCCAAATAAGAATAAAATTAATAAATGAAGGTAGTTGGTAGTTACTTCTTACTTTTTTTTGCTTATTTTTTGGGGAGAGGTAATTGGGCTTATTTATTTATTTTTAGTGGAGATATTGGGTGTTGAACCCAGAACTTCGTGCATGCTAATAAGCACGTGCTCAGCCACTGTGCTATACCCTCCCACCTTGGTAGTTTTGATTAAAAGTTGTCTGGCTGCCCCTGGAAATAATTTTGTTTGCTGTTTATTAAAATGAGACAGTCTTTTTGTAACTAGCTGTCATGAGACATAATTCACATACCATACAATTCACTCTTTAAAGTGTACAAGTTGTTTTAGTTTTTATTATATTCACAGAATTATGCAACCACCAAAACCAATTTTAGAACATTTTTCTCCCCCTCAGAAGAAACACCATACCTCTGAGCAGTCTCTCCTGTTTCCCTCTAACCTTCCTGTCCCTAGGAAGCCACTGACTGATTTTCCGTCCATAGGATTGCCTATTTTGGACATTTTATGTAAATGGAATGCGACAATATGTGCCCTTTTGTGACTGACTTCTCTCATGTAGCATAATGTTTAAATGTGTTTAATGTTTCATCAGCATTATATCATGTACCAGTACTTAATTCCTTTTTATTGCCCGGAAGTATCCCATTATCTGCATATACCACATTTTTGTTAATCTGTTCATTAGTTGATGGACATTTGTGTTGTTTCTAATTTTGGGGTACCGTGCTATAAACATTAGTTACAAAGTTTTCTGTGGACACACATTTTCATTTCTCCTGGTTGCATACCCGGGAGTGGAATTGCTGGATCAGATAGTTCCTTCATGTGTAACATCTTCAGGAACCGCCCAGCTGTTTTCCAGAGTGACAGCACTATTTCATGTTCCTGCCAGTAACGTGTGAGGGTTCCAGTTTCTCCACATCCTCAACTTATTTTCTGTCTTTAGGGTGTGAAGTGGTATCTGACTGTGGTTTTGGTTTGCATTTCCTTTGTGGCTAATCATGTTGAACATCTTTTTGTGTGCTTATTGGCCTTTTGTAACGTCCAGATTCTTTCCCCATTTTTCAATTGGGTTGTAAGAGTTCTTTATTCTGATACATATCAGATGTATAATATGATTAGATACATGATTAGCAAATGTTTTCTCTCATTCTATGGGCGTTTTCATTCTCTTGGTAGTATCCTTTGAAGTACAAAAGGTTTTAATTTTGATGAAGTCCAATTTATCTATTTTTTTCATTTGCTGCTTTTTTTTTTTTTTTGGTGTTGTAAGGGACTTTGCCTAACCTGAGGTCATGAAAATTTACTCTTGTGTTTTGTTCTAAAGTGTTACAGTTGTAGGTCTTATTTAGGTCTGAGGTTCATTTTGAGTTTTTGTGCACGGCATAAAGAAGAGGTTTGGTGTCATTGTGTTGCACGTGCATATCCATTTGTTCTAGCGCCTTTTTTAGAAAAGACTATTCTTCTCCCCTCATTGTCTTGGCACAGGGCAGTATTTTTTTAATCTAAATCTATTTTTAGAAGTATTTGGAATGAGAAAAATTCAAACAACACAAAAGACTATTCTGTGAAAAGTAAGTCTCCTTTCACCCCCATCCCCCAGTTTTTAATTATCCTACCTGGAGGCAACTTTTTAAAATTGACGTTTATATATTCTTTTAGAGTATATATTTTATACACATACAGCCACATGTGTCTAAAAAGGTAGATTGAAACCAGATTTGGGGGCACGTGGAATTACCCTAATACAGAAGGATATATGTATAGATGAGGACTGATGTTTTCTGGGTTCCAGGCTTTCACATTCTCCTTGGTTACTTCACTGTGTGTTAGCATTTTATATAGTCACTGGAATAAGGTGCCTTGTTTCTTTCCTTCTCCAGACTTTTGTTGTAGGTTCTTTCTCAGTTACTCAATTTTAATATCTACCCTCCAAAAAACAAACAAACAAACAAAACAAACAATAAAGCAAGCTTTAATCTTGTTCTGCATTATTTTTCTGGTATTTATTTCAGGGAGCTTCTGATCATTGGAGGCGTTGCAGCACGCGATCAGCTCTCTGTTTTGGATAATGGGGTAAGTTGTACTTTTAATTTTTAAAAAGAAATACGTCATTTTGGCTTTATAGTTCTGTTGTGTTTCAAGAAATACCAAATGAGGCTAAAATGAGACAAGGTCAAAAGTGTGTATATTTTTCAAAAATGTCTTCCCTGTATTCCTTTTCCCAAAAATATATAGCACAGGAGTCTCTTCTGAACACCCCATGCAAAATTCAACACATGAATTTTTTTTTTTTTCTTTTTGGGTTTGTCATTTGAGCACTTGAGAATTTCTTTCCCATTTTTATGCATTAAAAGTCCTTTCTTCTGGGGATAATTGAGAAAGAAACTGGAGTTAAGAATAGAAATGGGGATGAAGCGAATTGCAGAGAATGTGGAAATTTTGGCAGGGAGCCTTGGGAAGGCTGAGTAGTGGTGAGAGTGGTTCCAGCAGGAGGGGGATGAGTTCAGGTTTGTGTACAGGGAAGTCTTAAAGGCTGTGCGCTTACAAAGGACAAACCTAGAACTGTGATTTTCATTACTGGGGAAGAAGTTTGGGAAACCCTTAACTGCTCGTCAATTCAGATACGAGTAGGACTTCATAAAATATTTCGTATGTAGGAAGTAACTTTCTCCTTACAAATTTCTCTTCCATTTTCTTCTCTGAATATTTTATCATTTAATCTAAACCACCTGATACTGAGCCATGGTGAGCAAGTGTGTTCTCTTTCCAGTTACACTGGTGCCCCTGACAAGTGGAATTTTATGCTGAATGGTTTATGTTTGACTGGTGTGGCATATTAAGGGCATGGAATCATATTACTCTACTTAATAGTGTTCTAAGATGATAATATTGCTTTGCTGTGTTCTTATTTGATGTGTTATATTTTAGTGGTTATAAAAGAGATTTAATATGTCCATTCTCTATCTTAGTTCCTCAAACCCAAATTCATTTTCCCCATAAGTTATTAAGTTTCTTAACTTACATTTTCTAGCTACAGAGTTTTTAGGGGATTAGATCTGCTTTTGCCAGTCAGATCTAAAATTTGGTACTGGCTGACGCTAAAGGCAAAGTAAAGGCAGTGTCATTCCGTAGCTTTCTTGGCAGGACTCAGTTCCATTCCACTTAGGGGATCTGATATGTTCTCTCTGCTTTTCTTCGTGTCTTACATTCTCTACTTCTGCTATCTGCCCCCAGCCTCTGGCTCAGCCTTAGCCCTGTGTTATGTCTTACACTGCGGGCAGAAGTTGGCTTTGAAGTCAGGGAAGAGAACTATGTAAATTTTGTAATCTTTTAAAGTTGGGCAGTTATGCAGCGTGTTCAGTCAGGCCTGAAGACGTGGTTGGTGCTATTATCCAAGTCATGTAAATATTTCTCTCAGGCTTTTCCAGTGTAACTGACCTTGTTTTTGTTTTTGTTTTTTAACCTGAGAGACCTGATGTCTGTTTCTATGCTGACTCCACCTACTGAAATTGAGGAGGGAGGAAACTTACATGGTGGGTTAGAATCCTGTGGTGAAGAGATAGTACACAGAGAACCAGAGTGGTATTTTGTTCATTGCTGTGTGCAGTACCTGTCACAGTGTTTGGCCCATAGGAGATTCTTAAGGCATCGAACAGGTTTTATCTTCATACTTTCAGACAGTATTTTTAGATTAATTGAGACTTGCTTATAGTTATCAATACAGTTGAAATAATAGCCTCAGAAATGTCTTTCATTTTTCATGGGAATATAAAATGCCTTCTTTTGGATTAAAAGTCCATTCAGCACAGTACTTTTCTAATTTTCAAGAATTTAGATATTAAAGTAATGAGATGACAGTGATGAATTTGTTAGGGGACAGGTATGTGTTTAGTCTGGAATGGAGAAAGCAAGTGAAGAAGAGCAGGGATTATCTCTGCCTGTTGATAAAGCGTAGAAGTTCTGAACTGTCTTAATTTATTGGCTGGTTTTATGTAATACCTTATCTGTGCTCACATGCATACATCCATATACACACTTGAAAAATCCTTCGCCTTCATTGACTACTTTCTAGAAATGGGCCAGGCCCTGGGAAATGCGTTGTACACGTTTTGTTACTCAGCCCTCACAACAGCCCTTTGTGATGGTGCACTTCCTGTTTTCACAGATCGTGAAGAGGGCTCAGACTGAATGTTAATTTGCCCCAAATCTTGCAACTCACAAGTAGAGCTTACTTCAGAGCCCATGTTCCTAATCACTGTACCATGGGGTTGATTAAAAGATGTGTGGGTTTTATGTGTGTGTATTTGAGAATAGGAAATACTGTTAATTATTTGTACTGGCATGGGGACTCATTATACTAGTCTCTTTGTGTATATCTGAGACTTTTTATAATAAAAAGTTAAATAAAACTTGGTCATATTGAATCAGACCTTTTCTCATGTTTGGACTTAGAGTTTGAATCCCAGTTTGGATATTTCCTGGCTGTATCTGCTAAGTTCTTATGAATTTAGAATTTTAAACTTCAGTCTATTCATTTAAAAATAGGAATAATAATAGTAGTTAATAAAAGTAGTAACCTTAGTGGTTACATGAGATGATACATGCTTGTAAAACGTTAGCACAATGCACGTTCATTATCAGCACCTGACAAATAATAATAGTTGTTTTCCTGGATTAGTCAGGTCATCATCATTATTAATTATAACCAAACTTATCAAGCACCCCGGTACACTTGGCATCAAATCATTATGTGTCTCATCTTGTAATTATCACAACCATCTTGCAGAGCAGAAGGTATTACCCATTTCATCACCCACTTAAAAAATGAGAAAATTGAAACTAGAAGAGATTATTAAGTTGAGGTCACACAGATGGATAATGGTGCAGCTGGAATTTGAATCCTGGTTTAATTTCAGAGTTCCTATAAATTCACCTGATTTTTCACTTGGAAAACACAAATGTTACATATTAGACTGCATATAACAGTTAAAAATGTCAAAAACAGTTGCCAAAATCTTCACATTGATCTCAAACCAGATACAAGTTTAATAATACGGCATTATCTAGAATTCATCTTTTGCACTTTTAGAGTTGACTGTGACTACTTCAATATGCGTGTTTTTATTGTAAGCAGACCGTTGGTGGTTGTTATTTTAAGGTAATTGTAATAGTTCTTCAGTTTTCATTAGGTGCTCCTTTTTGATATTTCCAGGTAGATATAGTCGTTGGCACACCGGGAAGACTGGATGATTTGGTCTCGACTGGAAAACTGAACTTATCCCAAGTTAGATTCCTGGTCCTGGATGAAGCTGTATGTTGAAATATACTCATGCTTTTTTAAAAATAAAGTTTGCTTATGTTTTTGGAGATCAAATATGCAAAATGATGAAGAAAAAGTACAATTCAGTCAGGATCCTACGACCTAGAGAGAAACATTGTCACCAGTTTGGCATATTTTCATTCACTCCTTATATCTGTATGAACAGTATTTTTTTCACTGACGTATAGTTGATTTACAATGTTTCAGGTGTACAGCAGAGTGATTCAGTTATACATATATGTAAATTCTGTTTTATGTGGTTGCAATCAGGCTCTGTGGAACCTGGGAAACCTTTTTTGCTGTGGGGCATGAATATTTCATGTCATATTTGTAAACAGGTTTTTTTTTTAAACTTTTTTTTATTGAGTTATAGTCATTTTACAATGTTGTGTCAAATTCCAGTGTAGAACACAAATTTTCAGTTATACATGAACATACATATATTCATTGTCACATTTTTGTTAACAGGTTTTAAAGGCTGTCCAATGGTCCCTTATATACATACTTCGTGGCTCATTAACCACTTTAATTACTAGTTATGTAGGTTTGTTTATTACTGCAAACAGTTATCGTGCTGGTACATACTTGTTTTTACACAGTACAAATTGCATTAGTGTTTTTGAGGCTCTTGAGACATAGTTCCAAATTATTTTCAAGCTGAAGTCATTTTCAACACTGAAGGTTTTCGTTTTTTCATATTAAAATCTGGGATTTCAAAATTGTAGAATAGATAAACAAGATTATACTGTATAGCACAGGGAAATATATACAAGATCTTATGGTAGCCCACGGAGGAAAAAATGTGACAATGAATATATATATGTTCATGTATAACTGAAAAACTGTGCTGTATACTGGAATTTGATACAACATTGTAAAATGATTATAAATCAATACAAAATGGTAAAAAAAAATCATATCTGTAAGGAGATGTGATCAGAGCTGTTAACTCTTATATTCATTTTAGAATACCAGAGTATGGTTTTTGAGTTACTGTCAGCTTTTTCATATTGTAGTCAAATGGAATTTAAACTTGAATTTGTACCTTGTTCAATATCCAATAGAAAAAAATTATTTTGAAAATATGGAGATATGTATGTGAATGAATTAGTTTCCATATCTTAAGTTTTACATTTGATTTAGGAAAGAAAAATTTAGATACTGATTAAGAAGTCTTATACTTTTCTTTGCTTCTTGTGCAGGATGGCCTTCTTTCTCAAGGGTACTCTGATTTTATAAACAGGATTCACAATCAGATTCCTCAGATTACCTCTGACGGAAAAAGACTTCAGGTATAAAATAACTAATGCACGTTGAAATACATGTAGACAGTTGTTATGGATGCTCGCTTTTTTTTGTTTTACATTCACATTTTGTTTTAGGCTCCTCTGATTAAGTTAACTACTGTATGAAACATTTTCTTCATTACCTGATTAAATGGTACCCACAAAGGAAGCAGTCTTAGGAGCTGCTTTTAGAAATACAGGTGAAGGGAATTTGAAGAAATTACTTAGGTGTTTACAGAAGACTGTAAATAAAAGATTCTTAGTTTTTGTTTTTGTTTTTTTTTCCCTACAGAGCCTTCAGGGTTTATATTCTAGACTCTTTGAAGGAAAAATGCCTTGAGCTGTTAAAAAGCAGTTGTTTCCTTAGTAATTCTTAAAATATTACTCTCTCATTCTGTTTTCTTAGGAAGAATTAGAGAGGTAGAGGCTTGTAAGGGAAGGGGACAGGTAGTAACTTACGACTTAAGATTTTTAAAAGCCTTTCCATCCTACTTAGTTTCTGTAGGACCTTGAGGAGTAGATGGCGTGGTTTCTGTGGCAGTGAGAGGACGGAAGCTCAGAGAGACTAACCCGCCCAAAGTCACCCCCTAGTTGTTGCTCCAGAGTCAGGTAGCGCACGTGCCTTTAGATTCCAGGTTTAGCATAATTTGCGCCCCCCATCTGTATTTGTATGGTAGAATTATTATAAATTATAATAAACTAAAAGCTTATCTAAAGTTTGATTTTTCTGTTCTTAGGTGATTGTCTGCTCAGCCACTTTGCATTCTTTTGATGTGAAGAAACTGTCTGAGAAGATAATGCACTTTCCTACCTGGGTGGATTTGAAAGGAGAAGATTCTGTTCCAGATACTGTGCACCACGTTGTTGTGCCCGTGAATCCCAAAGCTGACAGACTCTGGGAGAGGCTTGGCAAAAACCACATTAGAGTAAGTACTTTATGACGTTAACAAATATTGTGTAGAAGTCGGCATTCATGAGCTAATTTAACCTTGGGCTCTTGGTGATGCTTGAAGCAACCAGATACTGTACCTTTAAGAAAAGAGAAGGCTGGCACATCGACCAGAAAACTTTAGGTCTGTAAGGTGTGGAATAAGCGATGCGCTCGTGCTTTACTTTTCTCTAAGTAAATAGGTTTACCCTCCCCCCCCACGCTCTATGTATGTGTGTGTCTACTTTCTGATACAGTGATTTCCATTTTTAGGAGTGTTTTAGACTCTTCTTAATGTGCCTTATTTTCCTAAAAATCAATTTCATGTGTCTGTCTTTTCATTTTTTTCCACTGCTGTTAGATTTACGTTAATATAATAATAAGGTTATGTTTATTGTAAATACACAATATGCCAAAAACTACCTTTGCGTTATTATTATTATTACATTTAAAATTAATTAGCTTTAGACCTACAGTTAATAAAAGGTTTTTCTGAATCAGAAGAATGATTTTGCCTGTCAGTTATAAAGACGTATGTATGGAATGCAGTCTAAAGTTAGATACAGTTCTTCCTTTAAAAAAAAAAAATACCTGTTCTGAATCATTACTTAACCGCTCCTCACCTCTTTTGTTACCTTTCCCTCTGGATAGACTGATGAGGTGCACACAAAAGATAACACAAGACCCGGTGCTAACAGTCCAGGTGAGTTAGAAGAATCAACAAAATGTGCTGAAAGATTTTGAAAATGAATTGATTTGTTTTTTGAATTTATGCCCTATCGACTCTTCGTGAAGGAACAGGAAATCTGAAAATAAAGAAATAAAAATAATGAAGAAATGGGGGAAAAGCTGATAGCAGTAAACTTAGAGGATTATCAATCACTGAATTGAAGGTATTAGTCTCCTGGGATCAAAATAAAATATTTTAGATTATAGAATTCTCATTTTCCTAGGAAACCAGCAAATTTCTCTGGTGACAAATTCTACATCGGCCCTGAATTCCAAGAGAAATGCCACCTAGAGGCTTCATATCTGAGAATTAAGTAACAAAGGGAAGTATCTTTAGCCACAGCTTTGTGAAAGATACAGAAAGGATCTTGAAATAGTTTACTGATTCTTCTTGTGTGATTAAGGAGACATAAATCTACCACTTTAACCATTTTGGTTCAGTGAAGGTGCTTCTGAGCAGAATTGAGCCAGTTTATTTAGGTACACAGTATTTCAAAGATACATGGAGACACATCCTGATACAGGAATAGTGCTTAGAACCTAGATTCCATCTTCAACCCATTAGGGCAGGTGTCTGATATCACACGTCTCAGGTGGATCACTGGCAAGGGTTAGACTGCATTTTTGTTCATGGTCGGATTCATTGGTAGGTTTTTGACAGGTCTCTGAAAGGTGAATTATCTGACGTTTTGGTTAAAGAGAGTACCTTTGAACTTAGTTTTATGTACAACTCCAGATTTATAAGGTGCGTGCTCACCTGGCCTTATTGTTGCCTTATTGTTGGGGAGGAGCAGAGACACTGGTAGACAAACTAATGTATCATCCCACCGTTTGGGACTGCATTTTATAAAATAACAGTTCTTACTGCTTCATATTATTTTTCCTTGTTAAAGTTTTGCTTAATTTTTACTACAATTAGAGAGACCTTAGGCTTGGTGGGTTACAGAATTAAAATTTTTTATTAGACAGCTGAGGAGTAACTGTAGCCCAGCTTCATGCTGGAAAATAGACATTTGGAGGATGGCAACTAAAAAAATTACTAACTAGGTTTGATGTAGAATTTTTATTTCACAGAGTGAATTGTGAATTGCCTGGTGTTTAGATTGATTCAGAAGGTACATTTACTATATTTTAAAGGGTTTAAAGTGATTGAGTAAACATTTATTGAGCGTTTAGGGAAGTTAATCCTTGGCGGAATATGATTAGTTCTCCATGAGAGGGAAGAGCAGAGTGTTGTGTGTGGGTGGGGGTCTGTGTGTGTGTACATGTACATTTTCCTTTACAAGAGGTATGGTGGTGGGTGTTTTGGTAGCCCATAAACTGGCATAAAAAACACTAAGAGAAATGAAAATAAATGGACAAGTGGATTATCTCCCCATTTCATCCTATCTTCTTATTTCTTGATTTTGTCTATAATACATGTATTAAAGTTGATTTTTTTTGGTGAGTTTAAGCAATAAGTCTATGATTGTAATTATGTGCATTTGTGACAGTTTAAGATTGAAATTCTGGTGGGTTTTTTTTTTTGTTGTTCTTGTGTTATTCAAGAGATGTGGTCTGAAGCTATTAAAATCCTGAAGGGGGAGTATGCTGTCCGAGCGATCAAGGAGCACAAGATGGATCAAGCAATTATTTTCTGTAGAACCAAAATCGACTGTGATAACTTGGAGCAGTATTTTATGCAACAAGGAGGAGGTAATGTTTCCTCACTTGAAATAAACTGTGTTTATTTCCTCACTTAATAGATTATTAATCTCACGTTGGTGCAGCATAGCGTACATGCCCAGAATGTAAAGCAGTGATGATGCATTGTAAGTATCTGTGCTTATCCAGTACTTTTCCATATGATAAGCCCTGGGAAAAACAATGAGGTAACTTTCCACACAGGGACAGTTTCATTACAGTGAAGGTGACTCGCAGCCTTCTAAGCCCTTATGTCATTTGGAAAAAGGGAAAGTTATTGATTAATGTTAAAATTCTAAGTGTAATCGTTAAATAATAGAATGTATGTCTTCTCAACCAACAAATGAGGAAAAAAACTTAATCTAAAAAAAGGTTAGAAAGGAAGAAGGGAACAATGAGAAAAAGCAAAACAGTTGCTGTAGAAACTGTAGAATAATACAGCTGGTGGAAAAATCTGAATATTTGAGTAAATGCTATAATACACATCAGTGGACTGAAGTCTTCTGATAAAGAGCCATCGTTGTTAGACTGGATAAAATCAGGCTGCATGCTGTTTACAAGAAACTTACCTGAAACCTGAGGACATGGAAAGGTTGAAAGGAAGGGGAATGAAAAAATATATAAATGTCTGCTAAAATATTAAGCAAAAGAAAGTTGGTCTAACTGTGTTAATAAGACATGCCATAGGCTTTAAGACAAAAATGTTACTAGAAATAAAAAGGGTTACTTTGTTAATAAAGTATTCAATCTACAATGAAGATATAATGCTTATAACCTTATGCTCCTTATAACATCAAATACATAAGCCAACCTGAAAAAAATGCTAGGTATAATCAGTCATTAGGGAAATGCAAAATAAAATGACAGTGTGTTACTACTGTACACTCATTAGAATGATTAGATTAAAAATACTTAAAACACCAAATTTTGGTGTGAGTGTGGAGAAACCAGAACTCTCGTACATTGTTGATGTACAATTACTTTGGTAAAAGGTCTTATAGTTTTTTTATAAAATTAAACATCCTATCTTGTGGTCTAGCAGTTCACCTCCTCTGAGTAGTGACCCAAGATAAGTGAAAACATACATTGAGAAAAGATGTCTGCAAGATGGTTATAGCAGCTTTATTTATAATGGCTCCAAACTGTATACTAAGTGGCCATTAATAGAAGAATGGCTAAACAAAATGCAAGGTATTTATACAATGGAATACTTGCTAGTCAGCACTGAAAAGGAATAGTCTGCTGACAGACTCAACTGTGGGTGAATCTCAGAAGCATACTGAATGAAAGAATTCTTACACCAGAGTATATACCATGTGATTTCATTTGTTGAAGTTCTAGAAGAGTCAAAACTAATCTGTAGTGGGAAAAAAAACCAGAACAGTGGCTGTTCCCAGGAGGGTGGGAGTGCAGATAACTGGGAAAGGGCATTGAAGGTACTTTGTGGATGATTTCTGTATCTTGATAGGGCTTCGGGCTATATAGGTGTACGCATTTGTCAAAACTCAGCAAATGTACACTAAAGATTTGTATATTTCCTTGTATGTAACTTCAGCTTCAACAGGAAAACAAAAAACCCTAAATTCTGCACTCTAGTTGGTGATATGCATGCTGAACTGTGTACTGATATCTGCAGTTTACATTGAAATGTATCAGAAATATGAGTTGATAGGACAGAGGGGTGGATAGATAGTTTGTGGTCAAGTACAGTAAATGTTAGTGGTAAAGTTTAGGTGGTGAGAATATAGCTGTTCATTGTTGGAAGTCTTTCTGTTCTGCTGTGTTGGAAAATATAATAAGTTAAAATATGTAAGGTAGAAACTGACAGAAGTACAAAGTAACAGACAAATTCTGCCATAGTGGGGAAGGCTTTAACACATCTCTTTTGGTAATTGATGTACATCAAGGAGCTAGAAAACTCAAAAAGGATATGGAAAATTTGAACAATTTAAAAAGTGTGAACTAATGGTCATATAAAACATGTTACATTGTTTATTATAGGGAATGGTTCAGTAACTTTTTTTTTCCCCCAGAGTCCTGGCAAACAGACTTGCTTGATTGTTTTAGTAATGGTGACTGTTTTGTAATAAATCTTTCTTCATTTCCATGTTGCTTTTGAATGGAGGAGTCGATTGTGTGGCTAGGAGTGCTGAAGGTCAAGCAGCAATGTCCTTCCTTCCTTGTACCTTCCTTCTTTGTGTATTCTGGTTACTTCTGCCTAGAAAACAAGTTTCCCAAACCATTATTGAAGCCAGAATAGCCTCATACGTCCCAGATTCCAGCACTTTACGGGAGGAGAATCTCTCCTCCACACATGCACCTCAACCAGGGACTAGGGGTGTCTGTGATGTTTTCTTAAGCCAGCTGACTCAGTTCAGGATGCAGTACGACCTTAGCTGTAAGCTTTTGGAGGTTCTAGTTAGTGATTTCTTTCTTCTGCATAATTAGTTTTTGGCTAGTCATTTTGGGTGGATGTCTTTCAAACTGTATCGTTTCCTTAAATTCTGAAGTGTGTTTTATGGAATCTAATGTACTGTGGAGAGTAGTTCAGTGGAGTAATTGTTATTTTGGGCTGTCTCATGATGGTGCCTGTTGAGGTCCTGTTGAGTTCTAGAAGGCCGTTGTTGGCTTTTACTCGGGTCCAGACTGCACTGTTTTTTATTACTGGATCTACTTGAAGAGTTTCTTTTTTAGGATTGGCTGCCACTGCACCTGCCTAGAAAACACCACTTCTCCATCCTTCCCGTTTGCTGCTTCTAATCTGCTTTGGCCAGGAAGCCACATGACTGAGTTGGCTTAGAAAACCTTGAGGAGAGCAAGCTTGTGGGCGTGGCCTTTTAGTCAGGGCATGAACTTCATAATGTCTAGTTTGGTTCTTCCAAGAACGATCTCTTTTGTTTACTTTTTGATTCTTCTTTACGTGGGATAGGTGAGGTCCCTGCTTTACACATGATATTTTTCTCTTACTGATGTATTTTGGTTGGCATATTGCTGTGTCTGCTCCTTCAGATTGGGAAAGGTTGCTTAAAATGTCCTTCAAAGCAAATCAGTTTTAATGCTCATGGAGTTCATTTTAATGACATTTCACCTATGACAGAAATTGTTAACCGTGCTCTGTGACAGGTTAGAGTATAGATTTCCGTAGAAGTATATGATACCACTGTAGTCTAAACGTTACTGATTTTTTGACATAGTCTCGGGCGTAATGTTTTCCAAGGTTAACTGTTAAATGTGCTGTTCACTAGGACCTGATAAAAAAGGACACCAGTTCTCATGTGTTTGTCTTCATGGCGACAGAAAGCCTCACGAGAGGAAGCAAAACTTGGAAAGGTTCAAGGTACTGATAACTGACTGACTGCATTTCCTTAATACTTAAAAGGGGAGCTGTATCTAGTTTTAATCAGTTCCAGTTAATATTATTAAAGCAATTCTTGTCCTAGGAATTTCAGAACATTTTGCCTCTGTTGGTGTGTCCTCATCACCACTGTAATGGTTAATTACACATTCTCTGTCGGAACAACACTGCTGTCATAAGAGTTTTCAACTTAAGTTTTAGTTTAAATCTTTCAGGTAGATATTTTTAGAAGAAGCATCACTGGATAGTTAAATCATGTCTGTGAGCCTTTTTTAAATTTAGTAGCTGGTTTTAATACCCATAGGAAACATAATTTACAGATTAGTTTAAGACAGGTATCAGACTATGGTTTTGTAGAATTAAATACATTTTGAGTTATTTGGGGTAGACTGTCCCAGTTATGTGCTTGCAGCCTGTGAGCAGGCTACATAGTTCTCCGTGTAGATGGGTAGGACTTGAGCCATTTTAGAATTCAAGGTCGGGAGCCTCCACCCACGAGCGTTCTCATCCGTCTGTCATAGCGGGTTTACTCCAGGGTGCAGTACACACACCCTTTCTCTCAGACCCATAATATGAAAAAAGGTGGGATGTACTAGGCTTAGGAACTTTGGATTATGTGTCCGTGCTGAGCATAATTGATGTGGTTGTTAAAGCATGGCACATGGCCTCATTTCAGCATGTGTCCCCCTTCTCTGTCCTGGGCTTTGTGTTGGACCAGGAGTCAGTGTGCCCTTCCCCACTTCAAATTGATAACTTTGCTGTGCCTTGGGGGCACAAATGACATCTGAAGGCTAATTTGTGTTTTCTTGGTAAAAGCATCAAGGGCCCACTCTCTTTAGGATTTTATCTGTTGTCACAAAAAGTATAACCTCGAGGTAAAATACGTAGTATTCTGAATTTATTTTAATGCAAGGATAAAAGTAATGCTTAATGTTTTTACATTTTGTTCTGTCTTTCTTTTGAATTACCAGTCAGGATTTCTAAAGATAAAGACACATTTTAGCAATGGTTTAATAACTTTGATGTAAGAAAAAAGAAAAGCAAAAATGAGTCACTGATTTATTCACCTTAAATGTCATGTTTTGGCCCTTTATATATAATTTAAAAATTAAGACTTGGTCCAGTGAATTATGAATGACTGGACCTCTGGTCTGATGGTACATTAGTTACTAGAGGTCTCATTTGGTGGGAAAGTGGCATTTGTGTTTATTTTTTAGCACACATACTAATAAATTCCGTCCTCTCCTCTCTCTTCTCTTTAGAAAGGAGATGTAAGATTCTTGATTTGCACAGATGTAGCCGCCAGAGGAATTGACATCCATGGTGTTCCTTATGGTAAAAAAAGTTTTTATGCTTGCAGTTTGAATTTTATGGAGTACATAAATATGTTTAAGATATTTAGAACATCAAATATATTTGAAAATTTCAGGAACTAATGCCAGTTGGTAATAAACTGTTTTTCTTTACAGTTATAAATGTTACCTTGCCTGATGAAAAGCAAAACTACGTCCATCGAATTGGCAGAGTGGGAAGAGCTGAGAGGTAGCCCTGTCATTTCCTTTTTCCTTTTTAAGCGTCTGTGCTTCAGGAGTAAAGTCTAATAAAGGCTTTTAAAAATCTTTCAGGATGGGTCTGGCTATTTCCCTGGTGGCAACAGAAAAGGAGAAGGTAACCTTTTCAGTGCTACATATATTCTTTGTTTGTGTTGTCATTTTAGATGTTGGAAGGAAAAGCAGTTTGATTTTTCTTTCACTGAATTCAGTTGCATATGGAATGTAAATGAACTTTTTAATGGCATCTTTTTCTCTATATTCATTGAATTGACGGCTAGTAGGGTGAAGTTTAGAAAGGAGAAAATACAAAGCACAATCTTCCCTAATAGCTTTAATATAATTGTTTTCACAGAAAAGCATTTAAACTCTCTGGCATCATGCCATGGTAGACATTTTATGGGAGAGAGGGTTAACTTATTATTTTGATATAAGTTGATATAATAATTTGATACAAATTTATAGAAGAGTTCCAAGAGTGAGGAACTCCCACAAACTCGTTGCCCAAACTAATTGTTCATTTTGCTTTTTGCTATTTCTTTATTATAATCTTACAGACAACACTTGAACCCTATTTTTGATACTAATCTTGATTTAGCATTCTCTAACATTTGCTTCTTTCTCCTTATTTTTACCTGAGAATTCCTTTCTGTAGTTGATGTCTGTTTTAGAAAAAGTGTTGGATTCCTGGCAAAAAGAACTCTTTCAGAAAACCTAGTCAGTGAGCTGCTGAATGGTGGTGGTAGCTGGGTGACATCCCATACCAGCAGTCTGTCTTAAAAAACTAATTGAGAACAAAGATATCTAGCATGTTTCAGTCTCCATACATATTAATGTTTTTTTTCTTTAATATAGGTTTGGTACCATGTATGTAGCAGCCGTGGAAAAGGGTGTTACAACACAAGACTCAAGGAAGATGGAGGCTGTACCATATGGTACAATGAGATGCAGGTGAGACTTACAAAAATCTTACTAAAGTTGGTAAAAATAGGCTGCATTTGTCTATTAAAGTTATGTATCAGCTTTTGTCTTTTTGTCAGTTAGGTAGTGAGTGACTGTGTTATTGTAGTTTATAAATTGTAGCTTGTGAGTTTATCACTTCAGAAATCTCACTTCCATTTATGCTAAGTATTATAGCCTTCCTGGTTTTATTTAATGCTGTTCAAATGCAGGGCTGTTAAAATGAAATTTTTATTTTAAAATGCTTTAATTTCCTCTCCCTGTCTTAGTTGCTGTCTGAGATAGAAGAACATCTGAACTGTACCATTTCTCAGGTTGAGCCGGATATAAAGGTACCTGTGGATGAATTTGATGGGAAAGTTACTTATGGTCAAAAAAGGACTATTGGTGGTAAGCACTGCATTACTTCTAATTCTGTTTTAAATGTGAGTCTGTTCTTTTTTGAGCTTTAGCTTAAGAAGAGAGCATTTCATTCCCTTACGTTAAGTGTGTATTTTTAGCATGTCAGTCACCCCTCCTTATTACCCCCATAGCACTCTGTCCATGCCCGTCTTGCCGCGTGTTTTGCTGTGTGATCTCTGGGTGAATGCAGGATGGCGGCCTCGCTGCTTCTCTTGAGGGGTTAATGTCATAAGAATAGTGGAACATCTGTGGAGTCATTAGGAAAGACAAGGAAAGTGGTCATTTTGAACGGTGGTAACCCAGGATGCTGCTTATTCCCTTTGCCTGCAGTACACTTAGCTCATTCCTGAAATTTTTTTTTAAGATTCAGGCTAAACTAGTGGTTTCTAAACCAAGGAGAAGAGGATCGGGGAGGGGATGGTACGGGTATTGGGACAGCTGTTCGTAAGGCCGTATCATTTATTTAACTGATGAAACATTTTTAAAGCTCGGGGCTCTGGAGATGACTTTCCCAGCAGTACCTTTCTGTTGCTGGAAACCCTGTTTAAGTTGATACAACTGAGCGAAAGTATTGCTGACACGTTATTTCAAGCACGTCACTTACGTTGCTTTCACCTGTGTGACGCAGGTGGAAACTATAAAGGCCACGTGGATGTTTTGGCACCTACAGTTCAAGAGTTGGCTGCCCTTGAAAAGGAGGCACAGACATCGTTCCTGCATCTTGGCTACCTTCCTAACCAGCTGTTCAGAACCTTCTGATTTTAACATACCCTGAATAAGATCTGAATAATGAAAGGCTGTAGTATTAAAACTCTAAATAGTCGTACTGCAGTACAAGCAGCAGTATTTATAGTAACTTAAGCTGTTAATGCAAACGCTTGCATGTCAGGAAACATCAGTCTTAGGAATTCTTCATAAACGGTGACCTAATGAAAATAATAAATTTGATGACTGTATTTTCACGAGAGTTTGTGTCTTACTTTAAAGTTATTTTATAGGTTTTCTTCTTCAAGAAAGCTCTGGGTTTGTGAGGTGAAGTTTATGGGTATGTGACTTTGGCACAGGACCTGAGTGGAACCTCTGGTGACTGCCCTGAGTAGGGTTTCCCCAGGAGGTGATCCTGAATGGAGACAGTCTCGAGGTAGTTGTGGTCACCTCGGTGTACGCTGAAGCTCAAGAAGAGCTGTAACAGGAAGAAAAACTTGGGGGATCCCGAGGTGGAAGGACCGCGGGGTCAGCTTGGAAGCCTGGAGTTGTTTAGGGCGTTAGAACGGGTTCTGTGTCTAGGGCTGGTGCCCGATTTGGTGATGGTGATGGCGAAGATCCGTCTCTGAAGGTTTACCTTCTTTTTAAGAACCTTTCCTTCCAGATGATACAAACCTATAAAGATAAAACTATTCTGGTGTCCCTCTTGGTCATACATTTAAATGCAGTTCTTTGAAATATGTTTCCCAAAAGACACTTGCCTGAAATACCAGAGGGAAAAGGGAAAATTTATATAGATACAGTTGTGATTTTGTGCCTTTTGACTCTTGGTTTATAAAGTAGTTTCTTGGGGAAAATTATTTTTGCCCTAGAGATTCTTTAAGAGCAAAGGCTATTATAATTTTAACCTCGTTTTAGCACTGAACTATTTTCTTCAAACAAAACTTTGAGTGGAATTCAGTATGTGAACATTGGGAAAATCATTACCTAGTCTGCCGAGTCATAGTTTGTGTGAAATGATTACGAGGGTACCATTCTGTCTCCTACAGGTAGACCACTTTCTCTGGAGATTTCCTAGAACTCCCATAACCAGTCTCAAAGCTGTGTGATGACAGCTCCTTGTAATGTTCATCCCCTTAATCTCTGCTTTGAAAATGAATTTTTAATGGACATAATGGCCAAGAAAAGACTTGAGATTTAGACCATTTAAGGCTGGAGCTGGGAGAGATCTTTCTGATCTTGTGCACGTTGTGGTTTATAGATGCAGAAGCTGAGTTTCGAGGAATACGTGTTCACAGGGCCTGGTTTGTAGAGCTGGAACCAGGACCTGGGTTTCCTGGTTTTGGCTTTTACTCTTTGCTCTCCCTTTGTCAGGTCAGAATGGGTAGGTCAGAGAGGAATGCTGCCTAGACTGTGGAAGGGGTTGTCTGATTTTTCTTCTTCAAAATACCATCCATCTGAAATTACTCAGGCAACAGAGTTTTTAAAAGAGGACGCTGCATGTAACCAGACCGAGGGAGGGGCTGCCTGGACACCTACTTTCATCGCTGTGCATCCTTACCCTTTACCCTGGGTCCCCACTTCCAGATGCCCATTCCTCAAGCCTCTGGATTAATGCTAAGGACGTAGATGATTGTGAAAGTCTGTTTAAGATGTGGTCACTGAGACATGAGAGATGCTAACTCCCCTTTCCTTCCTTTTAGATATAGAGCCTCCTGAGCTTCAGTTGGTTGTAGATACCTGGCTGGGGACTGTCCTTCCCAGGCTCTGGTCAGCGGGGTACGAGGCCAGGTGGCCCGTGCCACTCCTGGCTCGCATCCTTCTATCTGTCCTGCCCCTCCCGCCTTGGGCTGGAACTTGGTGTATTAGTGAGCCAGTGTCTATCTTTAGAAGAGTGTCATGTTTGGGGAATGGCAGAGCAACAAGATAGAAGGAACCTGGGTGACCTTGTGAAAGCTGCTCACTCAGAGAGGCCGCCTAGTCACAGTAACTTGGTCTTATGTGAGCTGCCGTGTGTTTCGGTCTCTGCCCCTGTCTAATCAGACACTGGAGGCACTGGAAAGTCCAGAAAATGTTAAATATCAACCAGCGAATGTTGGTGTTTCCGACTCATGGCTTCAGCTTTGTCCGCTGCATAGTGTAAGAATTGATAAGTGAACTCACAGATCTCTTGTCCGTCTCCCTCTGCACAGAAGTGACCGGCCCCCTTGTCAACCCTTAGTAGACACGGCCTGGGGTCTTGAGTCCTGGCACGGTCTCTGTCATTACGCACCTCGTCTTTCCTTCTCTGTTCCTTCTCTTCAGAGCCACCTTCAGGCTTCACGAGAGCTACACTTTTCATAGTGACTGAAGTGGTCTTGTGTTTGGGGATTTTTTTTTTTTTGCTGTCCAAATTGTAATAAACCAAAGTGAGCTGCTCTAACTCCGGGTTAAGTGTTTGCTGTATTGCTAATCTGGAAGGTACTAGAAGCCTCTTGTTAGGACAGAGCCACATGAGAGAAAACATAGAAAACCAGATAAAAGGACCAAATGCTCTCAATGCCTGGGGATGTTTGCCTTAAAAGAACTGATTCTAAAGGACTCCAGCCAGCGGCATTAATTAAAGATGGACAGAACATTTCTGTATCGTTCTTAATATAGATTTTCCTGTTATTGACGGAAATAGGAACTCCGGGTTAGAGCAATCCCCCTTCTCCCTACTTTTTACTTGTGTCCTGACTCCCAGAGAAAGAGATCACTAAACAACATTTTGGCTCATTTCTTTTTTCTGAAAATGTTTTGGTGTACAGTTTAGATCTCACCGTATGTGCAGTTTTACATCTGCATCGACGTAAGTATTTTTCTTGTTATGAATACTTCAATGGCTGCAAAATGCACTGGAAGTGCTGTGGTCTGTGCGACTCGAGCGTCTAGGGGAACTGAAGAGGATGGGAGCCTCACATGTCAGGCCCGGGTGCGGATCCGGCTCCAGTCCCACCAGCAGAATGACAGAAGCGAGGTCCTTAGCCTCTCTAAGCTTGTGTTTCTTTGTTTATAAAAGTGGTGAAGGTGATTCTCATCATTCAGGATTATGTGAAGCATTTGGCAAAAGTTGGCCAATAAGAGGCTCTCAGACCACATTTTACAGTATTTACGCTGTTTACAGTTTTCTTGTGTTCACTTAATGTTGCTGTGAACATCTTTGTTCTGTCTTTTGAGTTGTTTCCATCTGCTGGATTCCTAGAAACTGGATCACTGAATAAAAACAAATGAACCTGTGAACACTTTTCCAGGGTCATTTTGAGATTGCATTTCTCTTTATCCCCCGTGCGCTCCCCCCATTCCTGCCTCACCACCATCATTATCACTACAGACAGGGATCCAGACTTAATGTAAGTAAGGAGCAAGGCTTCTTTCTTTTTTCTTTTTCTTTGAAGGTAGAAGTGTGTGTGGCAATGATCGAGAACGGCCTAGATTTAAAAAAAAAAAAAGTTGTTTCCCGGCCAGTTCTAAGTGGGCAAAACTATGTAGTCAGATTTTTCACCTTATTCTTCTGACCTGAGGAAACTATGCATTTTATTGCAGCTTAAAATAGATTTGTAAAATATGAGAAATGTGTTGGTCGATATAAAATGAGACCTGGGGTAGGCTTCCTTAGAGAGTAATTTTATTATTTCCCTATAGTTACTGACATCTATCAGGAATTTTTTTCCAAGTGACCTTATTTGGGGGGAAAAGGGAATATTTGTTAAAAGGGAAAAAATGTAGTGGAACAGGAAGGAAAGGGAGGGACAGTATTTTGCTGCTCCAGAGTAATTGATAGAGGATTCCTTCGGTGGGAGGAGTGGAAGGGGAATTTTTACTGTTGTTTTCCATTCTGTCGCTTTAAGTAATTACCTTTCATTAAAATCATCGAAAGCTCTGGTTTTGTGACAGATTCCACTTTTACTGGTCAAAAGCGTTGAGGGGAATTGGAAAGAACCTGGGGTCAGATAGGCCTGGGTCTGATCTCGGCAATGTCGCTGACTTCCCGTCAGTTAAGTCACAGGCAGGGATCATGAGGTCCAAGGTGGGACCTGAAGTCTGCACCTTAACAGATTCCTCAGAAGATCATGAAGCAGGTGGACCTTGAACTGCAAACCAAGAAACGCTGTTGTGGAGAGATGGCCCTTCGTGCTTTAATTCTCACTGCAATCTGTTACCCCAAGACACAGGCAGGGTGACGGAGGATACCCGAGTGACAGGTGCCTGCGTGCCTGGGATCCCTGTCTTCCAGGGCTGGTCTGCTGCCTTTGCTGTGGTTCCTTCCCTTAGGTTAGTGGTTCTCAGTACTGGCTGCACATGGGGACCACCTCAGGGAGCTTTAAAAGAAAATACCAGTGTCTATCTACACTTCACCTCCAGAAAGTCTGGTTTTATTGTTCCGGAGGGGGGCCTGGCACCCCAGGTGCTGCTCGTGTGCAGCCAGGGTTGAGCGCCGCTTCCAACAGCCTGACTGCAGACGTTTCTCCATCCTGCTGCAGATCACTGTGCCCTCTGCACGTGCCCGGCTGATACGTGTCCTAAAGTTAAATGTAGTTTAGATTCAAGCTGGAGCCCTTGCTGTCACTACACAGTAGAAGGTATTGTAGAGAAAAACTGACCAAAATGGTATCGGTGTATTATTTTAAGATTATTTAAAAAATAAATTTTGTAACCAGATGAATTTTATTTTCAAAATAGTTACTTTGGGGATTCAGATCTTTTAAGGGTGCTTCAATTTTTCAAAACCCATTTGGCCTTTTAATTTTTTCCTTTTTGTTTTAGACATTACCACTTTATTTTTATTTAAAACATTTCCTCTGCTTTCGACAGACTGTAGAAATCATTGGTTTAACCCATTATTTTACCTCGAATCTTGTTCCCCAGCTTGGTAACTCATTCTGTTCACAGGAAAAGTCTCAGGTTGGCTGTTGCCTGTATGATTCCTTGACTTAAATCCCAGTTAAAGGATAAATATTTGCTGCTGCCAAGTAGGACTTTGAAGAGGCATTCCTAGGTTGTCTCTGCAGGGCAGTAATTGGATGGTAAAGGCTTTGCACTTTTTGTGGTGGGCCAGGGTCTCAGAGAAGAGAGTCTGGCATGGAAATCCTGATCAGAACAGGAGTCGTCTGGGCAGAGGTTGGAGTCCGGGAGAGAGGGCCAATGGGGATGGTGTCACTTGAGTCCCATGGGAGCAACAGGGTCTGATAATGAGTTTTGGTTTTCCTTTTCTGTAGTGTGATTCCCCTGAAATCCTGAAATGTTGCTCAAGTGTTAACAATTAGTTATGTTAGTGTGGTTTGGGTAGTGTGTGGACGGAGTGCTATTGGGGGGTGTGGGAGTCGGTTAGGACCCTGTCCTGTGGGAACTTGTGACGTAATGGCAGGAAGGGACAAGGGGAGCAGTCGTCCAGACCGAAGCTCAGAGAGGTGACAGTCAGGTTTAGCGGCAGTCAGGGGCAGCAGGCACTCCCGACGCTTCGTAGAGTTCGTATTTGGGAGAGAACTGGCTAACCTGTCATCACACAGGCTGGAAGCTTGATGTATTTTGTTTGGCTCTGAAAACCTAGTAATTTCGAGACATTGGATTATACCCATATCGTTAAATACTGTGCACTTGAAATGATGGTGTTAGTTCTGTTGGTTGTAATAACAAACTCTCTGAGATGCTTCCGTCCATAAATTGTTATCCATTCCCCACTGTTGGCTCAGCGCAGCACCACGAGGAAGGACGCCAGCTCTCGGTCTGTCGTTTCTCATTTCCAGTCAGGTACACCAGGTGGCGCTCATGTCACACTGTGAACACCCACAGAGACCTAAACACTTATGCTGGGATATTTTTACCACTTGGGGTCACTTAAGGATTACCTGACATCCTTTTTCACTGCTAAGCAAATCACAGATTCAAAGGAATTATTTCCCATTACATCTGTCAGAGTCTGTGGTCTTTTTTTTTTTCTGGATCCCCAAGGCCAAGAAATATGCATTAGGATTTTGTTTTCCATGAGTTGGCCCCACACAGGTTGTGCTGCAGTGGTTTCTCCGGTCACAAAGCGCTTACAGGACCACCGCATCCGCTGTCTCCTGGGCCCGGCATTTGGGAGTTCTCTACACAGAAGAACTTCCACACGTGTCAAAATTGCACTTATGCTAATTGCCATTCTCATTACCGTCCCCAGAGCACAGGCTGCTTTTCCTCAGTCATTGCCATGGTGCTGCCTGTGTCTGAAAGCCCGGATCTGAATGAAGTGCGGTGGGGTATCATGTTCACGCCTGCTCATCTTCCTGCCACTTACCCGGTGATCCCAGGAATTACCGCATTGCCCTTCGAGAGCTCGGTGGAGATGTGTGGGATGATCCGCAATTGACTTTGCCTGCCTGGGGGTGGGTCTGGGTTGGGGTGAGGGCAGGATGTGTGGGCTTAGACAGGCAGCCCAGACAATGAGCCTAGTCACTCCAGAAAGTGGCCTTGGCTCCTAATTTGAAAAACCAAGATGATGATCGGACGCCCCAAGTGCCCGTCTCCCTGCCGACCAAGTAGGATTGAAGGTTGAGAGAGATCTGAGTGGGAAAACCACCAGATGTGTGATCTGTCCTCTGCTTTCTACTTTTTTCCAAAGAATACGGTCTTGAAGGGTGGAAGCAGGAGACCTGAGTCATTTATTCAAGAGCGGTCTTTTCTGGTATAATTTAAAGCTACACCAGGAGTTCATTTGCTTCCACCATTTTTAGTTTATAATTAATCCGTGTCGGCCCCTATTCAAGAACCTGCAGTGGGCCTTTACTGCCACTAAAATAAGTCCAGACTAACTTGGACACTTGGGGTCCTCTAAAATCTGGTCCCAGCATCCCTATTCTTACTTCTTTTATTCCCTGATTCACACTGAACTTGGTCTTCTCACTTCCCTCCATACATAACAATGGCTAACGTGAACTGACCCGTCCCTAGGTACCAGGGATTATTCTAAGTGTTTACTCATCCTAACTCAGTTAATCCTCATAACCCCAGAAGACAGGGGTTTCCCGATTACAGGGGGTTTCTATTAGTGTTTCCATTTCACAGATGAGAAAATTGAGGCACCAAGAGGTTAGTGATTTGCTCACGATCACCTGACTGGTAAGCAGTGGAGCCAGGATTTGAAGGCAGGTGCTTACCCACTGTGCCCTGTGCTGCCCTGAGTCCCTGCTGCTGGGACGGCGTGGCTGTGGTGCCGGCTGGGAGGCCTCCCCACCTTCCCTGTGCCTGTCAGATTCCACCCAGCGCCAGGGATCTGAGTCACTCTCATCTCCTTCATGGGGGCAAGGGAACACCATGTTTTTGAATAACAACCACGAGCCAGAGATTTTGCATTCAGCCTCATGTAACAGCCAACACGCTCTTTTTTGGCAGATAAGGAATCCAAGTTTCAGAAAGGTTAAGTCCAAATCCGCAGGTTGAGTCGGTTTCCAGAACCTGTGCTCTGCTCTAGGGAGCATTCTGATGCTTGGTCTTGCCTGTTACCTTAGGTAGCTCTGAATTTTTCAAAACTGTTCCATGACTTCCCTCGCCTTCTGTGTCTTCAAGTGGATCAGAAATCCTTCTAGTAGAAGGTTTCTGGGCTATGCCCCCTTTTCCCTTCCTGCAGTGTACATAGTGGGCCTATGACAATTACTGATCAGTTTATTTTTGTGCTATGGGGGGGCCTATCCACTCACCTGACAACCCCAACAATGCTTCTGTGCAGACGGAGACCCGGAACGGAAAGGCCCCTGGTGACTTCTAGCCCTAAACAGGAATCGTTATTCCAGGGTCTCATGCAGGACAGGATGGAAGACCAGGACCACTTGCAATAGGAAAATACAGCTTTAAAATTCTGCAGGAAAATCTTGACCCAGACAGGAGCAGGATTTTGAACATATGGGGCCCAGTGCTCTGTTTCCTATGGTTGAGGCTTCAGTGTTCTGGGGGGACCCATCCTTGCAGAGAAATATGTGAATTCATCATGGTTATTTTTGTAGCATGGAGGCTGGCGAACTTCCAAGTCAAGAACTTTGCCTTTGCAGTTCTCGGTTATTTGAGGCTGGATGACTCACTCCGTGTAACATCCTCTTGTTTTCCTCCTTTTCCTCCCGTGGGCCCCCTCCTACCTGAGAAGATTGGCAGGGGCAGGGAGGGTTATGAAACTTGAGCCGCTGTTGACAACTTCTTTTCAGTTTTGTTAACATTTGCTGGGAAGCCGTCTTGATCGCCTCTTCTCTTCCCCTCCCCCCATCCCGGGCAGGTCACTTCCTCTTCAGTGCCTCCACCCCGAACCCTTTGTTCTTTCCTTTATTATAACATTTATATTCCTACGTTTTATTTACCTGCTTTCATGTCAGTGTCTCTTCCTAGGTAGGGTAGATCCTTTACCACAGGTCTGATTTCAGTATCCTCAGTGCCTGGATCAGTGTCTGACCCAGAGAAGGTGAGTCAGTAAGCACTCACTGAGTTGGAAAGAAGGAAGGATGAGAGGAAGGAAGGGAAGGGAAGGAAATGGAGGGAGGGAGTGAGGATAGATGGATAAATAGCTTATCACAAGAAATTTCTGTGGAGGAATTTCAGACATCAGCTAGCAAAATAAGAAGTTAGGACTTGCTAGCGGCTTCATTTTTATTTTTTGGACAGGAGATCTGTGTATCCTGAGTATAAGACCAGAGAAGTAGACAGGCTTGGAGCCTCACTTTCCTCTTTAAGAAGGGTTTATGTTTTTCTGACTGAAGCTGTGCAGGCTTAACCCAGAGCCACCCGGTTACTCTAGGAGGAAATCCTCACTGTCCTCTGCTCTGCCAGGTCATCCTGAGACCCAGCAGTCACATCTACCGTGTGGCAGGCAGAGGCACCGTGCTTTGCATTTTTCTGTCTCTACACCTCTGCAAGGCAAGAATAATTACTTTCCTCTAAGGAAACAAAGGTTCGAAGAGGTGATAATTCAATGATAATAGTTGGAAACTTTAATACCCCACTTTTAACAATGGATAGAACAACTAACTAGATAGATGATGAACAAGGAAATAGAAGACTTGAACAATACCATAAACTAACTAGAAAAAACAGGCATCTCTAGAACACACCACCCAACAACCGAACACACCTTCTTCTCAAGGGCACATGGAATGTTCTACATGATAGACCACATACTGGGCCATAAAACAAGCCTCAGTACATTGAAAAAGACTGAAATTATATCAGATATGTTCTTCAACCATAATGGAAGGAAAGTAGAAATTAATAACAGCAAGAACAAATATGTGGAAATTAAACAACACAATACTGAACAACCAACGAGTCAAAGAAGAAGTCAAAGGGGAAATTAGAAAATACTTTGAGATGAATGAAAATGGAAACACATCGTGGGAAATCTTATGGGATGTGGGTAAAGCGGTGCTTAGAGGGAAATTTATAGCTCTGAGTGACTGTCTTAAAAAGGAAGACAGATCTCAATATAGATACCCTATCCATCTACTTGAAGGCATTGAGAAGAAAAAAAAAAAGAGAGAGAGAGAGAAAACTAAACACAAAGCAAGCAGAAAGAAGGAAATAATAAAGACCAGAGTGGACATTAGTGACATTAGTGAAACAGAAAATGGAAAAACAACAGGGGAAATTAACGGAGCCAAAAGTCAGTTTTTTGAAAAGATCAACAAAGGTGACATCTTAGCTAGAAAGAGGTGAGGTGATTCTAGTGAGACTCCAGGAGTGAATGGCTGTGGTCCAACAGACAGTAGGACTCTAAGACTCTGATGAGCATCTCCAGGCCAGGAGCCCACCTGGTGGTCTGTGCATCCCCAGTGCCTCGCTCGGTGCCTGACACACGTAGGGGCTCAGGAAATGTTTGCTAAACTAAAATGGAAAGTAAGCCTCCTCCCCACCCTGAGCCAACCATCTGTGTGAGATGATAAATTATGCTTCCAAGGCAGATCGGGCTGAATTGCACTATTTCTGATGAGAAATGCTGAAAACAGCAAACTGCTTGTCCTTGAAAATAAGCCCTTCAGCTTCAGGGATTTGGCCCAGAAATGAACCGTGTTACAGCTCAGGCCCCAAGACTGAGTTTATTACCCTGGAGCCAGGGGTGATGGGGTTTCTGACCGGAGTGAGAAACTCGATCACCTTGACCTGGCCCCAGGTGCGGAGTGGGAGTGCGTGCTTGGCTGCCCGCTCCCCATCCTGATTCCCACTCCTGGTGAGGGCCGGCCCAGCTCAGAGGGGGCAGCTGATCCCGGAGAGCCCCAGATACTGAGCTTGGTCCCCAGATTGACAGATTACGAACAGGCGTGCAGCGACGGCACCCCAGCAGAACCAGCCCAGGCTCTATGTGGAGTCTAGCTTTCTGACACTTTAAAAGGGGTGAAACTTAAAGGATGTTGACTTTAATTAACCCAAGTGCATGTTGATATGTCCTGAACAGCTGTTGGGGGGAAGGGGATCCCAGGTAGATTATGTGCCTATTCAGACTGGAGTGACAGGGCCACCTGTCCTAGGGGGGCAGGGCAGAGGCAGAGGGCCTTCACAAGCGGCCAGACGGCCCGCAACGTGAGGAAGGCAGGGTGCAGGCTGTTTGCCCATTTTTCAGAAGGACTAGATGAGGCCCCTGGAAGTTGCCCGAGACTCAGCGCGGGTAGGGAAATGAACCCAGGTTTTGGACTCCCAGGTTCGCAGGTTCCTGGCCCCCCCACCCCTCATCGTGGGAGCCTGTTTGAGGGGCACTATTCATGGTCCCCGTGAAGGATGTGTGTGCGGTGTGCGCAGTGCGAGCGCTGGGAGGGCGCTGTGCACCTTCGTCTGTGTGACTTCCCTGGCTTCTATGCCATGGCACCCCCTTTTCTTAATTTAAAGATGACTCCTCTGGAAGCCCCAAATGTGGAACTGACCCTAAACTGAAAAGAAGATCCTTTTAGGGCAAGAGCTTTGTTCTTGTGAATTTTCTGCCTCACCAACCATGGGGAATGTGAGCGGGGCGGAGGGGGGGAAAGTCTGGTAAAGAAGCTGCTCATTCATTTCAAGGGGCTGAGAACCTATTTTCAAGGAGAAAATTCTCCTCATTCTCTTGGCCTTTTGATCCACACAGGCTCCGTGGCAGGAAGATGTGGAGGAATTACTCTGATCACCCAGAGCCTCCCACCTGCTGTACCCGGGGGCGAGGGGACTGGAATTAACATAAGGAAATATGGAGATTTAAAATCAGGAAAAGAATACCTTTTGTTTCCTAGAGAAAGTGATAAACTGGTCCTTGGATTTTGATCAGTTGTAAAATGTCTCTCTCGTCTCTCCTACATACCGGTGTCTTCAGAATATCTGGCACACAGGCACTGTTCAAAGTGTTGGACCTACTTTAAAATTTTTCATTTTATAATTAAAATAAAAGAAACACCTACTAATAATACATATTAGTATAAAGAATTGGTGCTAGATCAGTTAGAATTACGCTGAATTACATACAGCGGTGCACTCAAAATAATGGTGGCTTAAACACAAAGTATTTATTATTTGTTTACTAATTCATTTATTTTAAATATAAAAAAGATGTGGAGGCAGGCAGTCTGGAGCTGATGTAGTTGGTCCTTCACCATCAGAGACCAAGGTCCCTTCTGTTCTGCCAGACTTAGTTCATAGCTTCCATTCCCAAAGATGCCTCATGATCTTGGCTTGCTGCTAGGGCTCCAGCCATTACATCTGCACTTAGAATAGCAGAAAGAGGGGGAAAAGGGAGGGATGAAAGGTGCTCTCTACCTGTTTTTAAAGAATCTTTCCAGACGTTTGACCCTACAACTTCTATTTACATCTCATTAGCCAGAACTGCAAGGGAATCTGTGAGGGAGGCTAGAACACATAGGGTTTCTTCCTTCCTTTATTCCTTTCTTCCTTCCTTTCTTCCTTTCTTCTTTCCTCTTCCTTTCCCTTCCTTCATTCCTTCCTCCCTCCCTTCCTTCCTTTCTTCTTTCCCTTTCTCTTTCTTTTTCGACTTCTGCGCCTGAGCCAGAATGGAAAGTTGGACACTGGTGAGGCAACTAACACCCTGTGCAACATACGCTTTATATATTTGATGGTGGAGTTACGTGAATCCGGCAGTCAGTTTGTCTCATCAGTTCTGTCATTCATCAGTCGTTTCCCCTTCATCTACCTGCTTGTGGCATGCACACATAAATGATTAATACCCAGGTCTTTTTCTTCTCCTGTGTGGGAGATAGACAAGCAGACAGAGTACAAGCAGCAGGACCTACAAGTGTGACAAGAGAGGGAACATGGAGGGCACGGGCCCAGGGCGGAGGGTTCAGGGAAGGCTTCTAGGTGGAGGTGACAGTGGTAAATTTTGAAGGATGATTAGAAGTTAGTATTTCAAGATAGGATGTTGACTTATTTAAATGGATGTGCATCAACCAGTCCTCTATACCAGCCTGCACCATAGCAACAACAAAAATCCTTGGAAATATCCTCTGAGCAATTCCTGCTTCATTCAGATGGTATGAAGAGACAATGAGAAATTAGATACGGATCCGTTAGGAACCTCCTGATTCCAAGTGACAGAAAATTCAATTCAAACTGCTTAAGCCTAGAAGGGGATGTACCGGCCTACATAACCCAGAGGCCCCGACTCAGAGTGGCCTGCAACAGGACTCGATCCAGAAGCGCACGGGGTGGCAACGAGCCTTGGTTTCTCTGCACTCCTTGGCTCTGCTATTTTCTGGGTTGGCTTCATTCTCAGGCGTATGGTGACCCCTGATGGTCCAGGCTCAGAGCCTCTGAGTCCAGCCAAAGCAGAGAGCTGCTCTTGCACAAGAGCTAGATATAGTACGATGATCTGAACAGCGAAGATGCTGTACCCACTCATGACTAGTTACTGTGGCTGGGGTATTTGGTACATGATTGGCCAGACCTAGGTCATGTGCTTGCTGCATCCAGAATTCACAGCCCCACCAGAAACAAATGGGATGAGGAAGAAAGATGGCTCCCCAAAGGAAGCTGGAGCCCTGTGATTGGAAGGAAGGGGTGTGACGATCAAACATCAAATATCCACTACAGACAGACCTTGGTAGGTATGGAACGTATTGGTCAGGACATTCACTGATGAAAATGATACGGTTCAAAAAGGTTAGATAACTTAGCCAGTGTCCGGGGCTGGTGAGCAGCAAGTTGTGATTCAAGCCCTGGTTTCTTTGACTGCAAAGCTGACGGTCTTTGTCAGTCACTACTGCCTCCCACCTCCCACAACGGGACCCCATGCACTCCCACGGCTTCGTGGTTTGTCTGACCTGCTCGCATTCAGCTGAGTTCTTGGCCAGGGCAGCCATGGTCAGCCAGCTTCTGGTTTATATAGGCTGTTGATACATTATTTTTGATGAATAAATGATGACTATGTCCTCCATCTCTGCTGGAAACTGTAGCGCTGGGTGTGGGGCTGATGATCACAAGTTTGTTTGAAAATCTGGGAATTGGGGAAGAGATCAGAAAGTGAAATGGGGTTTGAGTCTTGAGGGACCAGTAGGTGTGGATCAGGGAAAAAGGGTTTTTCATTTTACTTTCCAAACAACATGGTGAGCTGGTGTCCATCTGTGGCTGTCCATGGACCTCTTCGGCGAGGCTGCGTTACCCCCAGTCCCTGATCGGGGAGCAGCGCCAGGCTGCCCTTTGACCCGAGGTGGGCAGAGTTCTGTCAGGGGCAGAGCCTGCCTTCCGGAGGTGGGGGTTAGTTGACTGGGGGTTCTTCTGGGACTGGAATGTTCTTTGGGGGTAGGTTAAGGTCCCTTTACCCTGAAAACACTCTCTAAGTGGCAAATCTACCGCCAGGAGCAATTTCACGTCAGCATGGGGACCCATCCAAGGCTAGTGCCGGCGGGCAGTCAAGGACGAGCCTGCTGCCACTGGGAGCCGGGGGATGCCTCAGGGCAGGGTGACCGCACGTCCTGCAGGATGGGAGTGACTTACCCCATAGACACCCAGAGCCTGGTCCCTTTGCTCAGGGAAATTTGCTTTAGAATCTCGAGGAAGGAAAAGCTAACCCGACCTCTGCCTGTTTCCCGTCGCCTGCACACTGGACAAAATCATTGGGACGGTCTGTGCTGCTTCCCTGGGGCGCTTTTTGTTTCTTATGATTTTGGTCAGTTCAAGACCTGAGGTCAGGCAAACTGTACCCCACGTACTCAGGCCCTAAATTTCCTAAACCCAGAGCTGACAGATCCCCGATTCTCCTCAGAAAGGGGCTCAGTGTGGATGGAGCCGAGCCACACCGTTACTTGGCTTCGTGCTGCTGTGCTCAGGTTCCTGGGGGACAGGCCCCCCTTGCCCCGCCAGCACTGAACCCCCTGCACACGGAGACTCCTCAGGGACAAGCCCAGCCTGCCCTGTGTGGCCTGGCAGGTGGCTGGGCTGGGTAGGCTGTTCAGGGGCAGTGTTGAGCACAGCGGGGAAAGGGTTTTATTAGAGAACTGGCTGAGGAGGAGTGAGGGCAGTGACAGGACAGCAGAGGGACTTCTCTGGAACCCGGGCTGCACTTCCTCCCTACTCGGGTTGTCTGCGCCCCACTCCCCAGCTGACCCAAGCACTGTGATTTCCGCACCAAGGGCTCTGCCAGGCCCACCCCCCGTGAGGCTGTGGAGGCCCCGGGGACCCCCACAGGATGCCCTGCCCTGCCAGAAACAGGATACCCGGCCGGGGACCCCTGAGAGGAGACCAGGGCCAGGAAACGCTTCTTCCTGCTGCAGGGACAGCTCAGTGACCTGGAAAGGTGTGGGCCAGAGGGCTTGCATTTCCAGGGTGACATCACCTCTGGGGTGGACCCGAAGCTCGGCACCTTGGGCTCAACGAGCGTGCACGGTCCACACTGTCCGAAGGGAGACTCTGCGTACAGACACGCACACCTTGCACTATGGGCTCACCACTGGAAGAATGCCTAGAACCACGGAATCTCAGCTCAAAGATGCAGGAAAGGAGAAGGATTCAGCCCTCCACTGCGCAGGCACCCTCTCCAGCCTTCCACGTGGCCTTTGCTCGTCTCGGCTGCATGCCTCTGGGGATGGGAAGCACACTCTGTGTGGGGCCATGGTGCCACTGCTGGACCAGTGCCGACTCTGTGTTGCAACGTGGATTCTCGTCATTCTCTCCGCTGCTCTTCACACCCTCCGCCGCCCGCCTCCCCTCCCCAAGCCAGATCAATCTCCCTCTGCTTCAAGCCCTTTAGAAATACACCCCCCTGGGCTTTTCTCCAGACCACAGAGCCAACACCCCTTCAGCTCTCACCCTTTAGTGTGATGTCAAGGGCCGCCTCACCCTGGTCACTGCTCTGAAAATGTTCCAGTAGTAAGAAGTGGAATCTAGGCCTGTGGAATGCTCTAAGTAGGGTCTGGCTGGTGTGGAATGAAGCAGGGTCCTCACCTCCTCGGAACTGGATGTTTGACCTCTAGGAATATAGCCTCAGGGTGCCTGAAGTGTTGACAGCTCTCAAGTCTTAGGAGCAGCTCAGCTGCCATTGGATCATCCTCTTCTTGGACAATAATTGGCATCTTAGGCCCAAATCTGTGGCTTACTCTGTTGGAGATGACCTTGCTGGTCCTAGCACGTCAAGGGCCCCATGGTTCTCATCCTCCTGGATTATTTTGGTTTTCACCTTGTGAAGGACTATGGTTCTGACCATCTGATCTCTGGGTTACCTTTCCTGGAAGATGCCGGAGCCATGTCTGGCCACCTCCCGCAGGGAGAGGGAAGGTCAGGGCTACCCCGGACCCCAGGCCTCCTCTTCCCTCCCCGCCCGTCAGAGCCTGCTAGTCCTGTGTAGGACGTGAACTTGATTCTCTAGTATTTTTTTCTCTCTCTCCATTTTCATATGTTGCCTCTGTCTCTCCCAGCTCAGTCCCACGTGGCCTGTCACCCATTCACTCAAGCACCACCGCTGGGCCTAGCTCCCTGCCTGTACTTGAAGGTGGGGCTGGGCCTGTCTCTCCCTGTAGCAGCTCCACAGGGAGGGCACACAGTTAGAGGCGGTGTAACCCCCGGGAAAGCCTGGAAAGCTGACCGGGAAGGGCAGGAGGGATCGTCTGGGCCCACCACCTCCGCTCAGCAGGGAGTTAAAGACAGACCTGAGTCTTGACACAAAACCGGGCTATGAATGAACCAACAGGGACCACGTTCTCAGGACTGCTGGGCACGCATGTGTGTTGTGCCCTGTACAAGTGTGCGAAGCCCAGGATGTGGCGGCTGGGAGCAAAGTCCTCCCACAGTTGGGGGGCAGCCTGTCTTTAAATTTCCACCCCGGGCTCCGCATGCCCCACTATCTCCCTTCGGCACCGTGGGCCCTGATTTGAGAGTTGGTGGCGGTTCCATGGCGCCCACTTTGCCATGTCTGCGATGCCTTTGCTTTTCCTTCCTGTTAAAAAAGACTGACTTCCCAGGTGGGGTCCCGGCCAGCTCTCCGGCTCGCCGGCGAGGCTTCTCTGCGCCTGGACACCTCGTCCCTTCCTAAAGCATTCATCAGCCACGATTGTTGAGAACTCTGACCAGGCGCTGCTGCTGCTGCTGCTCACGTGGCCTGATGCTCTGAAGCCTGACCAGGTCGGGAGTCCTCCTTGTCTTCCTGCGCGGGACTGGGGTCTGGGGGCTTGGGAGGACCGCAGGCCCGGGGCAGACTTAGAGCCAAAGGCCAATCCACCAGCGTGGGCTGCCCGTGGCCCTTGGCAGGAGGGCTTGCTGACTTGCCACCTTGAAAGAAACCCCCACGAATCTCTCTTTCATTTAACTAAAGCCAACTAGAAACCGGGGCCAATGGTTAGGGACCAGGCTAGTGTCACAGGGCTAGTTTTCCTGATTGAATAGAAACAACAATGGTAGGTACCTTTCAGTGAATGCCTTCTCTAAACCAGAGACTTGGACTCATTGTCTATTTTTTTTTTTTAATTATCTATTTTTATTGACCCCAGATCTCTTCCAAAGAGGCCATACCACCTCCACTTTACAAACAGGGAGTTACCAAAAAATGCCCGCAAAGCCTCTCAATCGGTCAGTACGGGCCTGGGCTTAGAGCTTTGGTGCGTCTGGCTCAGAGCTGTGTTCTTCCTGCCCCACTGCTCTGCCTGCCTGGAAATGATACGGAAGAACGTCCTTCGCCTCCCACCTCTGCCCCTTCTGCCTGCCCACTGGGGCCGTAAGTCAGGCCCCATCGCTTTGTCGGGGGCCAGGATGTCATGAGAGACCCACAGGGTGGGGGCAGGATGGCCGCACTAAATGCGCTCCGTGCTCGGGCCAGAGATCAAACAGGCCAGCAGCCAGCGCCGTGCCCCCGTAAATCACCCCAATCACCCCTCAGAGAGGAGCAGTTCCAAATGACCAGCGAGCTCAGAGATTCCCACAGACATTCAACACCACCCTCGGGTCCTCCCTGCTGCCCCTCGGGGGGGTGTGCCTCACACACCCTGGGAACCCAGACCCCGCGTCCTCCCAGGCCTCATCTCCCAATTTGGGATCTTCTGCAGCCCAGCTTTGGATCGGGTCCCGGCAGTAATTAACCCTTGCACGTGGCCGGTGAAATTGGTGTGGAGTGACCACCCCGGGTTCCAAACCTGTGGCCACGTCCTGGCTGTGTGATGGGAGACACATCACAAGCTGAATCATCACCCTTTGTGACACAGGGACTCAAAGAGGTCCCGAGGTCATGCTGAGGTCGGGAGAGGAACTGGATGGGGTGCTGGACGCCACTGATGGGTGGTTGACACTTGGAAGGGGCGAATGCCCCACACCCGCCCTCCTCAGAAGGTTCTCACAGCCTTTGTCTCATTGAAACGTCACAACCGTCGGCGTAATAGGCATGATTGCCTCTGCTCTTTGAGGAATTAGCTTCCACAGTGAAGCTGAGGTCACTTGGCTCAAAGTGTCAGTCTCAGGACTTGAACCTGGCACTCTCCGACTCTCAATTCCCTCTTCTTTTCCTGCTTCATGGGTTACCTGTCTGTAAGAGATTTACACCTAAAATCACTAATAAATTTCTGAACAACTTCCCCCCTAAAGTAATAGCGTCAATAGTGGTGCCTAATACTTTGAATTTCATTCCCTGTTCCGAGACCAAGTGGTTTTGCATACATGCTCTGCAAGCGCAATGGGCGTCCCAGGAAGGGATTCGTCAGTGACACCCATGCCTGACGACCTTGGGTGCCGGTTCGGGGTCCCCAGGAGAAGCATGGACGCTGTCACCTTCAGTGATGTGCTGTGGCTGCAGGTGGGGCATCAAGGTGATTGCACCAATAACCCTCCTTGACCTTCACACCTCCTGTGTGGCTCCAGTGGCTGAGTTTTGCAGGAACCGGAGCTGCACCCCCCGCCCCGGGAAGCCCAGGTCCCCAGCGGACCCCTCCCCACCCCGGGGCCTGCTTCTCATCTCCCAGCACCGTGGGCAGCAACCCTGCATCCTGTGAAAGCCGAAGAGGGAGGAATGTCACATGAAAGGTGCCCAAGGAGGCCTGGCCAGCGTCAGGCCCCCGATGGCAGGTGCCAGGTGGTTAGCATTAAGGGAGGGCGAGGGGGTTGGGCTGGGGGTTTGCTGGGAGGGAGCCGGTGCGGACTCTGGCAGCCCCCTTGGTCGCAGACACCAAGGAAGGCCTGTGGACCTCCTCTCCCTTCCTCTCCTCCCCGCCCACCTCTGCCTCGTGCTGGCTTAACTGATATGATTCTCATGTGCACAGTCCTGAAGCCTCCCTGACCGGGCCTGTGGCCACGACGCTGCCACCACACTCTTCTCAAAACACAGTCTGAGCTTGTGACCTGTACCATGAGCCCTGCCTGACTGCCCGTGGCCTCCAGGCTCCATTGTCTGGTATCGAAGCCCCGACCGCTCAGCCTCCCCTCTCTCCGGCACACGCCATCCTCCAGTCCCCACGGAATCATCCACTATTTTTGTACTCCCAGCGCCTAGGGCTTCTAGCACATAACACGTTACATGATTGGGTGGAAGGAAAGTGTGTCCAGCTTGGCCTGGAGCCCTGGTCCCCTCTCCCCCAACCTTAAACGAATAGAGTGTTTCAGGTTCACTTAATCCCTGAACACTTACAAAGTTTCATTATTCTCTTTTCCTTACTTTGAAACATTTTTGATATTTTCGGAAATATGACATGAAACAAAAAAAAATAACCAGACTGCATCCCCATCCCGGGCTGTCCGTGCCCTGCTTCCTTGGGGTGAATCTCCTCTCATCCAGGTTTCTCCCCTATTCCTCCAAAACAAAAGCTCCCTTGCCCCTACCCCACAGCCTCCCTTGATTTCCCCGCTCACTGTGACCGTCACTCTGCCCTCCCTCCCAGGCCACCTTGGACCATTTGCTGCGCCCAGCCTCAATTCACAGTCCCTTTCTCTCTGCCTTTGCTCTGGCCAGAGGCAGATGGGCAGATGATGAGATCTGGCAGGAGCTGGAAAGGTTTCCTGGAGAGGGTGCACGGGTTGGTGGTGGGGGGGAGGGTGAGCCTTGAAGGTGGAAGAGTAGCCCCCGTGCCCAAAACGAGGGATGCGGGATGAGTCGGGGAGAGGGCAGGGGCTAGGCCACCGGAGGCCAAGGAGGCCTTGGTTCTTGGGCAGTGGGAGCCACAAAGTGGTTTTAAGCAAGAATGACCCCCTTGTAATTTCCTGTTTTAGGAAGGTCATGCAGACAACTCTGCAGAGCATGAATTTGGAGAGGGAAGCGCGGAGACTGGAGAGAGAGGTGAGGGGCTGTGGCAACAGTCCAGGTGTGAGGTGGCAAAGGAGGATGCAAGGAACCTCCGGGAGGCATCCTCAGCTGGATGGTGTGGATAAAGGAGGGGGAGGGTCCGGGGTGCCTTCTCCGACCTCGTTGGTGTGACTGGGATGATGAGGAAGAACTCTGGGTGGAGAGACGATCGATGCACTGACTTCGTTAAAGTCCCCCAAATTGTCCTTTCACAGGAATCTTCTAAGGGCGCTGTATGAAAATACACACTCTCAGGACCTACCGCAGACCTAGGGAATCAGAATATTGGGGGAAAGGGGGCTGGAAATCTGTGTTTCAAAGTTCTCAGAATCAGAGTTTTGGGGGGCAAAGCTCATGGGTCCCGGTACGCTATCTGGTTTACACCAGGCTCTCTCCCTGCACCATGAGCCCTTCTAGCCGGCAGCTGCCTCTTCCTCATCTTTATTTCCCCAGAACCTGGTCCACAGCCTGCCCACCACCCATGCCCAGTGTTTATCGAACGAATGAGCTGGTTTCCAAATCAAGATGGATTATCACTTCTCGTAAACTGCAGTGAATTATCAGTAATGCCTTTGGGGTTGGTTGGTCAGTCCTACTGCGTGATTTGTCCAAATCTGAACCAAAATTTCTCATTGCATCCCAGCCTCTGCTTACTAGCTTTGAAGGTTTCACTCCAGCATGGCTGGCCCATGGTCTCGGTGCTTTCAAGTGTGAACCACTAGGGGCTTCTACCTCTGGGTTAAGTTGAACAAGAGTGAAAAATAATTGTGCTCTCAGCCTCTCTCTCTTTTTTTTTTAATAAGAGAGGAAATGTTACCAATGGCAAGGTCTTCAAAAGGCCACTTTGCAAACTCAAAATTGACTTGAAAGCACAGTCTTTCACTGGAGGCCAGGCTTGGTGTGTTTCTTATTACACTGGTGACCCTCGCCCTGCAAACCCTTTGTAGATGGGTCTTTTTTCTAGACAACCCACTGATGAGCAAATGATCTAACAGATTTCACACCACATAAATTTAAGCCTAATAAATGCCTTCAAATTCAGAGCTCCTAATTCTGGGTTCAGAGAGGTAGTCCCTTTACAAATGCAATTGTGTAGACAATTAATAAACCCCCACACAGCACAGGGAAAGAGTGAATTCTGTCCCCGTCCCCCAATCCCCTGTCCCAAAGCCAGCTCCTAATGATTAACTTTGGGAAATGCACATTTACCCCAGGGGGTACCTTGTTCGTGGTAAGGTCCTCTTAGCTGCAAACATATTCTGCCCTGTCCAGTACAGCAGCCACTAGCCACGTGTGGCTATTCCCACTTATATTAATTAAAATTAAAAATTCTGTTGTTTAATTGCACTGGCCACATGTTGTTCGTAGCTACTAAATTACAGCGCAGGACAGAAAGTCTGTTATCACAGAAGGTTCTATTGGACAGCGCCGGTCTATTATTCAGGCAAAACCTCTCAGGGCCCAAACTGCTTCTGTTTTGTCTCAATTATCGGTAACTATACCTCCCCGAGACTGCTTTATTACATTAGTCTAGGTAAGCAAAATGAAGTGCAGTTTATATGGAGGGAAAATGTAGAATTAAAAAAAAATCTTATTGTTAATGAGAAAAAAAAAAAGGAACTTTGTTTTAAATCTGCTGATGGGCTGATGTTTTTCAACTCTTTGCTATTTTGGGTGGCATGTTTACAGCTTTGGGGATGAATAATCTTGATTATTTGGGGCTAGAAAACAAAATCTGCTTTCTCATTCCAGTAAGATAATTCCTCTGTCTGAATTAACCAGGTGACTGCTTTGGCTGCTTGTCCTTAAGCTTCTAAAGGCAAGTGCACCTCAACTAGAGGCAGTAAGGGTCCCGGAGATGCCCCAGGTCTGCCACCTCCTGGAGGGAGGCGGGGGGGCCAAGCAGGGGTGGGAGGGCTTAGGCAAGGCCACATGGCCAGCCTGACACAGCCAGTCATCCTGACTCCTCCCCCAGCTCATTCTCCTTAGCAAACCATATTCAACCTCTCTCTTGACATTTACACCTTGGTTTAATTAGCTATAAAAAAAGGGGAAAGACTGGCCCTTGTGTGGCAGAAGGAGCTACTTCAAAGCCAAGCCAAACCAGGAGTTGGTGGGGCTACAGAGGTCCTGGGAGATATGGCCCTCGATCTGAATTGTAGGTCAACCCCAAAGCAGAGCTTTTCAGCTTCTACAGTGGGAGGTGGGCTTTGCCTCCTAAGATGAGGGATTCCCCAAACATGAGAAGGGGGTTCAGATGGGGGACAGCCCAAAAGAATGACAAATGCCCACTAACCTGCATCCACAGATGATGGTGCCCACTATAATACTGCATCCCAGACGTCTCTTACACCTCCAGACCTCTGTATCTTACTCCCTGTTTAACATCTTTGGGGGGTATTTTAATGGCACCCCAAAATTGTCATGTCCAAAAACTAAACTGATGATCGTTCTTCTCAAATCTGATCATCCCCGATATTCACCGGGTCACTGAAGAGACCAGCATCGTCTCAGTTAAACAAGCCAGAAGCCCGGGAACCATCCCCTGCCCCCTCCCCCTCCCTCTCTTTCCATAGCAACCCACCACCAAGGTCTGCAGATTTTAACTCAAAAGCTCTCCCAAGTCTGTTCGCTTCTCTCCATATGCTTAATCCCAGCTACTGCCATGGCCAACCTGGACTGTTGCTACGGGCCCTGCCTGGTGAACCAGTATTTACTTTTGCTCCCACCCCACCCCCATCCCAAGATGTTCTCCCCACTGAAGCCAGACAGAGCATGCTCTTTGAAATGAAATGTGTATCATCTGTCTATTTTTAATTGTTTAATGATTTCCATTGACCTTAAGAGAAAGTCAAAGCTCCTTTATTAACTCAAAGCCCTTACACGGGCTGCCCCTTCCTCTCGCAAGTCTCCTGCCGCCACCCTTCTCCTCTTCCCCTTCATTTCAGATACATCCTCTGGCATCTGTCAGTCTCTCTCAGCACCGTGCTTCTGTCTCCCTTAGAGACTTTGCAGTTTGCTCTTCCTGAATCACTCCTCTCCACCCCCAGGCCTGGCCCATTTAACGCCACTCACATTTCCCGTCTCAACACAAGCATTACATCCTCGAGGGCATCAGCCATGGCCTCCCTGCCAAGGTCAAACCCCAAGTACAGGTTCTCAGAGCACAGCGGAGCTCTCTTTCGGAGCCCATACTGCAGCAGCAACATCACATGTATTTGTGTGATGACTGGACAAACGTCTTTCTCCCCCACCAGACTGTAAGCTCCATGCTGACAGGGATCACAGGGGAATGACTCAGTGAGTGAATGAATGACTGAGCTGCACTGTGGAGTCAGTCATACATGGGTTTGAATCTTGGTTTCACTACTTCCCCTTAGTTGTGTGAACTTAAGCAAGTCATTTAATCCCTCTGAGACTCACTTTCATAATACGTAGAAGAAGGAGAATCTAATCTTTCCTACAAGGAACTTAGGACAAATGAAATGATGGCCATAGCATGCCTAAAATACCTACTGTGTCTGGTACATAGTAGGTGCTCGAGAAGTGTGGTCACCATCCAAACGCCCTTCCCATCAGAAGACAGGGCCTCCTACTCAGTATCCTGTTTTGGTTTCAACTGGCCTGAGTCTGCTGTTGCAACCAAAAGTCCTATATGGAATGTAGCTGTAGTCCAGGATAACAAAATAAAAGCACCAAGCTCCAAGTTTATGCCTCTCTTGCTTCTTTCTAGTATATTTTTTGAGTACAAACATTAACTCATTTAATTCTATGTGCATGTCCACCCTCTGAGGCATGTACTATTATTATACCCACTTACCCAGGGATAACTGATACACAGCAAAGGTAAGTAACTTGTCTGAGATCACACAGCTGCTAAGTGCCAGAGACAGGACTCACACCCAAGCTGCCTTGCTTTTAACTCTTGCTCTCTGCTATTTTATCTGAAGTTTAGATAATTAACCTCAAAGCATTTACAAGGTAAATAAACAAAATGCTTGCAAAATGTTACATAAACCACCCTTTCTACCACCACTACCACCAGGATGATCCAAATTATGTAAAACGAAAAAAAAGTATGTATCCTTATCACATGCATAGAAAAAAGACATGAAAGGAATAAATACACTAAAACAATGAATATATAGAATTATATATAGTTCATTTTTTTTCACTGATTTCCCATGTTTTCTACACTATAAAATGTATTACTATTATAATCTAAAGAAACATAAACTTTCCTGAAAAGTAAGTGAATTTCCTAGTAGTCAAAAAAGAAAAAGAAAGAGGGAAAGATATGAAGAAAAACCACTGTAATCAGAATCCAAACAGGAAAGGAGGAAGGGAGTGCGACACGGCTCTTCTACCGAGAGCTTTGTTGGATGAGTCCGATCTTTGTGGACCTGTGCAACAGCTGAAATTCTCATTTTCAGGCAAAGCTCTCTTGGAATTTTCAGTAATAAATAACCTTGACCCACGATGAGCCCACTCAATAGTGAGTAATATTACACAGTAGTTGAGCATGAGTTTGGTTCCTGGGAAAAGCCCTAACAGGGAGGGAGAGGACATCAGAGCTCTAGCCTGAGCCTGGCTGCCCCCTCACCACGTGCCTTGGAAAATCTATAGCCTCTTCATCTGCCAAATGGGCTGAATCTGCTTCATTACTTTTTTTTAAAAAATTGAAGTATAGTCAGTTACAATGTGTCAGTTTCTGGTGTCCAGCATAACGTCCCAGTCATGCATACACACACACATGTCACGCCCATGTATTTGTTTTCACATTCTTTTTAATTAAAGGTTATTATAAGATACTGAATACAGTTCCCTGTGCTGTACAGCTTCGTTACCTTTTGATCTGCTGTGAGTTGCAAGAAAGATAGCAAACCCTCACTATTGTGAGGCTTCACATAGATGAACTCATTTAAGCTTCAGGACAATCCTGCAAGTTAGAAAGGATTATCACCCCCATTGTACAGATGAGGAAAATGAGGCACTCTACCCAGAGTCATATGATTGATAAATGTAGAGCCAGGACTCAAATCCAGGCAATCTGGCTGTCTATTGAGTTACATGTGGCCATAATCATGATGCCAAGGGACATCGCTCAGCTTTGACATACAACATTAGAAAGAGCTTGGGATATTTCACAACACTGAAGAAAGAAAGAAAGAAAGAAAGAAAGAAAGAAAGAAAGAAAGAAAGAAAGAAAGAAAGAAAGAAAGAAAGAAAGAAAGAAAGAAAGGGAGAGAAAGAGAGAGAGAGAAAGAAAGAAAGAAAGAAAGAAAGAAAGAGAAAGAGAGAAAGAAAGAAAGAAAGAAAGAAAAGAAAGAGAAAGAAAAGAAAGAAAGAGAAAGAAAGAGAGAGAAGAAAGAAAGAAAGAAAGAAAGAAGAAAGAAAAAGAAAGAGAGAGGAAGAAAGGAAGGAAAGAATGGAAAGAAAGAAGAAGGAAAGAAAGAAAAAAAAGGAAAGAAAGAAAAAAAGAAAGAAGAAAGAAAAAAAAAAGAAAAAGAAATTCCCTCGAGCCGCAAAGACTAAAGACTCCAACCGAGACTCCCGTCAAAGACTCCCTCCCAAACCCCTCCCCCCCTCCTCTACCTCCCTCGCCTTCCTTCCGGCCCCCCCCGCCGCCCTCCTCCCCCCCCCGGCCCAAAGAAAGGAAAAAAGCAAGCTGTTAGTTTAGGGGCATTTTAAAGGAAATGGCTTCTTGGTTTGGGGCAATGTTTGAGAATGCTTAGTGATTAGGAAATAGGTATTAACCTAGGAAAGGCTGCACATAAATAAAACATTTCTACCTTTCACCAGGGAAAAAAAGTTTCCACCAAGAACACAGGAGATTCCCCAAACAGGAAGAGAGACTCCTTACTTAATAAAGTGGTGATTTTGTGTTTATATGTCCTGCTCCAGTAATCTGCCTTTCAGATAGCAGACAGATCATTTAATTAGGTTTATGAAAATTGCTTGGGCAAAGCAACCTTGAAATTCCCTCCTTCCCTCCGTACATCTATCTGTCCGTCAGTGCATCAGTTGAGCAGAAATTTGGTGAAAGTCCTATGCTGGACCCACACTCCAAAGTTGAGTTGGTTGCCTTTGATGGGAACTGGATAGTGTCTCTAAGACTCCTTGGTGGAAGAGACCTAAAAAGGTCACCTGGTTAACCTCCTTCCCCACTTACTCTCTTCCACCTAAACTGTCGCCAACAGATGAGGTGAAGTTCTATCTGCAGGGACCTCCAGGGAAGAGGAGTATCTGGCCTCTCCCTGGGAAGCCCTCATGAGTCCTTAATCAAAATGTTTAGGGCCCGTGGGAGAGCTGCAGCAGAGGCCAGCTTATCAAGGTGGGATTTATTTACTTACTGTCCAAATCGTTTCACATCAGATTGGCTTGTTGCTCTCTCTGCTCACCGGCTGGAGAGCGGAGGTGACAGATCACTCCATTGCTTACTTAACCAACCATAAACAGGACTTAAAAGAAGGGAGTCGGCTGCACACAGCGCATCTTTGGAGATTCTGACATGCATCAAGTTGATAGCAAACTTCTGCTCATTATCTCAAAACACCTTTTCTCCTTTTGCCTTTTTTTGTTCCCAAAGGAAGGCATTTTCCTTAGAAAACTCATGAGTTTTCCTCCAAAGAGAGCAGTAGAATGATGTGGATCTAAGCCAGAAAGTGGTGTGCAGTCCAAATGGCCTGGGGCTGTGGAAGGTTTTCTTTCCCACCTATGTGCACCTAAGGGCAGGAGGCAGCTCACCAAATCTTGGGGCACTTTAAGTTTATCAGTTTGCCAACGCCCCTTAAACTTTAACAGCCTCTCTTACTATCCACAATTTGGACTGTGAGAGGATTAAGTTGTAATGAAGTCATGATATCTACATAATGGGTTGATCCCTATACATATGCAGGAATTGCACATTCCAAATTTCATGGAATCATTTCAGTTTAAGGTATTTTGCTTTTCTTCTAATTGCCCCTCCCCCAACACACTCTCTCCTCTCCCAATAAGGGAGTAAATGGAATGCTGGCTGTTCCCTGGCTGCAGCCCAGTGGGGACTTCGGGGTGCCCTCTCCTGTGGGCTCCCTGGGAGTCAAAGCAGACAGATACTGACCAGGCTCTCAACTTCCCTGCTGTGTGACATTATTTGGGATGTCATTTAACACGTTGTCAAGATCTTCTTAGGGCCCTGGGGACTCATGCCATTTCTTCTCCAGTCTCACATCACTGGGGTGATGGAAAGATACAAATTATTCCGTGGTCTGAAGATTCAGGTTTTAAATCCCTGAAGCATGTATTTGGTGTGATTATAAGTCCTTTGGCTTCTCAGTCTGTAAAATGAGGACAAAACAGGAATTAGGTGCCTGGGGCAGAGTATGATCAGCTCTTAGCCTTCTCTCTCCCTTGAGGATGCCAAGTCAGTGTCTTCTCAGACCTGGAAATTTTGAATGAAAAGTATCTCCTTGTTCCTTCACTTCCTAGCAGGTACAAAGAACAGTACAAACAGTCTGGTGCCTTCTCAGTCAGTTAGATGTAGAATTAGCACATGACCCACCAATCCCCCTCCTAGGTCTCTGCCAAAAGAATTGAAAACAATTCTTATTGTTCTGTTTCAACAAAAACTTGCACTAGTTCACAGCAGCATTAATCACAAGAGCCAAAAGGTAGAAACAACCCAAATGTCCATCAGCTAATAAATGGATAACCCAAATGTGGTCCATCCATACAATGGAACATTATTCAGCCATAAAACAGAATGAAGTACATGTTGTTCCATGGATGAACCTTGACAATTTTATGTTACATGAAAATGAAGGACACACAAAAAAATCACATATTGTATGATTCCACTGAAATGTCCCAGAGTAGCCAAATCCATAGAGATAGAAAGTAGATTGATTGTCAGGGTTTGGGAGAGAGAGAGGAAAATGGGTAGTGGCTACTTAATGGGCATGAGGCTCCTTTTTGGGGTGATGAGAATGTTCTGGACCTAGATAGTACAACATTATGAATATACTAAATGCCACTGAATTGTATACTCTAAAATGGTTCAAATGGTAAATTATATGTTATGTGAATTTTACCATATTATTTTTTAAAGGGATGTATTAAGAAAGAAAATTGATATTAAAAATATATTTAAAAAGAAAATTATAGACCAACATCTTTGATGAACATAGATGCAAAAATCCTTAACAAAATACTAGCAAACTGAATCCAGTAATGCATTAAAAGGATCATACACCATGGTCAAATGAGATTTATCCCAGGAATCTAAGGATTTTTTAATATCTGAAAGTCAATCAATGTGATACATTACACTAACAAATTGAAGAATAAAAACCACACTATCATCTCAATAGATGCAGAAAAAAAATTGTTAAAATTCAACATCCATTTATGATAAAAACTCTTCAGAAGCTGGGCACAGAGAAAACATATCTCAACATAATAAAGGCCATATATGACAAATCCACAGCTAACATCACACTCAATGAGGAAAAGGTGAAAGGATTTCTTCTAAGATCAGGAACAAGACAAGGATGCCCACTCTCACCATTTTTATTCAGCATAGTTTTGTTAAGTGCTAGCCATAGCAATCAGAGAAGAAAAAGAAATAAAAGGAAACTAAATTGGAAAAGAAGAAGTAAAATTGTCACTGTTTGCAGAAGATATGATATAATACATAGAAAATCCTAAAGATGCTTTCAGAAAACTACTATAGCTCATCAACGAATCTGGCAAACTTGCAGGATACATAATCAATATGTAGAAATCTGTTGCATTTCTATGTATTAACAATGAAATATCAGAAAAAGAAATGAAAGAAACAATCACATTTACCATCACATCAAAAAGAATAAAATACCTAGGAATAAACTTACTTAAGGGGGCAAAAGACCTGTACTCTGAAAATTATGACACTGATTAAAGAAATCGAAGATGACACAAACAGATGGAAAGATATACCATGTTCTTGGATTAGAAGAATCAACGTTGTTAAAATGGCCATACTACCCAAGGCAATCTTCAGATTCAGTGCAGTCCTTATCAAACTACCAATGACATTTTTCACAGAACTGGAACAAAAATTTTTAGAATTTGTATGGAAACACAAAAGACCCTGAATAGCCAAAACAATCTTGAGAAAGAAGAATGGAGCTGGAGGACTCAGGCTCCCTGACTTCAGACTATACTACAAAGCTTCAGTGATCAAAACAGTATGGTACTGGTACAAACATATAGATCAATGGAACAGGGTAGAAAGCCCAGAAATAAACCCGGGCACATATGGTCAATCAATCTATGACAAAGCAGGCAAGAATATACAGTGGAGAAAAGACAGTCTCTTCAATAAGTGGTGCTGGGAAAAGTGGACAGCTACATGGAAAGCAATGTAATTAGAACATTCCCTAACACCACATACAAAAATAAACTCAAAATAAATTAAAGACCTAAATGTAAGACCAGATAATCTAAAACTCCTAGAGGAAAACATAAGTAGAACACTCTTGGACATAAATCTCAGCAATGTTTTTTTTGCACGCATCTCCTAGAGTAACGAAATAAAAGCAAAAATAAATGGGACCTAGTTAAACTTAAAAGATTTTGCACAGCAAAGGAAACTGTAAACAAAATGCAAAGGCAACCTACAGAATGGTAGAAAATATTTGCAAACGATGCGACCTACAAGGGATTAATTTCCAATATATACAAACAGCTCATACAGCTTAATATCAAAAAAACCCAAACAATCCAATCAATAAATGGGCAGAAGACCTAAATAGACATTTCTCCAAAGAAGACATATGGATGTCCAATAAGCACAAGAAAAGATGTTCAACATTGTTAGTTATTAGAGAAACGCAAATCAAAACTACAACGAGGCATCACCTTCCACCAGTCAGAATGGCCATCGTTAAAAAGTCTACAAATGAAAGCTGGAGAGGGTGTGGAGAAAAGGTAACCCTCTTACACTGTTGATGGAAATGTAAACTGGTGCAGCCACTGTGGAAAACAGTATGAAGTTTCCTTAAAACCCCTAGGCATATATCCAGAGAAAACTCTAATATGAAAAGATACATGCACCCCAATGTTCATAGCAGCACTGTTTACAATAGCCAATACACGGAAGCAAACTAAATGTCCACCGACTGATGACTGGATAAAGATGTGATATATATACAATGAAATTTACTCAGCCATGAGAAAGAATGAAATAATGCCACTTGCAGTGACATGGATGGATCTAGAGATGATCATATTAAGTGAAGTAAGTCAGATAAAGACAAATATCATATGATATCATTTATATGTGGAGTCTAAAAAAAATGATACAAATAAACTTATTTACAGACCAGAAATAGACTCACCGACATAGAAAACAAACTGTGGTTATCAAAGGGGAAGGTGGGGGGATAAATTAGGAGTTTGGGATTAATACATACACACCACTATATATAAGATAGAAAAACAACAAGGACCTACTGTATAGCACGGGGAACTGTATTCAGTACCTTGTAATAACCTATAATGGAAAAGTTATATACATACATAACTGAATCACTTTGCTGTACGCCTGAAATGAACACAACATTGTAAATCAACTATACTTCAATTCAAAAAAAAAAAAAAGCTACAGCAGTGAGCCTCTGTCACATGCCGGTGTCATGTTGGCGAATGCTGTTTTTAAAATCTGGCCTGAGCCTTCTCCTCAGACGACACATCACCATGGAAAGATGTCTTTCCACACAGCTCCCCCTTGTACCCGCTCCAGGCAGCATCCCCGCTCCCCAGGCCCCCGGCACACACAGCCTGTGTGTATCCGCCTGCCCAGCCGTAGGGTCTCCATGCCGCTAGACAAAGACCCTTTCTTTCCCCGTGGTCAGGAGGAGCCGAGGGGGCACAGTGGATGCATAAACATGGGCAGGAAGGCAGGCCGCCTGAAAGCTTCCAAAAGCCCCTTTCTGACAAGTGAAAAATGTTGGGGACTTGAAGTCACAGGCCAGGCTTTTAACAACCCTCAGCGTATTTATTTAACCCAGTAAATACGTTTATTAGCAGGGCCGCCTCCTTTGTAGAGCAGGTAATGGATTCCCCATATGTTTCTGCTTTGCAGACCCAGGCAGGGCGGCCAACACCTAGCCAGCCTCCTCCAGCCTCCGAGGTGGAGGCTGGGAGTGCTGCCACTTTACCGTGTGTGTAATTACACGACTCCCTGAGAGAAGGAAATCCCGGGGCTGCGGCCTTAACTAGCCCCATATTGCACGACCGAAGGGCATGTCTCGGAGGGGGGGACAAGAGAGGTAATAAAGCTTTCACATTATTAACTTTTTCCTTCTGAAAAGAAGCCTGAAAAATGCCATCGCACCACATTAAAGGGCTTACGTGAGAGCTGCCACTGCCTAATGAGGGGCTCGGACCCTGGGCCACATGCGAAGGCTCCGAGGGGCCCTTGGAGTGGAACCTTGATGTCGAGCCAGCCCGGGGGGCACTGGTGCAAGGCAGGGCAGGGGCTGGGCTGAGGTTTGCACCTGACTTGGGGGCTGTGGGCCCAGACGGGCAGGGTGTCACCCAGGGTGGGCAGAGCTGAGCCTTCACCTCTCTGCGGGGCCCTGGGGTCACGGCTGAACAAGTGTGGGTTTCTTCCCTCCGGGAGCTGAGGACACCGTGTGGGAGGGGACATGGAAGCAGGCCGGTGTGATCAGAGTGATCCGTGTCAGAACAGGTGTGGAAAGCCCCGAGCAGTGAGACTGAAGGTGTGGTGGACTATGTCAGGGCCGAGGCCCCCCAGAGAGTATGATGTGGCGGCCGGGACCCCCAGGGTGAACGGTGGTGTCACCAAAGACGCCACCTGCAGCCTTTTTCCCAGATTCCAGCCATCCCACCCCACAGGCCAATGAAAGGATTTTTTTACTGTTCTAATTTGTTTTGATGGTTTGGCAGGGGGGCAAATTTCCTCCCTGGGCATTCCAGTTAAGTCCAGCTGTCACAAGAGTCTGTTACGGGGCAACAGAAAGACCAGGCGCTAGGAGTGACGACAAGCCGGTTTGGCGCTGAGAGCTTGTCTTGCAAGTCTCGTGACCCTGTTGGGCCCCTCTTCTCTTACGCGCTCAGGGCCTGACTGGTCGACTCTGAGCTCCCTCGGCCACCCTGCGCGGCTCTGTGCAGAGGAGGGATGGGGAGCAGAAGTCAGCAACCAGGGTGAGAACCTCTTTTTCCCAGCCTCTCCCACCCTCTCCCACTGATCTGAGGAAAGCCATCCTTGCGTGAGAAGAAAAGCAGGGCATACCCCTGGGTTTGGAGGATGGAGAAAAAATCATGTCTAGACCCTAGAATTTGTCTTCTGGTGCAGAACCTTCTTCTGGTCCTCTGATCGGTTGGGCCATTTTGCAGGCAGCCTTCCAGGTCAGGTCCAGGGAGAATTCAGCAGCCCTGCTCTCTGGAAATCTGTCTTCTCTCTGAGAGCTCCTGGGAGCAGGGGGCAGCTTTTCTATTTTCTTGCCCACTGTAATTCTGAGTTCATGTTCGTGTCAAAAACAGACCCTGATCCAGAACAGCTGCATCCAGTTGTGCGGGATGGGCACTGACCAGTTCATGGGGGTCAGGGGTGCAGGAATTCATGTAGATTATACATCTATGTGACGAAGTGGCCTTGGAGTCATGCAGCATGAAGGCCCTGCTGACCAATGGAAATCCTGGCACGTGAGAGCTGGCAGTGCCTAATGCATACTCGCTTGCAGACGGGGAGACTGAAGTCCAGGGAGGCTTGGCTCAATTGATATTCACTTTGCCCCTGCAATTGATAAAGCTTTTCTATGCCTTATCTCATAGACTCTCTTTGTGGGAGCAGGCAGGCATTCAGAATTCCATGCATGGGTAAAGTGAGGACCACACAGGGGAAGGGGCATGCCCAGTGGCACACAGCCAGGCAGGTTGTGGCAGGACCGGGGCCTGGGTCTCCAGATACCTTGTCAAGTGCTCTGGTCACAAGACCATGCTGCTCATGAGGCTGACTGGCTCATCGTGTCTCCTTGACAGGTGAAGCATCTTCAGGTAGCTGCTCTGATAGACTTCAAGAGGTAGCTTTGGGTTCAAATTCCAACTCTGCTAGCTGACTGCTCATGAGCAAGTTACATCATTCATTCATTCATTCATTCATTTATTCATTCATTCCAGAAGTACCCATCAGGTGCCTGCTGTGTGCCAAGCATGAATCTGGGCACTGGGAACACCGTAGTAAACAACACACACACACACATCCCCGCACTACGTGCTCCATCGCTGGGCGGGCCATCTGCCCATTCTCCTTGTGCTTTGTAGATGCAGCCAGGCTGTGACCTTTCCCCGGGGAGCAGAGGAGGAGGTCAAATTCTCTCTCTGGGCAGCCTCAGCCCTTGGGAGCAGGCAAGGGAGGCGTGGGAAAACTTACCCATTCATCCCTGTGCTTACATTTCCTGGCCTGGGGTAGCTGAGCATTGTCATGCTCGAGCTGGTGATAATATATTCCGCCGCCAAGTGCTCGTAACATCCGTGCTTGTCTTGGTGAATGATTTTCCCTGAGACACGGAGCATTTCCTGTACCAGGCACCGCGCGTTGTTTATTTATAAGGTCACTGAAGGAAGGGAGATGCCAGTTTCCTCAGATGTGAACTGGGGGTGGGGCGGGCCTTGGAACAGTGCTTCATCCATAGATTGTAATCATTCCATTAAAATGTCTGTGAGTGACCTCGAACAGTGCTCGGTGCATAGTAGGCAATAAGAAAAAAATGCTACCAATTTTCATGTGTGTTATTATTGGAGGCATCAAATTCTATACATGAAAGGAACGTGTCTTTGCTTGCAAAAGATTCCAATGCCTGCCAAACCCTACTCCACCACTTTTTTCAGAGGGGGACTTTGCAGGTAAGATCTAGAATAGAGAGGCTTGGTGGTCTTAATATAAACTTTCTATCTCCCCTACCAGGCAAACTCCAGTCCTCATTAGTCTAAAACAGTCCCTGCCTCCTCCAGGAAGCTTTCCTGGGGGCGGGGGGAGCAGTTTTCTGCGAAAAAGGAGAAATTGGAAAAGTCCCACTGAGGCTTCTGGGCTGGAATTCTCTGAGACGTTTGCATGTTTGCCCATCAAAGGCTGCATGTCGAGACAGTTGAGGGCTGGAAGATGAAAAGAATTTGTGGGTAGCAGGGAATTGGTAAATGTGCGGAATGGCTTCCTAGAAACATGCTTAAGAAGAAAAAAGTGAACGGCGAGTGAGTGCAAAGGATGATTTTTCCCTCCAGAAAGTCTGCTCATACTTTGATGGGATCTAAATCACTTTAGAAGCAGGAGAAGGTGATGCGTCTGGAAACATCAAAGGGGCTTTTGTTTTCACTCTCAGGAGCACTCAGGGAGTGATACAACTTCATGTGACGTCATAACATCAACTAATACATATTGATTGTGTTCCTCATTTTATAGATGAGGTGACTGAGACTCATAATATGTTGGTGTGAGGATTATGGAGTGAAATTACCTGGATTCAAATCCCAGCACGACCACCATTATCTACAGATGACTTGGGGAAGGTTACCTATTCTCTGTGCCTCAGTTTTCCGATCTGTAAAGTGGGAATAATAAATAGCACAGGGTTATTGCAGAAGCTTAGAAGAGGGCCTGGCACAAAATCAGTACTAGGTAAATGGTACTGATGATGGTGATGGTGATGATAGTGGTGGAGATGCTCAAGGCCGCATGGCCGGAAAAAGTAGAGTCTGGCTTTGAACTTGAATCTATCAGGGTTATGTTGTTTCTACTCCCCTCTCGCTGCCCCCACTGCCTTACACTTGAGCAAAGGGTACTGAAGAATCTTAAGCAGAAATATCTCAAATTAAACTGAAACCAAAGTATTAAGAAACAATTTGCTTTACCACTTGCATTTCTGGGGTGCACCATCAGCTGACCAGGAGAAAGGTTGGTGGGAGTGACGTCACCCTCGATCAGGCCCTGAAGCTCTGCTTATATCATTTAAAAAATTAAAAAAAGAAAACACAAAAGCCCCACAGTAAGTTCTCAGCTCATAGAACCCTCTATTAAGCTAACATTTTTTTTTGGGAGGGGGCAGTTTTCTGAACTTACTTTCCCGACTCTCTGCTGTGCTCATGCTGTTCCCTGTGCCTGAAGTGCCTCTCTATCTCTGAGTCCTGCCCATCCTTCAAGATCCACTCAAGACCCACCTCCTCCAGGAAGCCTTCCCTGACCACCTGTGTGCTCATTTGGCCAGGAGCACATACTCTGTGTGAAGTGTGGCTCCTTTGCATGCGTGCATAAGTCCTTTCTTGGAAACTGTCATAAGCCACCCAAGACTGGAGCCCTGCCCCGAATTGCCCTGTATTTTTTTTTATTGTATTTTATTTTAACTATGGCTGATTCTTACTTAATTTTTATAAGTTCACATCTCCATGTGCTCATTGAGGCCTGGGAACCTTGAAGCTTACCTTTTGTTCTTGCCACTGCAGGTGACAGCATCTTGTCACAGCGCCTAGACCAAGGGGACACGTATCGGTCATTTTGTCTTCCTTTGACCAAATGAGCACAACCTCAAGACCTACCACGTGCAGGCTCCAGGGGAACAGAGATGAGGGAGCCAGCTGCACAGAAGGGAGCCTGTGGAGAGAGCCCGCATAACACAATTAATTTCAACACGCTTCGTGGTGGAACAGAGGTAGGTGTTCGGGAACAGCAAACTCTTGCCGGGATACGTGAAAGTGTGGATCTGTTGTCAGAAAAGCGGGAAGGATGCTTCAGGTAAAGGAACAGCTGGCGCAAGTGTTTTTTGCCTCACAGGAGCCTAATAGGATTCGGGGATGATAAGAAAGGAGCTGGGGTTGAAGAAAGACCCGGCGGGGAAGAGTCAACTGAGGAAGGCCTCCGAGCCCTTGGTCAAATAACTCTAGGTGCTGGACCAGTGTTCAGGATTTGAGGTACGGTGTGTAACAAACTGTGTGTTCTAGAACACAGGTTACAGGCTGCTTCCATCGTTAATCTGACTTGATAAGTCGGGAAGCCCCTGTTGACAACAAGGATCTGAATGTGAGTGAATATCGGGCGGATTAAATACCCCCCAGGGCAGTGACAAAAGCATCTGATACAAACGCAGCTTAGTTTGAAATGGCTATTTGTGTCCTGTCTGGGAGAGAGCCCACATCTCCGTGCTCCTCCCTCCTCTGGGGAAGCTGTCTGTCCTGGCAGTTGCTGCAGGTCCAGGATTCTGGTACTTGCCAACTCTGCTCTCATCCCTCTGGTCCACCTCAGGCGGCTCACAGCTTTCAGCAGAGGATTACTTAGAAAAATAAGTTAATGACTGTCCTTGGATCAGGCCAGCTTTGCTGGAAGAAGCAGGCAGGCCCAGACTTCATTACTCTCAAGTCCGAAGGGGATGGGTTGAGAACACACATTGCAAATTCCATTCTAGGGAGAAAGAAAAGAATTGTTCACCCAGTCAGAACAGCATCATTTTAGATGTAACGTGTGGGGCCAGGGCAGCATTTAAAAACGTAAAAGTGGCTGTGAGCATCTTCTGAGCGTAGCAGGGTATCTGGGCGGCAGACCTCTCTGTGGGAATGAGGAGGAGGCTGTTGGCTGTGTCGTTCTTGGGGTCAGCTGATCCAGGGCCCTATAGGAAACGACTAGGGGCTCTTGTGTGAATGGGCCCGGAGGAGGGGGTGGTGGGTAGGGTACGGACAGAGGGAGGGCACAGGAGAGGCCTGCTGGCTCTTCTCGGTCAACATCAGAGACCACCAACAGGCCCCAGCTTGGGGTCACCTTCAAAATCCTCAGAAGAGCATCAGACCAGCTGGCCTGGGGTGAGAAGAACTTTGAAGGTGTCTATACTCCCTCATTCATTCACTCAACAAACACTTGATGAACTGAACTTACCACAGGGTTAGCAGGAGGATCAAATGACACAAACCCCTTTGCCAAATGCTAACTCTGAAACCTGCACAGTCTGTTAATAACAGGGCTTCATTTGCTATGAAAAAAATACAGAAAGAAATTCAAGGAGGGGGAGCTATGGTGCTGGCTTCCTAAACCTATCCCTGTCCTAGAAAAGCCCCAGGGCCTTAAGGGCACTGAATCAGCTGGAGTTCTGGGAGGGACCAGGAGTGATGACCAAGGACAGGCGGGTGTGAAGGGTGGAGGACAGGATGGGAAGACAAACACGCCCTGCTTGCCCTGAGCAGGCCCTTAATGGGTGTTGTTTCTGATCGTTAACCCAGATAACTGCTGCTCTAGGTGGGCAGTGCGACAAGATATCAGATCCCTCCCCATTTGTGGAGACCACATTGCAAATGTCAGGGTTATGTTTTTACTCTTAAAAGGTCAATTATTTTTAACTAGAGGAAAATTGAAGCTCAGAGAGGTTAACTAAGTCACAGAGAGTAAGTGGCAGGGTTGAGCCTTGAACCCTCTGGTCTGACTCTGGCCCGTGTTTCTCGCCACGGTTCCAGGAGGTAAGGGTTGGGGCGCAGGGAGACAGAGCCAGGGGCATCCCAGGGCAGCCGGAAGTCTGGCCTGGAAGGACCGCAGAGGGCTTTGCAGGGATGCAGTAGGAATGGGGATTTCCAGGCCCTGCTAGAAAGGAAGAGCTTAACCAAAGTGTGGGCTCCGGCAGCCCCCCGAGTCCCTTGAGGTCCCCTGTCCTTCCTCCCTGGCCTGGCTAGAGATCCTGGCTCTGAAACCAGAAGTTCCTGAGGGATGACAGTCAGGAATTGTCTACTGAGGGTTGTATAGGGAGAGAGAAAAACAGGTAGGACTGCAGATGGTAAAAACGGATGACTTAATGCTTTCCCTAGTCTCCTCGGGGCTGGCTGAGCTGGCTGCCTGGCGGGAGACCTCCGTCTTCAGGGGCCTCAGCTCTGGAGAAGAGCTGTTGAGATGTCACCGCTCCTGCTGGAGCTCTGGTTCCGCGGGTGTCCCACATCCCCGCCCCGCCCCCATCAGATCCAGGCTCCCTGGAGTCGGAGCCGTGCTCGCCGGGGGTGCCTCTCACAGATCCACAGCTGCGTTCTCAGCCTCCGCCGCAGCTCCGCTACCAGCTGCGCCACCGGGGACGTGCAGGCTACCAGCGGGGCCTGGCTGGTTAACCACCTCTGCACCTTGTCGCCTACTTGGCTGCAAATCCGTGCTTTGAGATCTAGCACGCAGGTCTGAGCACGCACTGATCAACTCGGCATCGCTCTCTGGCCGGCGCGCCGGGACACGGCCTTAGCTCTCTTTTCTGCCCTGAGGAGCCACGTGGCCCGGCTCTTCTCCGACCCCAGCTTGTAGTCCAGTGCATCGTATGTACTTAATCCAGCTGATAAATATTTTCACCTGATCTTATTTTTTCGAAAGATTTTGAGAAGTGGACAATGAGGATTGGGGAAGGCATCACGGGAACCCTGTATCAGAGAAAGTAGTTCCCCTGATCAAGAAGGGCCTTTTGTGCGACATGAAGGAAGCTTGAAAGCGCTTCTTTAGGCAATAGGGAGCCATCAAAGGCTTCAGAGTCAGGAACAAAGTGCAGAGAGCTATGTAATAAGCGTATCAATGGTTTATTTCATTAATGATGATAACAAAGTGCTAAGAAACAGATCATGAAACACCTCCCTCTGAACTTACATCAATAAAGCTATTCTTGTGGCCTCTTTCTTGCAGGGAGGACATTAGGTGGCCTTCTTGGAACAACATGTCCAAATGTATACTGCAGTGACTGTCCCAGGAGTCTGCAGTGTGTCTGATCTTGTTTAAGGCATTGGGAGAAATTGTCCAAACCACCACCAGCGTTGGTCACCAACGTTGGTCCCCCAGGAGGCAAAACAAGCAAAACAGACAAGGATCCGATTCTGACCCACCATGTACTGGAGGTGACCCTGGGAAATCCCAGTGTCTCCCTGAGCCTCAGTGTCTGCATTTATAAAATGGGGATAATGATGTCTGCCCCACGGAGAGTCAATGAGATACCATATATGAGGCACCTGGAATATAGCGGGAGCCAGTAAGTGCTCCTCAGCATCAATCCCCATACCAAAGTGACAGCTGGAGGCAGGGAGAAAACCCACACACGCAACATCAAAAAAAAAAATTCCCTTAGGGAAAAAAAAGAGAGAAGAGGCAGGAGCATTGGAGAGGAAGAAAGGAATTAGTGCTGTCAACAGCAGGTCAGTTTGTCTTTAAACCTTTCAAATTGTGGAAAGAACTGAGAAATGTATTTCCTGGGGCAGGAGGCAGGGGGCTGGGGTGGGGAGGGGGGACTTTGTGCCGGCTGTCTGAGCAGGCAGTGGAGGGAACATTCCAGAGCAGCGGGCGGCCTGGGGTTTGGGAAGCCTCGACAAAGAGATGAGTCACTGGCCTCCTCGGGCTGCAGCCCCACTGCGAGCAGGCGGGTGAGCCCAGGAAAGAGAAGGCAGGAGAGACACGCGGCAGCGGGGATGAACCTTGAACACGCTATGCTAAGTGAAAGAAACTGGGCACCAAAGAATGTGTATCGTGGGATTCCACTGATAGGAAATGTCCAGAATAGACAAATCCACAGACACAGAAAGGAGATTTGTGGGAGCCTAGGTGGGACGTGGGGGTTGGGGAGAAATGGGGAGTGACCGTGAACTGGTATGGATGGTGTTTCTTTTTGGGGGGATGAAAACGTTCAAAAACTGATTGCTGGGAGGATTGCACAACTCTGTGAATATTCTAAAAACAGCTGAACCCTACGCTTGAAGTGGGTGGATTGTATGGTACGTGTGTCACATCTCAATAAACCTGTTAGGAAAAAAAAAATGAACAACAACAAAAGGGGAATAGATTCAAGGGAACCACACACAGCACTTTATGCATCTGCCTTAGAGACACAGCAGGTTCGAGGAAAAAAGCTCCAGGAAATTCTCTAGCCCAGCCCACACACCTTCCAGAGCAGGTGGCTGAGCGCCAGGCGTGCTGGGTGACTCGCTGGTGGCCCTGCGGGCACGTGCGGCAGGGGGAAGGGCAGTACCGCAGGCTAGCTAGCCCCGACTTCCATAGTCCCCACCATAGTCAGTCCACCCCAGCCTGTCCACTGTCAGCCACACTGGGGCCACAGGATTGCTGCCTGTGAGAAATGACTGTCAGACTCAGGTGGACTCCGTTGGTTTAAACCGTGTGTCTCCCAGGAGAGTTTTGGCTGTAGTGCCTGAAAGCACCATGAACCCCACCCTAGGCTTCTTCTCGTAAACTCCAGAGGGAGTGGGTGTTAGGGCCGAAGAGACAGAACGAAGGCCCATTGGTGTGATTTGGGGCTGGACGTCCTAATGGGCCTTCAGGGCTATCTCGGCTGAATCTACTTTTAAAGATGTGATGCGTGAAGCCCAGAGAAGGGAGGCGGTTCCCCAGGGTCACACAGGAAGGCGGCAGTGGTGGAGCTGAGATTAGAACCAGGCCTTTGGACTCTCTGTCCAGTGCTCTTTAAATGGCACCCCGTGGCCCCCTTCATCCTCTACAGGAGCAGGCAGGGAAGGCAGGGGCTGCGGGCTGTGCCAGGAGGTGGAGGGGCTTCACAGAGCCCAGCCTGGGAAACCGGGGGAGGGAGGGCATGCTTATGGGAGGTGTGGCCGATGGGAGACCAGAGGAAGAGCTCTGGGGGGAAACAGATGGAGGCAGAGAAGGAGTCCAGGAGGCTGTGACCCTCTAAGCTCTCAGGTTCCCAAGGGATAGTCCAGCCTTTGGGACCAAGGGAGGGAGGATGCTGATAAAAACTTGAGCAGGACATCACCTCAGACCCTCTCAGGAGGTGCCTGCTAGTGCTTCCGGATGGTTCTGCTCAACTTTCTTACCTCAGAGAAGGGAGGGGAGGCGCTGTCCCGCGACCAGGGATGGCTTGGGGTTAAGTGGGCTCTGACCCAGGTCCTGGTCTTCATTCTGTCTCTGACTCACTGTGACATCACAGGCAGGTTCTCTCTTCACTGGGCCACAGTCTCATCAGGTATAAAATGGGAAGGAGATTCTGACTTGTTTTTCTGAGCAGTGAAGGTTAGCTGAGACCATGTCTGTGAAATCTGTGGAATGTTCTATTGTGACTTTATGACAAGGATTTTGCTACATGTGGGTTGCTCCCCTGGCTGCAGAAACACATTTTTGGCCCCGTGGAGGTTCTCATGCCACCCGGGGCACAGATCCCTGTGTTTGAAGCAAGGTCCTCATAGCGGAGAGGAGAGCATCTCTCTGGGGAGAGAATGAAGGTGTGACCTCCTGGAGCAGGGTCCGGCTCTCATGCCGACGGCGTCCTACTTCTCCTGAGAGCATGGCCCTGTCGGCCCCTAGAGGGGTCAGGAAGAGGCACAGCGTGGAAGAGGGAACGCAACTAACCCTAGACATCATTTAGTTCTCATACACTCCCTAGCCATGATGACGCCCATTCTAAATTCTAAATAAACCTATAGTCCCCAGATTAGAATGCAAGGCTCAGAGAGGTTAAGTAATGTGCCCAAGGTCACTTGGCCAGCAGAGAGGGGCCAGGATGAAAACCTAGGTCTGTCCAAGCCCGAATCCCACTGTCCAGAGCTGCCCAGAGCCGGGGGTGCTGGCGGCGCTCTTTGGCCACGGTCTGATTTTGTTCAGGGCTGGCTGTGAGCCAGGCCTCGGAGTTTACTGAAATGTTCTGAGCGTTGTTGGGGGAAATGTAGCTTTGAACTTGCCTAATATAACACGGGCTGGTTCTCAGGATCATAAACATGTTTCTGAACCTAATTAAAGAGTCTCGTGAAAAGAGGGAGAGCAGAGCTGAGACATGACGGTCCGTCTAAAATCTCCCCGTGGGCCAGAACGGGAGCTTTGCTTTTCCCAGACTTGGGGAGAACCAGCCCTCTCCGGGGGCAGAGAGTTAAGAGGCTTTAGAAAGAAGAAAAGGCTCTTTTACAGTCCTGGCTGGGGACCTGGGCTGTACCGGGGAGGGAATGTAGGAGGCATAATTGGCGCTTGTAAAACATTTCCAGACAAAATCACTTAATGTGTTTTGGAGAGTAAAAGGTAACAGTCCACATAATCCATACATTTGGGCAGTTTTCTACAGAGTCAACAGAGCTGGATCGGGGGATCTGAAGGCCGGCTGGACCAGTGATCAGTGCACCATGACGGCTGCAGGTGGACCATTTTCTGAAGCAGCCAGACCCTGCTCCCTCACTGGGTGACACTGCTCAGGTCACTGAAGCCTCTGGACTGCAGTTTCCTCATGTGGAAAGTGAGGAGAAAATGATCTCTACCTCACAGGCTTGTTGAGAGGCTGAAATGTGTGAGTCTACGCTAACTGCTTACATCAGCACCTGGCACACGGGCAGTCCCTGTCTAAATGCTTGCTGTCCTTATTCTGCTGCCTTGGGGACAGGCTACGACCTGGCTAGGGCAGCACCATGGTTCTTGTGGAACGGTTCACGCCGGTGAGTTTTTAGAGCTGGAGTTATCCTGTCCCTTCTGAGCTCTTTCCCCTCTTTCTGCTCTGTGGCCTTTTCTGCCCATATTGATTGCTCCCATTAATTTTCCAGCAGCCCCCGGGTACCGAGAATCTTCTGGGACCCAGCTCTTTCCTCGGACAGCGCCCCATCCCTCGCAGCATAACAGTCAAAACTCGGAGCCCTTGAGACTCAGTCTAACTTTTTGCCTATGTCCAGACCTGTCCCCCATGGTTTCAGATGTTTCAGTGTCCCTTCCTTCTGGGCAAGTTGTAAATACTGCGCTTCCTGGCTCCCTTGAGGTTGGCTGGGGGCAAACGTCTAGTTTTGGCCAATGAATCGTGAGCAGAGGGAACACATGGGCTGCAGTGCTTTTTCCTTCTGCCACGGCACCTTAGGGGGATGATCTAAACCAGGTGTCAACAAACTTTTTCTGTAACCTTTTCAGCTTTGTGGGCTACACGCTATGCGCGTCTCAACTCTACAATTGTCATTGGAAAGCCATCATAGGTAATACATAAGTGAATGAGTATGACTGGGTTCCAATAAAACTTTATTTATAAAAAACAAGCAGCGGATTGGGTTTGGCTGATGGGCCATAGCTTACAAACCCCTGTTCTAGACCAGGATGTCCAGGAGAACTTTCTGCAACGATGGAACTGGTTTACAATATCTACGCTGTCCAATATGGTAGCCACTAGCCAATAGCCACTTGTGTCTATTGAAAATTTTAATAGCTAATCCTACTGTAGTGGACAGGCAGTTCTAGACAGTGGCTATTCTTTCAGTGAAGGTCCTGGAGAGAAGATGACCTGGAGGGCCATAGTAAGTCGTGATGGACATGTGGCCTGTCCAATTCTTGACTTGGGAGATATTTGTCATTGCAGCATAACATGACTGTTCGTAAGTTACGTACCCCCGAGGCTCACCCCTACACATACCATACATATTTCATTGGCTTTCATGAAAGCCTTCCACTCACATCCAAGCCTCCAGGTCTTGGCTCATACTGTTTACTCTGTCTGGAATACCCTCAGCAGTCCCTTATTTCACTGGCATATGCTGCCTTGTGGTTTAAATTTCAGCTCACAGGTTACCGTCCCTTGGTGGTTTTCCAGTAACCTCCATACCACCTCTGTGCATAAGAATCACCTGCAGTTTGCTTAGGACTCTTTTTTTTTTTTTTTTTTTTAGTTTCTTGTTTGTGGGAAGGGGAGGTAATTAGGTTTATTTGTTTTTTAAGTGGAGGTGCTAGGGATTGAACCCTGGACCTCGTGCATGCTAAGCAGGCACTCTATCACTGAGCTATATCCTACCCCTGCTTAGGACTCTTTGCAAGTATAATGCAAATATAACATTGTCATAATTTTTCTTGTGTTTTCCACTAGGTTGTGAGGTCTTGGAAGAGCCCCCATCAGATCAATTGGGACCTCCATAAATTTTGTTGAATCGAATTTAACATTCATCAGACCCAGTCCATGGTGGCGTTTCAGGTCCTTAGTGGCTTTCTCTGGCCCTGGATTCAACTTTGGACCATTTTCCCCCATCTTCTTCTCATTCTTCTGGCCACAGTGAGACACCTCAGTCTCTGTAATTTAGCATTGGTGATGGGAGAGGATGAGGGGAAAGGGAGAAAAAGAGACACACATTAGTCTTATCTGGTAGTAGTATAAAAATATCAATTGGATTATTTACTAAAAATTGAGTCTACAGTAAAGAGCAGTTGGGACTATAAACACAGACACACAGCCCTGCTAATGGCTTTCAGGGCTGGCTGTAGGAACTCAGGGTTGGTGTACTGCCAAACTGGGACGTGTCGGGGAGACTGTCGTTCAAGGCATTTCTTTTAAAATTTCTTCTTTGTCAAAAACACTAGTTTATTCTTTCAATCATTTTCATTCTATTTGACAAAAGATGTTAGCGTTCTGTGTTTCTGTACAAATATGGAAATACCACGATTACCATCCTTTACATGTAAGCATCTCTTTGTGGTTAACAGGTCACTTGCTGCCCATGTCACCTTGAGCCTCCCAGTAGCCTAGGGAAGAAAGCAGGGCAGTATGTACCAACTGCGTTTTACTCATGGAGAAACTACAGCTCAGAGCGGGGAGGTCATTTACCCACAGTCACAACCAGCTGGGGCCAAATTGGGAACCTGAACTCGGACTCCAAGCTCTTAGATCAGTGCTCTCAGCCCTCAGACACATTGCAGTCTGATGGCCACAATGTCCATGTGCCCCACCCATCAGCACTGCCATTATCCCGGTGCTGGGAGGTTGGGGCGGACCTTTAGGTCCTTGCCTAATCCTCAAGTCATAGGAATTCCGTATCTTACCCCTCTGGGATACCGTTAGCCAGAGAAATTTAAGAGTTTTACTTATTACTTTTTGAAAAACAAGGCTCGATTCATTAGGAGTCTGATACCTAGAAGTATTCAAGTTATTTAAAAGGAGTTTTGAGATTTGCAGATACTAACTGCCTATATATAAAACAGATAAACAAAAAGTTTATACTGTAATACACAGGGACCTATGTTTAATATCTCATAGTAAATTATAATGAAAAAGACTATGAAAAGGAATATATATGTACATGTATGGCTGAAACATTACGCTGCCCAGCAGAAATGGACACACCATTGTAAACAGACTATATACTTCAATTTAAAAAAATGAATTTGAGAATTTTTGGATAAATATCACAAAGGAAGTAATAGACCTAAACTTCTTTCAGCACAGGGAGACATGTTTTATGAAACTCTGCCTATCCAAGGGGTCATTCTTAGTCTCCACTAAGTTTTATTCTCCCTAAAGGAGTAAAACAAAGGTTGCTGTGGAATCTCTCTGTAGCAGCAAATTATACTCCTGGTTGGGGAAACCTCACCCGGTGGTGAAGGGGATGATTTCAGCAGCTACCTCCCTTCCCAGCTGGCTGTCTTTCCCAACACTCTTTTTTTCTTTTAAATTGAAGTATAATTGATACACAATGTTGTGTTAATTTCTGGTGTACAGCACAGTGATTCAGTCATATATATATATATACACATGTATATATATTCTTTTTCATTATAGGTTATTACAAGGTATCCCATCCCTCTTTATTTTTTTTAAGTTTATTTTATTTAGTGGGAGGAGGTAATTAAGTTTATTTATTTTTTTAGAGGAGTACTGGGGATTGAATCCAGGACCTCATCCATGCTAAGCCGTGCACTCTACCACTGAGCTCTACCCTCCCTGCTGGTGTCCCATCCCTCTCCATCCTCACTTGTGCTCCTCTCGCTCCCCTACCCCCCACCAAGAGCAAGAAGAAATTGACAATTGCATCCTTATACCAGGATAAACTGTGATAATATTTCATTTTGAGAACCGAAGAATCCAAGGTGGTAGACTTAACAAAACGCATACTGAACTTCTTTCAGTGCTAGTGGGCAGATTATGAAATCCCTTCATTCACTTATGGGTAATTGGACTCCTGAAATGTCCATTGTAACCACACTGTTTAAATAGTTCTACCGAAGATGGAAGAAACCTCTACATGAGCAATAAATAAATAAAAATATTCTGTGTGTGGGAGTAAGGTAAAGCATAGACTTTTACATTATAAATTGGCAGAGTATTAACTGGGGAATTGTTGGTTGTATATACGCCATATGTTATATAATGATATATGCTTCAAAGGAAGTAAAAACCGTATTCATAAAAATATTTATGGAAGTTTTTCTACAAGAGCAAAAAGCTGGAAATGATTGAATTGGGCTATAATAAGAGAATGACTTAATAAGTGGTAGTATACGGTAGCCAGTAAAAATAATAATTATGAGGATTATTCAGACCATAGACTTCAGACCAAAAATGTTAATGACAGAAGGATGTGCAAATACTAGAATTCAAGTTGGATGTTGAATTTGTGAAAAATGTTATCTTCATGTGAATCAGGAGCAGAAGTAAAAATGTGAAAAATAAAATAGCATGTTAGGAATTGGGGAGATGGGTAAATATATATATTTTTTACTTCTCTTTTTTATACTCTGATTTCCTGAGATTAATTGTCAGCATGCCAAAAACTAAGAAACCACTTTTGCTGTCTACATTATGACCTTTGAATTAAATCATTTGAACATGAAACACAGTAGATCTGATTCCTTAGGGTTTATTAAATAGTCTTAGCAAAAAAAAAAAAAGAGTATTGAAAATTTTTATACACAAATGTAAAGTACAAAGAATAGCAAATATTTGTCCACTACGTAACTCTATCAAGTCCAAATATTTTGCTATACCTGTTCCATGTTTTAAAAAGAAGCAGAATGTTATAGACACAACTGAAGCCCCCCAGGTACCTGCAAGAGTAGCTCTTTGTTTAGTACCTTAACTAGTTCTGTTACATCTTCTTTTTATACTAATGATTTTCAAGAGGATGGAGGAAGCAAGTGCTAAATGGGCTTTGGTCTCCCCATTCAGATCATGGCTCAGTATGTCCATACTGTACCTCTCAGTGAGGATGCTGGCTGCCTTAAAGAATCTGATCCTTAGTTACCTTATCTATAAAATTAAAGTTTTATGAACCTCAGAGAATAAGGACCAAATGGATGGTGTCAACAGGCTATTATATAAAGAATTTCAAAGGAGTAGAAGGTAGTTAGGCCAGGTGGAGAAAAGCTTTCCAGGCATAAGGAACAGCTTTAAAACACAAAAGATATGTAAACCTGGAGGCACAGCCTGGAGGAGACTGGCTATAGTCTCTGATGGCTGGGCCTCAGCTCAGGGTTTGGGGGAGGGAAGAGGTCACCCCTGAGATTCTGACCCTTGGTTTGCCTCTAATGACTTCTCTAAAGCTTTGCCCACCTTCCTGTTTCCAACATCAGCATCTCTCCCTAAGTCCCCAGGCCCTCATCACTCCCTTCTCTGGCCCCTCTTGGCCCCAGTCTATGCCTTGTGAAGACTCCAAAGAGCATCCTGTGGTTGTCTGTCCCCGCCTGCTTCCTCCACCAGACAGGTGGCTCCATGAAGGTGGAAATGGATCTGATTTATACGTGTCCCAGCTTCTAGCGTGGAGGAGGCCTCCGTCAATGCTCTTCAGTAATAGATGGGTGAGGGGGGAAAACGGTACAGGCACTGCTCCTCAGACCTTCCCAGAAATAGACATGCTCCCTGATCCAGCAGGAAGGAGGGGGGCTCTGAGAATATTCTCCAAAGATAATCCAGGAGGAGCCAAGATGGAGGAGTAGAGAGACTCACAGCTCGCCCTCTCCCACAAATACACCAAGAATTACATCTGCAGGCCCACTGGATCACATGGAACATCTACTGAACTCTGGCAGAGTGTCTCTCATTTTGAAATACAGGAGGATTCTCACAAAATCCAATAAACAACTTTATACTGTACAGCTCAGGGAACTATACTCGATGTCTTGTAGTAGCTTCTGTTAAAAAGAATATGAAAAATGAATATATGTATGTTCCTGTATGACTGAAGAATTGTGCTGTACACCTGAAATTGACACAACATTGTAAACTGACTATACAAAAGTAAATAAGTAAGTAAATAAATAAATAATTGCAAAGATAATCCACGGACACCCCAGTGGAATCTGCTCAAAGGAGGAAAGAGGCGAGGGAGCAAGGAGATTACAGGAGTGAACACCCCGTGGCTTCCTCAGAGCCAAGGCATTTCCCTCTCAGCAATCAAATCCCAGCTTACCCTACACCCCTCCTGCCGTGTCCACCTTTCCTTTAGACAGAAGCCCCAGAGGACAAGGGTGACCCTATAGCTAGGACTCTGGCAAAAGTTCAGGCTCCAGGGTTCAGAAAAGCCGCAAACAAGTGGAGATTCACTGTCTCCCCAGCGCCAAGCAGAGCTGGTCCGCTGGGTAAGGTTCTGTGGGGCAAGAGACAGAACTCTGAGCTCAGGCTGTGAACTCAGAGAGGTCATCAGGTCAATGGGAACTGGACACAGATTGGGAAGCCTGGGGTTTAGATCTGGTCTGACTCTGTTGCTGCATAACCAAACATCCCAAAACTTAGCGACCTAAAAATAACAGGACCATTAATTCCGCTCATGAATTGATAAGCTGGGTGGTGCTCAGTGGCAAGCATTCATCTCTGTGCCCTGAGGCATCAACCTGAACAGCTTGACTGGGGCAAATCTTCAAGATTCTTAGAGGACCTTTTGTCTGCCCCAGGGGTTCTAAGAGGCACCGCCTTCCATCTTCCTGAGGTCTTAACCAAAGATCTGAGAGTCCCAGCTGAGATTTATGCTTGACCTGAGCCCATTTCTTAATTCAAGAGTTGTCTGCCATCTGGAAAGACTTGGGAATGAAAAACAGTTGGATTTTCGAACCCAGCAAGACCTGGCTCCTTTTGCTCATCTCTCTCCGCTCACGTTTTGTCACAGCCACATAGGAGAAGCCAAGTGGCACTTTTAATATTGTGCCTGGAAACCTTCTTAGCTAGATTATCCAGCTCATTAGATGCCTCCCTATTTCCCATGATCCTGCTTTGGTCGTGGTATTGCCAACTTTTTGGCCGTCCTATAACAAGAATCCCCTAGACTTCAAAACTCCTAGGACAGTCTCATGGCTCTCCTAAAAGCCCTGGTTGACAGGCTTCTCAAGGCCTTTAGGGTTTCATCAACATTCTTGTCAAGGCCCTTCAGCCTGTATATGCTGTTGTGTGTCGTGCCTGAGGCTGCCCCCGCCCCCAGCTGGTGGTAAAGCTGGGATTTGAACCCAGGCTTGTCCGAATTCAAAACCCCTGTACTCACCACTTCAAGGAGGACTAAAGGATTGGCTGGCGTTTTAAGCCTTGAGGTATTTGAGGCTTGTCCAGCTTTGAAAGTCTGAGATGCTTGGGAGTATGGGAGTCTGAGGCTGGGTCTTAAAAAAATTTTTTTTCCAAGTATTCAACTGGGTTTCTTAGGATCTGAGAAAAGGAGGCTGAGTTGCTTCTTAAAAAATGAAGAAAACCTGTTCAAGCCTGTATCCTTTATAGCTTTTCCTCTTGAAGATTTTCAGTCTCAGACTCAAAGCAGAATATTAACAGTAAACTCTGACTTTCTAGAAATCTGTCGCAATCGCCTTTTTGTTATTTTAATTGAGCCACTTTGCAATTATTGGAGTATATTTTTAAATGAGTGTGCTTTGCTTCTCTTGTGTGACAATTCTCATTCTTCTTTTGAGAAAGAAGAAAATGGATCCTCAACAGGTACTTCTGGCCAAAATCACAATGAACAAAGAAAGAGACCAGTTTGATTAGCAGCGCTCCTGCTGCAAACGCAGGGTCATCTGTCCTCGTGCTGGGACTCATCCTTGGGGTGCAGGCAGAGAGCGCCACAAACTGAACTCAGGGAGCCTGACAGCACTTGGTTTTGTCCCTTTGGGCTCTTTATTCTTTATTTCCCATTTGCCGTTCTGTTCACTTGAGCAATTCCGTGTTCAGAAATGGGTCCCTGGGACTATTTCCTGTCTGATAAAATTCAGAGCCGTGGCACCCCCGAGGATCACAGAGCTGGCAGGTGGGGCGGCTCCTTCAATCGGGGGAGGAGGCACTCCTGAACCCTCGCTGGACCCCATGCTCTCCAGCCGCCATCCAAGCCCTGGCAGAGGAAGACCCAGGTGGACATGCTCATGAGCCTCAGCCTCCCTCTCCTCCTCCAAGGCCAGTTCTTTGTGGGGTACCTGGTCCCTTTGGCGGCAAGCATTCACTTTCTTCTTGAGGAAAGAGGATGCTGTCTTCCTGGATACCTAATGGTGCGGGTCTGCTGCAGCCCTGTGGTGGGAGGAGCGCACTCCCACCGGCTCCTCCCCATCCTGGGAGCTTGGCGCTCACTCAGCCCTGCTGGCTTAAGGGGATCCTGGGTACCATGAGAGGAGAGTCACAGGAGTGTCACAGGAGAGAGAAGGCTCCCTTAGCACAGTCATGCCCAGGGGAGTTGCCCATTTTAGAGGACAGAGATGAGCTTTGAATCTGAGATTGAAGAGACTTCACCTGGAGGCCTGACAGAGGACGGGTTTCTCATCTTCCCGCCCCCTTCTCATCCTCAGGGTGAAGCCACAGAGCCCAGCCACAGCCTGGCCAGAGCCAGAGGGCAAAGAGGAGGGTGCAAAAGAAGGATCTCTTTGGGAAGGGTCAGGTACGTCAGGTAGAGACTGAGGATGGGTCTGGGGCTGGGGAGGATGGACACGGCTGCAGGGTCGTGGCTGAGGCTGTGTTTCTGCCCCTGCCACCCCTTCCGCCCCTCCCACCCCGCTGCCCACTGAGCTTGGCTGCCGGGCCTCGAAGGCAAGGCGCTCTCGGGCAGGCTCTGATGAAAAAGCCCTGATTGTTGGCAGGCAAGATTTTCTAAAACAGCTTCCATAGCAACCAGGGAACTGAGAGAAACAGCCCAACAGCTCCTGGTTGCTTAGCGAATGCGGGCTGCCAGGAAGTAACAGTGACCGCTCTGCACCTGCCGGCAGGGACAGGGGAGCCTGGGAGAGGAGGGCTGTCCACTTGTCTCTCCTTTCATTTGAGGGGCTTGAGGTCAGAGTAGGATGTTTGGGGCTCCAGGCCTCCAGGATCCTCAGCCCTGAGGAGAATGGAACTGCAGGCAGGCTTGGCGCTAAGTGGCCAATGGGGAAGCCCAGGGCCTTGTGTTTTTAGACAGGTCTAGGGAGTGAGGGAGGGCAGCAACAGGATGAGTGAGTTGCCTTGGCCCAGAGGATTCCACGCTCAGTGGGGAGGGGCTGCCACTGCGGGGGTTTGCAGGGGCCCCCTAGAGCCTGGGTTCAGAGCAGGGCCCGGGTGGGCTGGGCCTAAGGGTGGGGCTCTTTGAGATCTGGCTCCCGCATCCTTGTTGACCCACAGCTTCCGGCTGTGTTTGGAATCTGGGAGCCTCACTTTTATGATGCTATAGGCCAGCATGCTCTCTACAGGTGGGCCGCTCCAGTGTAGTGGCCTCCGAGGGGCCCAGCTGATGCCCCCCAAGCTCTCACCGAGCCCGCAGGTGGTTCCGCTCCCCTCCCTCCCTGCCTTATTCTCCAAAGAGTGGTCCTAGCTCCAGATGTGCCGTTTACCCGGGAAGCCTCTCTCCTCCTTGGTTTCCTAAATGGCCAAAATCTGCCTAAAGCTGGGCTTCCTTCTCCCTTTATTCCTCATTCTGGTCCAGCAGGGTCTCTCCAACCTTCATGCCAGGAAGGCAGCAGGAGCCGGAGAGAAGGTGGACAGTTCGTTTCACTCACTGGACTGTGATGTAGCCTAGTGCCTGGTAACCAAAAAGCCCATGGCCGTGACTTTCTTTGAGGTCAGAACCATGTCTGACTCACCCGGTTATCCTTAGTCCCCGGAGCAGGGAAGGCTCAGAAGATTTTTGCTGAGTGAGGGAGTGAGGGAAGAAAGTCCCTGGGCTGGAGGGAGAGGCCTGAGTGAGACTGGATCTGCAGGTCAGGGCAGAGGTGCGGTGGTTGGAGGTGGGAGCAAAGCACTCAGTGGAGTCGATCCTCTGGGGCTGGGCATGGGGGAGTCAGTATCTGCTATGTTCCTTTCCTTTCTTACTCTATTTAAACTGAAGGAAGCTCATGGTTGAACCGCCAGCCCAGGGGCCCGTCCCAGGAAACAATGCTACAAGCTGGCACTACAGGACTGGATCAGAGTCTTACCCTCTGACCCGTGTGGACGACAGCCAGACCCTGCCCGTAGTGATGGGGCTCCCTCCCCTGGGCCACGTCGCGAACTGGGAGCCGGGCGAGGTGGACGGATGGTGTTTTGTCAATCATTTGTGGGAACCACTAAGAGGGCCCTGGGTGTGGGTTTCTAGGATACTAGTCAGATCACATAAAGGTGGGTTTCCATGTGCGATGGAAAAGCTCACAAATGACATGGTGAGAGCGAGAGTGTTGGGGTCGGCCAGGAGGGCTGGGTTCAAATCCGGCTCTGCCCCCAGGTAGCGGGGCTGCCTTGCTCAGGGTCTGGCCCCCCGAGGGTCAGTTTCCTTCCATGTAAAACAAGGATCGACGTCTCTGCAAGGCGGGTTGCTGTCTGTAAGGATTAGACAACGTAATCCATGTCCAGCCTTTGACGAAGGGCCAGGGAGTGGTCCTGTTCAGCTTCGTGAGGTCCCTGGGTCACATCAGGGTGGAGCCTAGCGAGCCACATCCCCACCTGACCTCCGATCTGCACAGGGGTGGTGGCCTGGACTGGCGGTGTGTGTGCAGAAGGCAGGGACGGCCACGTGGCCTGATCGCAGGGATGGCCCTTCTGACTCTCTAAGACTGCCTCCTTGAGCCCAGAGCTCACGTCCCAGCATGCTCCTCCTCCAGCACCTCGTTCACCTTCCCACCTCGTGAGTTACCGGCGGCCCACAGCCTTTTACTGCGTGTTATCTGTGGACTGGGCACTGTGCCGGGGGCTGGGGTAAATAAAACAAAAATAGAAGAAAAAGCCTTCTAAGGACTCACAGAAGAGAAGCCGTCATGTGGTGCTGGGTGGCCTGGGGTCCGGGGGTGGTGGCGGGTAAATCACTGGTCCCAGCTCAAAAGCGGCAAATTTAGAATTTAAACCCACATCGATGTGGCCCCTAGTGGAGTGCTCTTAAGTACGTGTCACTTATTAAAGGACTCAGGCTTCAATTATGGAAAGACTCTTTTAACTCCAGCTCGGCTGGTCCTGCTGATGGGAGAAGGTCTCCTTGGAGAGGCAGCCTTGGGTAGCCGGGGGTTGGCTCTCTGGAAAGGTCCTTGGTGCAGAGCCCCCACTCTACTTTCATTTGCTATTAAAAAAAAAAAGCTGGGAGTAGATTTAGTGGTTGTGAAATTTAAAAAGGCAAGTGCAGAGCTGGGAGGCATTTCCTTAAGCACGAAGTAATGAAGTGGCCAGCCTGCCCGCCCAGCGCGCTGCACATGGTTGGAATTAGCGGCAGTTGCAGAGCCATTCTGCAGCCCCGCCGGGGCCCCTCCCTGGGGGAGAAGAGTCACCTCTCCCCCGCCCCTCTTTTTTTAAGACTTCATTTTTAAGAAGTTTTAGGTGCATAGCAAAATTGAGAGGGAGCTGGGGAGTGTTCCCAGATACCCCTTGTCCCAACACGTGCACAGCCTCCCCCGTTACCAACGTCTCGCACACAAGTGGTGCATTTGTTACAACTGATGACCCTACAGCGACGTGTCGCAATCCCTTAAAGTCCATAGTTTGCATCAGGGCTCGCTTTCAGTGTTGGACATGCTATGGATTTGGACAAAAGTGTAATGATAATATCTTCATCACTACAGCATCACACAGAGTGGTCTCACTGCCCTAAAAATCCTCTGTGTTCCAGCTAGCATCTCTCTCCCCCCACAGCGCTGGCAACCACCTGTCTTCTTACCGGCTCTGCGGTTTTGCCTTTTCCACAATGTCATGCAGTTGGAATCATACAGTACACAGCCTTTATAGATGGGCTTTTTTCACTTAGTAACATGCGCTTAAGTTTCTTCTGTGTCTTTTCATGGATTCGTAGCTCATTTATTTTTAGTGTTGAATAATATTCCATTGTCTGGATGCACCAGTTTATTTATCCACTCACCTCCTGAAGGACATCATGCTTGCTTCCAAGTTTTGGCAATTATGAAGAAATCTACTAGAATGGGCAGATTTTGGTGTGGACATAAGTTTTCATCTCCTTTGGGTGAATACCAAGGAGCATAATTGCTGGATCCTATAGTAACAGTATGTTTAATTTTGTAAGAAACTGCCCAACTCTCTTCCAAAGATTGGGCAGTGGCTGAACTATTTTGCATTCCCACCAGTAACGAAGGAGAGTTCTTGCTGGTCCACATTCTCGTCAGCATTTGGTGCTGTCAGTGTCCAGATTTTGGCCATTCTAACAGGTGTTCCCAATCCTCTTCAGAGGGGGAGCCCTAACAGAGGCAGGGGAGTCCTTTCATGCAGGGAGCCCTTAGGGGATTTAAGAGCACGAAGTGTCATCTCTTATTGGAGTAAATTACCCCTCCACTCACTCTTTCAATTATTCATTATGGCTTCATGTATTAACAAGTCAATATATTTACTCTTCTTTCATTTCCCTCATATTTACCCACCACAGGGCAAGGACACTTAAATGAATAAAACACTCCTGCTTGGAGGAGCTCATACATTTGTGTGATGACAGACACATAAATTAAAAAATTGCAGTTATAAAAATAGAGCTACCATATGATCCAGCAATCCCACTCCTGGACATATATTCAGAGAGAACTAATTTGAAAAGAAAACTAATTTGAACCTGCACCCCAGTGTTCATAGCAGCACTGTTTACAAGACATGGAAGCAACTTAAATGTCCATTGACAGATGACTGGTTAAAGAAGATGTGGTATATTTAGATATGGAATACTACTCAGCCACAAAAAGAATGAAATAATGCCATTTGCAGCAACATGGATGGGCCTAGAGATTGTCATATTAAGTGAAGTAAGTCAGACAGAGAAAGCCAAGTATCACATGATATCACTTATCTGTGGAATCTAAAAAAATGACACAAATGAATTTATTTATAAACCGGAAATAGACTCACAGACCTAGAAAACCAACTATGTTTACCAAAGGGAAAAGGCAGGGAGGGATAAATTAGGAGTTTGAGATTAACATATATACAGTATTATATGTAAAATAAATAAACAACAAGGACCTACTGTATAGCACAGGAAACTATATCTAATATCTTATAAAAACCTATAATGGAAAAGAATCTGAAAAAGAATGTATGTGTGTGTGTATAAATCACTTTGCTGTACACCTGAAACTAACACAATGTTGTAAATCAATTATACTTCAATTTAAAAAAAAAAAATAAAAATAAGTAAATAAATAGAAGTCACACACACAAATTAAAAAAAAATCCAGTTCAGTAAAATAGGTGCCATTATGTAAAGATGCACAAAATTCAGTGGGGTCCAGCAGAAGGCCCAGCAGAAGGGAGGATCATCGTGGGCTTCAAGGAGGTGGTGTCCTTGAAGACTGGGTAAGCACAGATGCAGGGCTCGTCTTGGGAGAACACATGGCTCAGTGTGGCTGAGATGTAGGAGGAAAGGCAGAGGGTTCAGTAGGAGGCCCCTGATACTGAGGAAAGCTGAATTTAAAACTTTGATAAGGGTAAGTCTTCAATCACAGACACCCCTGAATGCCATGCTGGAAACGGGAGCCATTGGCAAATTTTCCCTTTTTTTCTTTCCAGGCCGGAGATGAGTGCTCTTGCTGCCATTTTGAGGTGTTTCAGCTCCCCTGCCAGCCGCCCCTTGCATGACAAATTCTCTCCGGGTCTAACAAGACTGCGGCCTTTGAGGGTCCTTCACCTTCTTGAGGCCGACAACTCCCAGTTGACTGGAGCCTTGCCTTTCCCAGACCCTCTCCTGAGTTCTCTGTGCCATTGGGTCGTGCTCCTAAGCAGTCTGTACCTTGAGGACTCCATCTGGGAGCCAGGCTCCAGGGTTCAGGGGGCCCTCCCCAGCGGGGCATTGCGGGAAACATCTGCTCAGGCCAGAGCAAGACCTCTCGTTGCCGCTTGTCCTCCTCCTCTCTCTTGCTGCCCTTTGAGACAGTAATTGTTGTTTTTCAAGGACACTATGGCCCATGGCACTTTGGAAACCTTTTGGCAGGCCTGAGTCATTAGGGCTGGACCCAGATGCCCCCAGGTCCCAGGAGGCCCTGGCGTGCCAGTCACAGGTGATGACAGCCCTGGGCCAGGTCTCCAGCCTCTGGGCCTGCAGGAGCCTGCGTGTGTGCGTGTGTGTGTGTGTGTGTGTGTAAACACATGTGGCATTTCTGGGCCTTGGTTATTGCTGAGAGGGGTTCATATTTGGCCTTTTCCTTTATCACCATGTGTTTCTGGGAACTTTCCTCACATTATGGCCAATCAAGTTCAAGTCCTGCTGTGAGTGCAGAAAGAATCCACTCCTTCCCTGATTGGACAGCCCTCAGGGCCAGACTGACTTTGACCATTAGTCACTATAGGTACAGTGCCTAGGGTCTATTAGCTTTTTAAGAGCCTACAAAAATGTTTGAGGCCTGAAAAATTTATTTGCTCCCAAATATGTAAAGAAAACAGCCAAACTGAATTTAATAAGTATTCAATTGGAAGTCTATAAAACAAATAGCTGCCATTCAATTCTTTTGGAATTCTATACTTAATTTGGCAAGTTACTATAGATTAAATGTCTGTGTCCCCCCAAAATTCATATGTTGAAATCCTACCCCCAAAAGTGATGGTATTAAGAAGTGGGGTTTATCATTAAAAAGTCCACAAATGATAAATGCTGGAGAGGGTTTGGAGAAAAGGGAACCCTCCTACGCCATTGATGGGAATGTAATTTGGTGCAGCCACTATGGAAAACAGTATGGAGATTCTTTAAAAAACTGAAAATACACTTACCCTATGATCCAGCAATCCCACTCCTGGGCATATGTCCAGAGAAAACTCCAAATCAAAAAGATACATGCACCCCAATGTTCATAGCAGCACTATTTACAATAGCCAAGACATAGAAGCAACCTAAATGTCCATTGGCAACAGATGATTGGATAAAGAAATTGTGCTATATTTATACAATGGAATACTACTCAGCCATAAAAAAGAGAATGAAATAATGCCACTTTCAAGAGCATAGATGGACCTGGAGATTATCATACTAAGCGAAGTAAGTCAGACAGAGAGAGATAAATCTCATGTAATGTCACTTTTTTCAATTAAAAATTTATTTATTTATTTAGGGGGGCTAATTAGGCTTGTTTAATTTTTTTTTTTTAATGGAGGTACTGAGGATTGACCCAGGACCTCATGCATGCAAAGCACACACTCTACCACTGAGCTATACCCTCCCCACTTAATATCACTTATATATGAAATCTAAAAAAAAAAAAATGACACAAATGAACTTATTTACAAACCAGAAATAGACTCACAGACATAGAAAACATACTTATGGTTGCCAAGGGGGAAAATGGGGGAGGGATACATTGGGAGTTTGGGATTGGCAGATACAAACTACTATATACAGAATAGATAAACAACCAGGTCCTACTGTACAGCACGGGGAACTATATTCAATGACTTATAATGACCTATAAAGGAAAAGAATATGAAGGATATATATATATGTGTGTGTATAAGTGAACCAGTACGCTGTACACCAGAAATTAACACAACATCGTAAGTCAAGTAAACTTCCGAGTGAACAGAACTTTCACGTAAGTGAACTCATCTGACCCTCTAGGCCTTTGCTCATCTTATTCCCATTGGCAGAAGTGGGGGTATTTTCCTACCCATCTGGTGAACTCTTTCTTACTTGCCCCTAGAAATCAGCTCTGATGTTACTTCCTATAGGAACTCTTCCCTAAATATTACAGCCCAAAGAGCCTATCATCTCCTTCTTCGCATGCTCACTATACCTAGTCCACACTTGTGTTTGTTGCACAGTGTGTTGCAGCGTGCGTGTCGCCTCGTCCTTGACACCTCTGTATCGGGAGGGCAGATGCAGGATTTTATTTTCTCTGTTTCTCCAGCTCTGAGCCTGACACAGAATAAAAGCTCACTAAGTAAGTGCTCAATTGAATCGAATCAAGTGGCACAAAGCACGAGCTGTTCAATTAACTGTCAAGCAAGATACAAGGCGAGATAGTATTAAGTTGATAAATGAAGTCACTAAAGTGTTAATTGCTTTTCAACGAGCTTCATTCAATTAAGCAGACACTTACTTGGCCATTGACGCAGCTATCCGGCTCGCCAATGGAAAGCAGATGTTTTCTCATAATCTCCCTCTCTCCTTCCAAATACAGTTCAGGACAGGCTTGTGGTCCAGCCTCCTCACTGCAGAGTTACCCCTCTTCTCGCCAAGAACAGTGGGGTGTACTTGAAAGATGACTCTATGAACACTCCCAGGGAGACTTGTGTTTAAGCCCAGACCTGCACTTGCTATGCAAGACCTTGGGCAAAGCACATCGTTCACTGTGCTTTTAATCGGCTGTAAGGTGGAGATGAACGTTCTGTCCCAACCACCAAAACTGCCTTGAGCCTCCTGGGAGGCCACATCTCCCTGTATGCTGTTAGACGCTATGTATCCTTGAAAGTTACTAGCATCCACCACCAAGCCCAATCCATCCGCCAGTACGAGCAGCCCTCATACTAAGCACGTCTTTATTCTGATGCTTTAATATCTAGGGTCTCACTGACCCTGGAGAGACTGCCTCTCCCAGGGTTAGCAATTTCCTAGAGATAGTAACTGACTTTCTGAGTGTGCCTTTCATGTGCAAACCAACGAACCCAGAGTTCACACCCCAACCACCTCCTCTATCAGGCTCTCGCATGTGTGGGTCACTCCTCACCTGCCCTAATCGTCCCAGGGCCAGGTACCTGACAACAAGGGACAGCCCTAACCCCCCAGAGCCTGCTGAAATTATTCAAACCAGCCAGTTTACCTTGCCTCACCTATTCCTTCCTATGAAAACCACAGTGGAGGCCCTTGTCCATGTTTCCCCCACATTCCCCTTGCCTCCTAACTGACCCTGATGCTTCCCTATGTGGCCCTGCATGGCATGGTGTGTCCCTTCCTCTTGGGAACTGGAACAAACTGTCAATTCAATGGCAACCATCTTCTGATCTATTGGCATCCCCATACCTGAATAATAAATAAAACAGATTTAAAACCAGCCCTGTAAAGCAGGAAGCTGGATGATGGGGGGAGGAATAGGTGAGGAGTCACTCACTTCTTTCTTCTTTTAGAATTTGAGCATCGATGCTTCTCCTTGACGAAGTTGAAGGAACCCTCAGCAAGGGGCATGCCTTTGGGTTCCTGCTGCAGCCCAGCCCAAATGAGTGGCAAAGACTAGAACATTAGTGCCCCCTGCTCCCTGGGCCTCATGGACCATTTAAACATCTTGGAACATCAAAAAGGGAGTCTTGATTGTGAATCTGATCCTTTCAAATGCTTGATACCCAGGGGTACTCTGGGGAGCTGATTAGAATTTCCTGAACATGTGACCAGAAGCTTTGGGAACCGGAGGGAAGTGGGCACCAGAATCTCTAAGCCTGGTCTTCAGACTTAGAGCCAAAGGCTGTGCTCTGGAAGCCTACACTTTTCTGGGGAGCTTGGCTTGTAAGTGCCCATTGAAAGCATCTAGGGAAGGAGAGTGCTGGGGAGGCCTGTGCCAGCCCGGGGAGAAGGCTGACAGCCACTGCTGTCCCAGGCAGAACGAAGGGGTCCCGGTGCTGTGGTGCCTGCGGGACATCCCAGGAAGGAGGCCCTGGGAACCTCTGCTCCAGGGGCCCTAAGGCAAAATGGAGGGAGGGCAGAAGGGGAAGGCAGATGAGGGTGCTGGTCTCTTGGGTTCCGTTGGTGTCGCCAGGGCAGCTGGGAAGAGAGAGTGGTGGTGAGACTACTGAATTCGGTCTTGCAGCCTGAACCCTGTCCTGATCAAGGACACGGCCTCCCCGGTGCCTGGAAACTGAGGTGGAGCCGGTTTGGGAAGGGCTTAAGCATGAGCTTCCTAAACAAAGGACCGGGGCTGATTCATCTTCTCCTGGATCTTTGTCGTAAAGTAAATATCAACCCAAAAGGCAATTTGGAACAGAGGTTCAGGACCTGAGCTCATCTGAGCCTCCCAAGTCCCAGGCCAAATTAAAAGGCATCTGGTGCTTCTTGAAGTGGCTGATCCTGGTTCCCCAAGGGTGCCTCTCCAGATGCCAGCCTTGGGGTCTTCTAGGACTTCACTCTCCCAACCCGCCTCTGCTCTGCCTGGTCCCAGGGCTCTTTGAATGTGGCAAGCAGCCCTCTGGCCACTCCTCCTGCCCTCAGGGGTGGCCAGTGCCCTCTTGGAGCCCGTATCAGCCACAAGAGCCAAGTTCAGCCCTGGTGCCAAAGCGCATCCTTGGAGGGAAATAAACATGTTCTAATGAAAACAAAACACTTCCAAACGGGAGTTTCCTGTTGGAATTTCCTGGCTGCTCCCTAGGCAGTTGTGATTATAGAAACACTCACTGATTTTTCTTTCTTCTCCAAGGGTGTGGAAGGCACATACAATGACAGTCTTAGCTTCCCCTTTCTGGACAGAGATGACAATTGTGGTTATCAGAGGAGGCAGCCTGAAATTGGATGGTAGCCCAGAGGAGCTGCCACTCCTGGCCACCAGAAAAACTAAAAAGTGCCTGCTCGCTCATCTCGATTGATGGTCTGTATTTTCTTCCTCTAGAAATTGGAGCCACTTAAAATAACATACGAGCAAAGATCTAGATGCCATCTTAAATGGTCCTCTATTTCATCACATGCCATTGGTGACCAAGCTTCATGCATTTACCTGCTCAAAAATTTTCCCTGAGCTTCTCAAATGAAGCTCAATATCTTAACTCAGCGAGCAGGGCTTTTGGTGATCCAGTCCCTGCCTGCCTCTGCATCAACTCCTGCTTCTCCATCGATGCCTCATGCCCCAAGCTCATCAGCCTGCCTCACACCATGCCGTTTCCCTGGAGTAGCCTTTCCCTATGTCCGTGTACCGTATTAGCTTCCCAGGCCTTCACAGCACTGCACACTGAGTAGCTCAAACAGCAGGCACATATTGACGCACATTTCTGGAGGCTAGAAGTCTGAGGTCAAGGTGTCAGCAGGGCCATGCTCCTTCTGAAGGCATGAGGGAAGACTCTGGCCCACGCCTCTCTCCCAGCTGGTCTGCTGACAACCTTTGGTGCTCTGTATTGAAGTCTCTTATAGAAGTCTCTGCCTCCATGTTCACATGGTGTCCTTCCTATGTGGGTCTGTGTCCAAGTTTTCTCTATTTATAAGGATATTCAGCATATTGGATTAGGGCTCACTCCAATGATCTCATCTGAACTTGGTTCAATCTACAAAGAACCTGTCTCCACATAAGGGCTTCTGAGATGCAGGGGTTGGGGAGGGACACAATTCAACCCATAACATTTTCTTTTTTGTGTTTGTTTGTTTAACATTTTTTATTGAGTTATAATCATTTTACAATGTTGTGTCAAATTCCAGTGTACAGCACAATTTTTCAGTTATACATGAGCATACATACATTCATTGTCACATTTTGTTCTCTGTGAGCTACCATAAGATCTTGTATATATTCCCCTGTGCTGTACAGTATAATCTTGTTTATCTATTCTACATTTTGAAATCCGAGTCGCTCCCTTCCCATCCCCCACCCCCTTGGCAACTACAAGTTTGTATTCTATGTCTATGAGTCTGTTTCTGTTTTGCATTTATTTATTTATTTATTTTTTAGATTCCACAAATGAGTGATCTCATATGGTATTTTTCTTTCTCCTTCTGGCTTACTTCACTTAGAATGACATTCTCCAGGAACATCCATGTTGCTGCAAATGGTGTTATGTTGTCAGCTTTTATGGCTGAATAGTATTCCATTGTATAAATATACCACTGCTTCTTTATCCAGTCATCTGTTGATGGACATTTAGGCTGTGACCATGTCTTGGCTATTGTAAATAGTGCTGCTATGAACACTGGGGTGCAGGTGTCATTTTGAAGTAGGATTCCTTCTGGATATAAGCCCAGAAGCAGGATTCTTGGGTCATATGTTAAGTCTATTCCTAGTCTTTTGAGGAATCTCCCTACTGTTTTCCATAGTGGCTGCACCAAACTGCATTCCCACCAGCAGTGTAGGAGGGTTCCCCTTTCTCCACAGCCTCTCCAGCATTTGTCATTTGTGGATTTTTGAATGACAGCCATTCTGACTGGTGTGAGGTGATACCTCATTGTAGTTTTGATTTGCATTTCTCTGATAATTAGTGATACTGAGCATTTTTTCATGTGCCTATGGATCATTTGTATTTCTTCCTTGGAGAATTGCTTTTTTAGGTCTTCTACCCATTTTTGGATTGGGTTGTTTGTTTTTTTTTCTTTTTAAGTCGTATGAACTGCTTATATATTCTGGAGATCAAGCCTTTGTCGGTTTCATTTGCAAAAATGTTCTCCCATTCTGTAGGTTGTCACTTTATTTTACTTACGGTTTCCTTTGCTGTGCAGAAGCTTGTAAGTTTCATTAGGTCCCATTTATTTATTTTTGCTTTTATTTCTACTGCTTGGGTAGACTGCCCTAGGAGAACATTTTTGAGATGTATGTCAGATAATGTTTTGCCTATATTTTCTTCTAGGAGGTTTATTGTATCTTGTCTTATGTTTAAGTCTTTGATCTATTTTGAGTTTATTTTTGTGTATGGTGTAAGGGAGTGTTCTAGCTTCACTGATTTACATGCTGTTGTCCAGTTTTCCCAACACCATTTGCTGAAGAGACTGTCTTTATTCCATTGTATATTCTTGCCTCCTTTGTCAAAGATTAGTTGACCAAAAGTTTGTGGGTTCATTTCTGGGCTCTCTATTCTGTTCCATTGGTCCATATGTCTTTTTTTGTACCAATACCATGCTGTCTTGATGACTATAGCTCTGTAGTATTGTCTAAAGTCTGGGAGAGTTATTCCTCCAGCCTCTTTCTTTTTCTTCAGTAATGCTTTGGCAATTCTAGGTCTTTTGTGGTTCTATATAAATTTTATTATGATTTATTCTAGTTCTGTGAAATACGTCCTGGGTAATCTGATAGGCATTGCATTAAATCTGTAGATTGCCTTGGGCAGTGTGACCATTTTAACAATATTGATTCTTCCAATCCAGGAGCATGGGGTATCTTTTCATTTTTTAAAGTCTTCTTTAATTTCCTTCATCAATGGTTTATAGTTTCCTGTGTATAATTCTTTCACCCCTTGGTTAGATTTATTCTCAGGTATTTTATTACTTTGGGTGCTATTTTAAAGGAGATTGATTCTTTACTTTCTTTTTCTGTTGATTCATCGTTAGTGTAAAGAAATGCAACTGATTTTTGAAAGTTAATCTTGTAACCTACTACCTTGCTGAATTCTTCGATCAGCTCTAGTAGTTTTTGTGTGGACCTTTTAAGGTTTTCTATATATAATAACATGTCGTCGGCATATGAAAGAAATTCTCTCCAAATGCTCTTCCTTTCCAATTTGGATCCCTTTTATTTCTCTCTCTTGCCTGATTGCTGTGGCTAGGACTTCCAAGGCTATGTTGAATAGGAGTGGTGATAGTGGGCAGCCTTGTCTTGTCCCAGATTTTAGTGGGAAGCTTTCGAGTTTTTCACCATTGAGTACTATGCTGGCTGTAGGTTTGTCATATATAGCTTTTATTATGTTGAGATATGTTCCCTCTATACCCACTTTGGCGAGAGTTTTTATCATAAATGGGTGTTGAATTCCCTAACATTTTCCTTTAAAGACTTCTCTTTTCTCATGTCCCTTCTGCCTTCTTTCCGCCCCTGGAAGAATTGGCCATCTCCTTCTTTGAGCCCTCACTAGATCCTGTCCAAAAGATCATCAGAAGACCTAGAACATGGCTTTTATATGTGCATGGTTCTCATATTAGACTGTGAGTTCCTTAAAGACAGGGAGAGAGCTTTATTCCTCTGAATCCTTGGGGCCCAGAATAATGCCAAGTACACAGGAGGCGCTCAGTATTTGTTCCCTGATTAAGTGAGTGACTGAAAGCATGCAATTCTAAATGAAGGTGTGAATTGGCTCATTTTCCTCTAACCTGAATTCCCTGTCGGGCCCCCACCCTCAGTTTGTCTCTGCTGATGCTGCCTGGTCTCCCTTCTGTCAGTCCTTCCCACATCTGATCGGGTAATCTTTATAAAATACAAAATGGATTACGTTATTCCCTGGTGTCAATTGCTTGCCATCCATATTGAATTAAATCTACACGTCTTACCTTGTAGCTATTAGTTAGCAAAATTATTATGCAGATTATGATGCATCCATTTAATGGAATCTTACATAGTCATTCAGTGTGTGAAGAAAACTATCACTGACAGAGACAATGCATAGAAGTCTGAGCTCTATTCCAAACAACTGGCCAAACAGAACTGACCAGTCAGACATGGCGTGGCCGAAACAGTTTCTAGCAATAAATAACCAGTATGATAATTAACGCTCATTGTCCCTCTGTTGTTAGGGGGAGAAATGGATACAAAATGGAATACTTAGAGTGTGTGGTGGGGACAACGTGACAATGGCCTTGGTCCACAGTGTCCTTCCTGGGTTTATGTTATGTTATGTGACAAGAGGGTGATTATCCGGATAGACCTGTCTAATCACATAAGCCCTTAAAAGCCAAGAGTTTTCTCTGGCTGGTAGTAGAAAGGAGAAGTCAGAGATTGGGAGTATGGGAAAGATTTGACATGCCCTTTCTAGCTTTGAAGATGGAGGAGACCTTGGCAAGTACTAGAGAGAGGATTCTGGAAGCTGGGAGGAACCCCTGCTAACAGCTAGCAAGGAAGCAGGGACCTCCATCCTGCTGCCGCCAGGAACTGAATTCAGCCAACAACCTGCACGGGCCTGGAGGGACAGTCTTCCCAGCCTCTAGATAAAGACCTGGTTGACATCTTAACTTGGGCTTGTGACAGTCTAAGCACAGAACCTAGCTGGGCCTACCTGGACTTCAAATTCAGACCTAGCAGAACTGTGAGATAATAAATGGGCATTGTTTCAAGCCACTGAGTTTGTGGAAAATTGCTATGCAGCAGTAGAAAACTGAACACAAAGTGGGGTAATCATTTTAAAAAAATGAAATTTCCAACAACTGAAAGAAAACGCCCTGACCCAGTCACAGAGGCTGCCTTTGGTCATTGCTTTCCTGCCTGTTCATTTTTCAGCATCCTTTCCAAGTGCTTCATAGTGTGCAGGCGCCACTCCTACAAGGAGCAAAACATAGGGTCTCAACCTTCTTTTTCTTACGAAGATCTAGATTTCTCAAGGACAAGGCTGATTGATCTTTGAGCCTTGGTCCATAGACATTTGAATGAACAAATTCAGCTTTCTAAGCCAAAATGGGTTTGCCTTTCCAGGTATGATCTCTAATCTCAATAGTACCTTTGAAAATTCAGTATTATTATGCCTGGTTCACAGGTGTGGAAGTGGAGACCCTCAGTGGCTGAGTGACTCGATCTAGGATCCCACACTTAGTGCACAAGGAGTCTGCCTTTGAACCCAGGTTAGTCTGTAGACCAGAGGGACCAACACATGCTTCTCTTTGTCTTTACCTTCTGCTTATTGGCATTTGCTGATGGGGTTCCAGGGTCCTGTCTGGAGCCAGGAGCTGGGGAGCTTGGGGGAAAATGGCCCGTCCTTGTTCTTGGGGGTTCTGAGCCCAGTGGAGACCCGCAAGCATAGCCCCACTTCCTAGCTGCCCTCCCTGCCCCTGCTCCCAAGGATGGACCACAGGTACTGGGACAATTTCATCTTTGATGGTCTCTGTCTGGAACCTGGTTAGCTGTGCCCTCCAGAGGCCTGAGTTCCTCCTGTATCCTCACAGTCTGGCCTAGGCAGCTGTGTGAGAAGGATCCCGCCGACCCTGGGAGGCCCTGTGCGGGGCTTGCGAGAGGGCGCAGCACCGCTGCCTGACTCACCATAACTCTATGCCTGTGTTTACAACAGAGTTTAAACAATTCTTATGCTGTCGACAACCCCCCACCAAAAGGCAGCTGCAAAACCCCTCCTTCCTGAGCTGACATCCCTGTTTAGAGAGGGACATCCGGGCTTTTCCTTTTCCTCTCTCTCTCTCTCTCCTCTAAAGTGAGATATGAAGAGAGCAGAGAGCTCTCCCAGCCCAGGGCCAGCACAGCCTTTTATCACCGGGAGGCCATGCAAGAACCATTTGGAAAGCCTACTTCCTGTCCAGAGAGGAAGTGGCTAGGTCTTGACCTCGGACATACTCTCATTCCCAATCATTTTCCAGCCTGAAATGCAGTGATTCAGTTTCCATTTATAAAGTGAAATTAGTGCCTGTTGAATACTTGGCATGAGGGAGGGGGTGGGAAGAAGGAAATGAGACCCCCTTCCAAACAATTCTCCCCTGTTTAGCTTGGAGCCGGCTCTGTTGTGGAAGGATTTCCTTATGGTCAAGGTGTTAGCGGCCTCTCTCAGGAAGGGCCCTGCTTCATTCTCTTCTGCAGTTAAAAAATTTGCTGGAGTGGCCACGTGACTCGGCACAGGCTTGGGTAGAATTAAATCTTGTGTTTCCATAGCATTTTGTGTTTTTCAAAGAACTGTCACACGTATTGTCTCTACAGAGCCTCAGAACACCTCTGGAAGGGAAGCTGGGAAAGCATTAATGTCCTCATTTAACTTTCTTTGCAAAGTGTGTTAATTCTGAGAGCTTCTATGGGAAGGCAAGGGAGACAGCAGTGGTTCGGGGGACACAGCCAGGACGCGGAGTCAGGAGACCTGGTTTCTGGTCCTTGTTGGAACTCTGTTTCCTTGTGTGACTTCCTCGACATTGCTTATTGATCTGTGACGGGGGTAATAATACAGGATCCTCACGAGTGTGCCACCCACATGAGTGAGGAGATAGTTTATAGTCTGGTAGCAATCATTTTGTTGCAGGAATAAATGGCTTTGGTGATGAGCATCTCCTTGGAACCCTGAAGAGAATCCTGAGAGAGTTGAGGAACAGGACCAGAGCGATCCACTCACTGCCAAGGCTTGGTTGACCAAGCCCTTTTATTCTTGCCAGACCGATGAGTGTGAGAGGGGGCGCTCTCCTGTTTTAACGTAATAGCTATCATTTGTTGGAGCTGCAGTCTCTTTTCTGTGCATCTGCCCTGTCCATGCTGGGCACATACTGTACCAAGGTGCTACTGTGCTGATGTGCTGACCTGAACACTCATCAGCCTTTAGTGGCTGAGAGTTTGCTTATGCTGGAGGCTCTCCTGTGTTCTTTTCCCAGACGATCTTACTACAATAACCTAGAAGAGGGAGTAACTGTTATCTCTGTCTTACAGATTTATTTCTTTGTTTCTTCATTCATTCAGCGAAATAGTGGGTGACAGTTCTGGGCCAGCCACAAACGGAGTAGGTCATCAGAATGCCTAAAAGAGGCAGCCTCTGATACGACCCATTCGATGTTTTTGGTCACCCAGATCCTTTGTGACAACAACCCAATTTCCCTTTGGGAGGTTAATTTTCCCAGAACGCATGGTCCTGGTGGAAGGATAAATTCCCAGGTAAAACCATCCACTCTGGAAATGTATGTGCTGGACCGCCCCTGTCCTGCCTATACAGCAGGAAACAGGGATTTAGGTGGTGCCTCCTAGGACTCTGAATCCAAGTGGCTCCCGAGTGAGTCAGCAAGGGAGAAAGGGAGGGGCTTCAGATCACTCGGGTGGTGCTGGTGGGCAAAGCTGCACAAGGGCAGCCCTGTCTGACTGCCTCTTTCGTGAGGGAGCTGCTGTGTGTCCTGCCTCCTACTTTCTGAGCCTTGGTGTTCCCTCTGCTAATCCCGCAGTCACCTCTCCTTTAGGTGAATCTCCTGAGACCCCTCTAACAAAGCCCCTTGGGTATAAATCCCCAGAGCTGGTTTCGGAAGTTCACAACAAGACCCTAAACTGATGTAGAAGATTTGGACCAGCAGCACTGAAGAACCAGAAGGACCTCTCTTCCCTGGACCTGCCTTCCTCCTGCATCTGTGAGCCATCCGGGGAATCGAGAAGCTCTCCTGCTGCTCCTTTTTTCCAGGGATGGGATTATGGAGGAAGGGCCAACAATTTACCAGTGGTCTATCCTCCATGCATGGAGCCCCTCTTTGCTGCCTCCCTGGGTACCTGGGCCTGGGAGGGAAATCTGTCCCTTTGATGGGAATCAAGCCCATCTTCATGGCTGCAGCCTCCATCCTGACTCAAGACACAAACTTCCAACTGGTGAAGACATTGCCCTTTCAAGGAATATTGCCAACGACCTAAACCCAGAGAGCTTTTTCCTGGTACAAATAGATTTTTCTGGAATCTTCAAGGGCAAAAGAATTTCCCTTTGGAATATAGGATCAACCCATAGGCCTGGAGCTGGGAGGAAACTCATCTTTCTTCCCTGTACTCCCCTCACAGTGATGTCCTGACCCCATGACCCCCCCTTTCTCATCCCAGCTGACCGGGAGCTCCCTAAGGGTGGAAATCAAGCTGCATTCACCCCTCCCTCCACGGTGCCAGGCACGGGTCCTGGCACAGAGATTTCGAGTTGACTAAGTGGGTGCTGCTCCCTACGCCCGCGGCACAGAGGTTAAGATTTGACTTGGAGGCACTTTGTCCCCAAAGGAGGTGGTAGTTGGGAATCTGGGCCTCGAGAAATTTTAGGGGGATAGACATTTGCTGAGTTTCCCGAGATGCCGTCACTGTGCTGGATGGTGGGACAGGATGGAAAATTATACAGTCCTTGACCGTGGGGGCCTCACAGGGGAGCTGCACAGATAAAGAAACCATTTCCATGGAGTAAGAGCTACCACGGAGGTACCAGGAACAGGTTTTTGGAGACCAACAAGTCACTTTTCAGGAAATCAAGGTGAAAAGAGGGCCTCAGTCATGCAGTGAATGGCCAAGGCTCAAGTCCAAACATTTGTACTCACAGGGCGGACGTCCGCCCATAGCTCTTTCTTCTCCATGGTGCCATTTGTGAGTTATTACATAGTTAATTCAAACACTTATTAGTGCCAGCGATGAGTCCAGCACAGTGCCTCCAGCTGCGGACGCAGAGGACAGCCGGGTGCATGCAATCACTGTATCTCTTCATGGGGCGTACATCCTGGTGGGTGGATAGCCACGCGAAAGAGAACTTGTGAGTGATTGATGCTGTTAGGAGGGGTTCAGGGTGTTGGAAGAAAGTGGTCGCTAGTGTAACCCGAGAGGCCTCTGCATTCATCCTCTCACCCATTCATTTCATTCTTCCCACAACCATTTAGTGAGCCTCCCCTATGTCGGGCATTTTTCAGTCTCTCCCAGGATGTGAGTCTCCCAGTTCTGCACTTGTTTTGGCTGAAAGCTAGAGAAATAAACATTTCTAGTAACAGAGGAAATTTGCAGGAACAAGAGCAATCAATTCTGCTGCAGAGAAATTATTGAAACTTTTTAATAGGGATCTAATTGCGGGTCTTCGCACCTTCTGTCTCCCGCTGAACATTCCATCCTGGGCTCTGGATCAGCTGTGGGAGAGGGAACACAGGCTGACTGCTGCTAAATGTGGCGTGTTTGGGAACAACATTGAGACAACAGGGATGCAAGAGAAGGGAGCTTGGTGCCATCTGCCTGAAGACCCCGGGGCTGGGGCTGGGGCAGGAGGACCACCCCGCCCTGTGGCTCTGAGTGACGGCTTCCCGCCCAGGAGTCCCGAGGACCTCAGCTCTCTGCAGAGGGGCCTTGGGAATCTTAGTGAGAGTGGTGGCTAGGGTAACAGTAGCCCTACACACCTTATAACCTACAAGGGCTGCAAGAGAGGTGCTGTGACTGGAGGAAATGCCAAGCTCAGGGCGATGAACGTAACCTGAAGTCAGGGAGGGTTCCCTGGAGGAAAAGGGAATTCGCAGGTTGGGCAGCAGACAATTGGTATAAAAAGGGGGAGTGCCTTCCGGGGGAGGAAGCCCTGTGTGCTGAAGGCATGAGTGGGAGATGTTTGAGTCCAGGAGGGGCTGAGAGGGTAGGGAGCTGAGGCTGTTCAAGGGATGTACCAGGAGATCCCGCCTTCAGGTCCTTTGCTTCTGTTTTAGCCTCCTGTACACACATCCTCCTGGATCTTGCCTCGAGTAACCCAGACCCTTTGCTGGCAGTCCCTCCCTGTCTCCTTGGCTCCTTCTTCTTGCTCATAGGATTCATTGAGGAGTCAAACCTGCTTCCCACCCTCACGTAACTCACAGCCCAGCAGAGGAGACAAAGGAAAATGGGTCTTGGCAATCCAGCGTGATAGGCTGTGAAATGGATGTAAAAATCCTGGGAGAGCAACTCTCTCTGTCCTAGAGCTTCAGACGAGGCTCATAGGACATGGACAGCGGGGTAGGAAGGCATCAGGATGAGAAAGGGAGACATTTCCAAGCAAAGAGAGGAGGCTGTCCCAAGGCCAAGCCTTGGGACATTCAGGGACCGGAGGAGCTTCAGCGGAGCTGGTGGCCACTGTGGTTTTGTTGAAAACGGTGGGGCTGTGAATTGGGCACCAGCGATGGGGCTTGATGAAGAAGGATCTCGTCAAAGAAAGGAACACTTCCCCACTGAGCACTTACCATGCACCCTCTGGGACGGGCCTGGGGCTTGGGGTTCTCGCCTGGCTTTGGCAGGTGAGGAGACAGGGGCTCACAGCGACTCAGAGCAGAGCCAGAATCTCAGGTCCCATCACCTTAGCACAGGCTCCCTGGCCTATGGTTCAGGGTTTGGTCTTTCTTCTGAGATTGCTCATGCTCCCTGGAGGCTTCTAAACAGGACCCTCTGGCCCCTGGTCGGGGCCTCGACATGCGTTGAGTCCAGGCCCTGGGGCTCTCCTCATCCCACGTGCTTGCCTCCCTTGGCCCCACCAGATCGGCCCCCTGGGCACCGTCCTGCCTGGACAGGGGCAGCGCCACTCCTGCCAGGCCAGCCCGTGGCCACCTGGAGCCTCGGGACCTGGGTGTGATCGCAGTCTGCCCTGGGTGTTTATGATTCTGCCCCAGACGGCCTCGCGCTCCTCCCCGGGCCCGCCGGCTTCCAGAGCATTTATCAGGGCCGGTGTATGTTTTTCTTGTGTGGGATTTGAAATGATTTCTTTAAACAAGGTCTAAACTGGGATTGATTTCCTCTCTTTATTTAGAGTGGTTTGTTTCGTAATATGGTTCTTTTAACAGTCTAAATTGTGGGAACCGGGAAGGAAAAAAAAGAGAATTTGCTGACTTCATATAAATACAAATTACTTTATCTCTCTTTGAAGACTTCCATGTCTTTTCCTTGAAAAGGCTGGAGCCAAATTCTTTGGGGGTCCCTTTCTTGTCAGAATTGTTATGATGGGAAGGATACACTGGCCGCGAGACTTCCATTCCGGGGCTGAGAGTTAAAAACAATTCTGGCTTTTATATGGTGCCTTGTATTTTTCTTTCAAAGCAAAATTCATATCCTTTAGTTAGATTTTCCTGGCGTAAAATTCTCCTTTCATGTGATGTTCAGAACAGCCCCACGAGGTGAGGAGGGAAGGCAAAAATCCCCATCCTGTTGATGGAGAAAGAAACGACTTGCCCGTCCAGTTGTGGTCCTGGCTTCGGAGGTACTGGGTCCCTGGCTGAGTGACTCCCATCAGCCATGTGTTGTTCTGATAAATACTTTTGAGTGCCTGCTCTGTGGCAACCTCTGAGTGGGAAGTGACCCTGAAAATAAACTGACTTTTCCCATTGACTGAATCCTCCTGCCCCCTCAAACTTGCAGATGGTAGTTCCCCTGCTTGCACGCTTCCAGTGACAGGGAGCTCACCACCTATCAAGGTAGACCATGGATGACTCAGATCGTTAGGCTCCTCCCATATACGGAGCTTAAACCACCTCCCTGTATATTTCACCCATGCTGCCCCCCCAGGGGTCCCAGCTTCCCCACAGCAGAGCACATCACCCCCCACTTCATCCTGTCTTCCCTCTGTTTGGCACTAACCTCTGGGTCCTTGATTACAGGTGAGACTTGTCCAGACTACCTCTGGGTGGGGCCATTTGGCCCCTTATACTGGGCTTTATGACTCAATCAGCGTGGCACCTGCTTACCTTAGATGGGAGTCACCTTGTTCTTTTGGACTCACATTAGCCTTGTCAAGCCCCTCAGTTGTCTCCCTACATCCTCCACTTGGATCCTTCAACTGGACCGAGGAGATGAATTCTACCTTTATAGCCATTTGGCTGACTCATCACCAGCCCCGACAGATCCCGAGGACCTGCACCTCATGATCCTGGAAGCTCCCTGTCCTCCAGCAACGCTTCGCCCACACACTGGCCCAGCCCACCACCCACATCCCGTCCGAGCACTAATTAAATCGCCGTGGCTCACTAAACCCAGGAAAGGCCTCTTGCTGGCTCGCTTTGGATCATTAACAAGTGAATGCTGCAGCCACACTCGTCCCCAGCTTGTCCATGAGAAGAACACGACCTCCTTTGTCTAATGTCTAGCTTGAGTATGGCTTCATTCCACCCACTGAATCCCACTGCCATCCCAGCCCAGGGAGCCTCTTAGGAGGGGGCGAGAGTTAAGGTAACTGACTCTGAAAGCTCACGTGCTGGTTCCCAGGGCACAGCGCTCGCCTTGTTTCTCTGCAGGTGTTCGATCTCCTGTGCTCTTACCCACTCTAAAATGGGATTGGGCGACGCTTTTTTGCCTTTAGTTGTATGAGAGGAGGGAAAGGAGAAGAGTAGAAGAAATAAGAAAAGTCAGTCACGGCCTTGAAGGCTGTGCAAAGGGCTTTGCAGACAGTTCTGTCCCATCTGGAGCAGGTCCAAGGTGCAGGTCCAGTCCTTTGTTGATTTGGATGCTTCTGTCTCTCTCTCTCTCTCTCATTTGCAGAAGGTTCCCGAGTACTAGCTTAAGAAGCTGTGATGCTGACAGCCTTGATTTCCAGCCTGCATATTCTGTAGCACAGAATCCTTCTGGGGAGGGTGACCACACAGTCCACCCGGCACACTACCGCTCCCCAGAGTGACAGACGGGCTGTTGACACGTATGCCAGGACGCTAGGGGTAACTGAGGACTTCTCTGGACAAATCGCACTGAGGACCTCTCAGCTTCTGTCTCAGCCGCTCTGGGATCCTCGCGTCTCTGACCAGAGGCAGAGAGGGAACCACGTTTCACTGCCCCTGCGTGGGGCTGCAAGGGTGGAGGGCGGGGGCTGAGGGCTTGGCTGAGAAGCCAAATGTTTTGGGTTTGCTAGCGTCTCGGCCACATTATGCCTCGAGCATTTCCCTCTCACTGGCGGAACTGTGTACTTTATGGCGCAGTCATTTCATGTGGTTCTAGTGCCTTCACACTCAGCTCATTGAGCCCATTCTTGGACAAGCTTCTTGCCGTCGAGTGAGCTCTCCCTGTGGAAGGCGCCTCTCTTTGAACTTGGAAGGCTGTTTATTTTGGGGCTGGAAACTGGAAACTTCGAATTCCCCAAAGCCACAGGCTCAGCTGCTGCTTTGCAGTGATAACCTGTGGAACCTGGAGAATGACAGCCTCCGGCAGCGCCCCAGAGGGGAGAACCCGACAGATCTTTTCATCCAACCTGGCTCATGTTACAGATGGGCAAACCCAGGCTCGAAGAGGAGGGAGGGGTTGAGTGAAGATCACCCAGCATCTTCCAACCTGTGCTGCTCTCCAGATATCCCCATGCCTGGTATCCTGTGGGAAATGAAGCGAGGCAATATCAATAATAAGCCATTTTATTATGTGCAGCCTCGAGGCACTCATGTTTCCAAGATGTCCTGAGGCAGTGTGCAGACCCACATCCCTGCTCCACTGTCAAGTGCAGAGCTGAGTTAAAGCTCATTCGTTATGGAAGCAGAGTGAGGGCAGAAAAAATCAACGCTGGCTGCCCAGAAAGCCAGAGGAGGTGCTGGCGGCCCCTGGGGATCAGACCCCTTGGGGTGCCTTGTGTGATGACACCCCATCTTCTCTGCACACGGCTCTCAGCTCCGCCCTCCTGGGAGCACAGTGGTGGGCGGCACTCCCTTCCTAGGACCCTCCAAGAAAGGCCTTGGGTCTTCACCTGCCTCGGAAGGCACCATGGCATAGAGAAGGACAGTGGGCTTTGGGTTTGAAACCCTCTTCTTTCATCGGGGGCAACTCACTTGCCATCCCTGAGACTTAGTCTCTTCCATGTAAAAACCAGCATACTTCCCTTCCGGGTTAGTCAGTGAGCTCTACAAGGCATGACGTGTGTACGAGTGTCTACCCTGTGTGCTTAACTCATAATACCAAGGTTATTATTACCATCACTTTAATAGAGTCTCTAACCTTGGCCACTATTGGCAATGTTTGTTGTGCGGACCGTTCTGAGCATTGAAGGATGGTTAGCAGCATCCTTAGGCTCCACCTACTAGATGTCATTAACACCCCCTCCCCCAGATTGTGACAGTAAAAGATGTCTCCAGACACAGCCATATGTCCTCTGGGGAGCAAAATCCGCTCTCCTACCCCCAGTTGAGAATCTCTGCTTTCATTGCCTGGAGTACCTAACACAGTCCCTGACATCACATGGTTGTGGGACGAGGAGAGATTACCAGCCCAGACTGATATAAGCTCAAATCCAGCCTCTGCCAGTTACCACCATGTGGCTTTGGGCAAGACCCATAATCAGTCTAGCTTTGTTTTCCCATCTGTACAATGGGCATCATATTGGCTCTACCAGTTTATAGTCCGTCACATAAGGTTTTTTGTTTTGCTTTGTTTTTATTTTGTTTTGCTTTTTATGGACCTGGGTCTGCCCAGAGAAGCTGCTTGACATATGTCTGTTCTATTTGCTTCCCTTGGGGGGGGTACCCCCCATCAAAGGGGGTCATGGGATATTGGATGTCACATGTCACCCCAGCGCTGGGAGGGGATGGAAACTTGAGAACGGCTGAATCTGAAGTGTTAAATTACAGTTACATTCAAAATGTCTCGAATCTTAATTTTCTGTTCCACTTCCTGAAATACCCCTTTCGTTGTTGAAAACACGCGTATCTATGTGCTGTTCACTTGTCAGAATGCATTTGGTAACTCTGGTTATTTTTTCTCTTCTCGCAGCCACACAGATAATAGCTCTCCACTGTGACTCTTTCGCCCTTTAACAAATCACTGTCATATCGGAATTTAATGTCATTTTCATAACAAGCCGGGGGGGGGGGGAGAAAGGCCCGGAGGGGGGAAGTGAGTTCCTCAAGGCCACACTCAAGTCAGTGGCTTGCTTGGCCCAGAACCAAGTCAGCTGGCTCCTAGGAAGTCCGTTTGCTCCTGGTGCTGCAGGAGTGGGTGACGGCTGTGGGGGTGGAGGCGGCGGCGGTGGGACAGCGCCAGGTTGGGAGGGACAGCGGAGGACAGGGGTAATTAGCTTACTGGGGCAGATGTAACAAAGTATCACAGGGCGGGTGGTTTAAACAACAGAGATTTATTTTCTCATAGGTCTGGAAGTCCAAGGTGTCTGTAGGGTTAGTAGAAATGGAGGCCTCTCTCCCTGGGCACTTCTGCCCATGACCCTCCCTCTGGACACATCTGTGTCCTCCTCTCTTCTTCTTGTAAGGACACCAGTTATATTGGATCAGGGCCCACTCTAGTGACCTCATTTTAATGTAATTGCCTTTTTTTTTTTTTTAAGGACTCTGTCCCAAAACACAGTCATAACCTGAGGTCACTAGGGGTTAGCATTTCAACATATGAATTTTGAGGGACTCAATTCAACCCATCACAGGAAGGGAAAAGGGAGTCTGGGAAGATGTTGGAGGGAACTTCGAGAAAGGAGGGGGGTGAGACTGAGTGGAGAGGGTTTGGGACAAGGCTGGCCTGAGGAGGGGCACGGGAAAAGCCCAGCAGAAGTGCCGCCATGTCTCCCTCGCTCTCCCCCACCCCCTCCTCCTTCCCAGCCCCTCGCTCACTTGATTTCTTTCTCTCTCCTTCTCTTTGCCTTTGCCTGGATCTCTCTTTCTGCTGCCTTTGATTCTATCTCTCCAGTGCTCTCTCAGCCTCTCCCTCTCCAAGAAAGCAGAAAGCTCGGGGGAGTGGAGTGCGAGGCGAAGACAGTGTTTGGTGCATGATTATTTTAGTAAGCTGGCTCAGCTTTTAACACAAAACTCACTGTAAATAAATGCTGTTCGGTTAGGAGACAGGGCTTCCCTTCTCCCCACAATGAGCGCAGAGGCTGGATTCACCAAGAAGGGGCCTGTCTTTCCCAGGTCTACCTCTGTCTTGCCTTTGTCTCTGGGGCCTAATGTCTCCTGATCAGGAGACCATGACCGCACCGGCGTCCCGTCCTGCAGCAGGGCTAGCGTCTCGTCTCCGGGCGGAAAGAAAGGAAGGTGGCTTCTGTGGGTATCTGTCGTCCTCAGTGACAGGCACCGTGTGGCCTCAGATGTCGCTCGACACAGCTCCCTCTTGGAGGGATGGGGTGACGGAGGCCCAGAAGGCGGGGTGGCTGCTTCGAGCTTGCACAGCTTAGCGGTGACAGAGCTGCATCCTGACAGCAGCCCACCTCCTTGCCAAACCCGGGCAGGGCCCCAAGTCACCGCCACTGCACAGATCCTTCCCACGGTCCCCCTCCTCTGCTTTGCCTCCTGGCTGAGGAAGCAGCCTCTGAGGGTTGCCAGTGGGTGTGGGTGTGGGAAGCTGTGATCTGCCGTTGGCCGGCACCCAGCATTTAGGGCCCACAGCCTGCTGCCCGGAGCCCTGGGGTCGGTCTTCTACGAACATCCTGGGACAGAAGTGAGCTTGAAAGGTCCTTTATCTCCTGGACTTGGTGCCCTGATGTTGGTGCCTCTTGGAGGAGAGAGGTGGCCAGCAAGCAGGAACGTAGATGTCTTTGCCAGGAAAGACTCGGGCTGGACCTGAAGACTTGCTTCGCGATGCAGGGAGCAGAGGGAGAAAGTCCTGCGGACGGAAACTGAGGGGACGGGGCCCTGTCTAATCCAGAGCTGCCCTAACCCAGCACCGCAAACGGGGCAGGTAGACGATAGGAACTAGCTCCCTCAAGGATGTGGAGGCCGCAAGTCCAAGATGGATTTGCTGGCAGGGCCACAATCTCTCCAGGGGAAAAGTTCTTCCCTGACTTTCTCTTTGTTTCTGCTGTCACCAGCGATCTTTGTCTAGTGGACGCTTTGCTCCGACCGCTGCCTCTGTGGTCACGTGGCCGCCCTCCCCATGTGTCTGTGTCTCTCTGTGTCACCTCTTCTGATAACGACACAGTCATCCTGGATTTAAGGCCCTCCCTTCTTTAATATGATCTCCGCTCATTAATTATTCCTACGTCCTAATCAGGTCACATTCTGAGGTTCTGGAAAATACCTGACTTGTAGGGAGACACAATTCAAGCCAGTCCAGGGTCTAAGGGGAGTGAGGTGGCTGCAGCCTGGCTCAGGCTCCCCAGGCTGTGTAAACGTGAGGTGGTGGAGACGCAGCTCAAATCGATGCCAGGCTGACTCGGGGTGTGGCCGGCCCCTGGCAGCTCGTGGACACCTGTCCCATCTGTCAGCCCCACAACAGGGACAGACACACCGAGCAAGGTTCTGGGGCTGCGGCACCTCCTTTGTGAGAGTTGGGGGCTGGGTGGGGCTCTGTCCTGCTCACAATTTGCCTCTTGGAATAAACCAGATTAAAACACAGTCTGTGCCCTGGGCTGGTCTTTGGTGCCAACCTGCAGGCTCAGGAGGGTCTGTGGGGGGGGGTGGCTGGATACGCTCTGTGTCTTCCTGCCCAGGTAAGACTCGCAGCTCCCGGGGGTGGGAAACTACAACTGAAAGGAGGGCAGTTCTGGACAAGGCCACGTGCTGCCACGCTTTGCTGAGAAGCCTGGGAAACACACCAGTGTCGACAGAGAGTAAGTGGCATCTGGTCCACGTGGAGGAGGAGTCGCCCCGGGGAGCTCTGTGGCTCTGGGTGAGTCGGTGCCCCTCTCTGGGCCTTCCTCGTCTGGAGGTCTGGGCACACGGCTTCTAAGTTTTCCACTGATTCAGGTATTAAATTATTTAAGTGCTGTCATTACCATTTTCTCAGTGCAGCAAGTTTTCCTTTCACAAAACCCTTTTGGACATTTTATCTCATTTAATCTCATCCTGGTGGGGTCAGTAAGTCAGGTGTCTCGCTCATACTTCAGATAAAAAGCCTGAGGCCGAGTCACCGAGCAGGGCCCCGGCACTGAGCAGTCAAAGCATCTGGGAGTCAGTGCCGTAGTGACTTAGTCCGGTGTCCTGGATCCCAGATAGTTCCGTGTTAGTGGACTCATTCGTCAGCTCTGCGTTGAGTGCCTGTTATTTGCCAGGGCCTGTGCTCGGCATTGGGGGCCACGAAAGTTCACAAACTAATCAAATCTCTGCTCTCTTGGGATTTCATTCAAAATAAGAAAAACAACAATAAACAAGCAGATGGCATGTGTTTGGGGAGGGGGCGGAATAGGCAGGGGGAGGAGTCTAGGGGCCATCTCAGAGCTAGATGTGATGTACACTGTAGACACAGGGAGCCCTCTACTAAGGTGAAAGTTTGTGCATTGATTGTGAAGTCTTGCCTTTGTGTCTAAAAAGGCCAACAAAAGAAGCACAGACTGGGGAGGGGAGGTGGGGGATGGCATAAAAGGCATGAGAGAAGGAGCCTGGAAGATTCTAGCTAATAGTAAGCTCAGTTTTATGGTTCAGCCAGGTAGGAAGGCACTCAGCCAGCTGATGTGATCTCAGGCTGCATTACTAGAGATCCAATGTCTAGAACAAAGGAGGTGATGATCTTACTGTATTTTATTTATGCTGGTCTGTCTGCGCCTGAACATGGTTTTAAGTTGTTTGGAGCTCTAGTGGACTAGTTGGCAGTTCATGAAAAGACAGGGACCAGGGGAGCAAAGGAACATGAAGACATTTCCTTGGGAGGACTTTTGAAGGAAGGGAGGGTGTTTATCTTAGAGAAGGTGTAGCAGGAAGAGGCTGTTTAAACACGAATATCTGTCAGGGTAAAAGGAAGTTGTGTTTGGTACAGGTCCCAGGGAGACACACCTTCGAGCCTGGTCTCTGGGTTACTGCCTCTTACAGTTGTGATCTTCCCATCCCTGGAAGCAGTCAGGTAGAGAGAGGCCTCTACCAGAGGAAGACTCACTCTAAACAACAGTGATAAAGCAACAGCTGACATTTGTCAGTGTGACTGTGTGCCATGTACATGGTACATGAATTAACTCATTTTATTTTCCCCGCAACCCTGTCAGGTAAGTACTATTATTAACCCCCATTTTATAGATGGGAACACTGAGGCACAGAGGGCCACAAACTTGCTCAAGTTTGCAGAGGGCAGCGGCTCCTGAGCCCCAGCTCCTATGACACATGAAGAGAGTTTGAGCAGGAAGACCTCTAAGGTTTTTCCCATCCCTGAGACTCTGAGGTTTTAGGGCGTTCCCTGCTGGGACCAACCTCAAGTCATTTACTTTTTGTGGCCTTTAGGTCATGCTCTGCCTAAGGCCAAGGAGACCAGACACTGCTGACTCATTCTTCCCAGCTGCAGAGGCTGGGAACAGAGCCAGGCCGCTCGGCCAGCCCAGCCGGGTGGCAGGTGCTGGCGGCTGTGGTTTGGCAGCGGGTCAGCAGCTGGGATGCGGCCTCAGGGGCTGACCTGTGGGGAGGGCAGTGGGTCCAGGGAATCCAGGCTCTGTGACACTTCGGAGAGGGGTGGATTGGGGATAGGAAAGAAACGCGATCCAGAATGCCACAAGAGGCACGCATGAAGCTGAAAAGCCCTAGAGTTTGCTCAGCACCAGAGTCACTCATGACTGATTCCTGTCCACCTCGGTGCCATGCCCTGAGGGCTGACCTGGGGCTGCCAACAAGCCTCTCTGGCACTATTCGTCCCCTGACATTTACCCAATTCCTCCTCGGTGCCAGGGAGGAAGAGGGCCCCCTGCTGGAGGGACCTCCTCTGCCCAGTGCTTCTCAGGGGTGCAGCAAGTGTAGGGGTGCCTGGGCACCCCCCGTGGCTGCCCTGAGGGCTGAAGGGGTCCGTGTCACATGGTGCCCCTGGGGAGCTCTGCACACTCGCCCCTCAGGCACTTCGTGCTCACCTAGGGGCCCGAATCCCAGCTCCCTAGCATCTTACCCTCCAGTCTGACTTCTCCAGGATCTTCTTGGGTTGTATCAGCGTGTACTGGGATTGTCCCCTCCTGAGGGCATGGTGCCCTGGTTCTGTCACCTCTTCCAAAAATCCTTCATGCACCCCCTGCCCAAGCCTGGCTCTGGGGACTCTCCTCTCAGAGCACCGACTGCAGCCCTGTGATTGCTGGTTGGCTGGCCCGTGTCCCTGAGGACAGGGCTGCTCCTGTCTCTGGTGTGGCAGCCGTGGCAGAGGGTTGGACAGAACCATGATCGCTACTGGGGGATGGTTCCTCACAGCTGGCCAGCGCCGGACAGTTCATGATGCGTTTCACGCTCATTCTTCCATGTGACTTGCATAGGACTCTACGTGTGTTACTATTTCTACTTTACAGATGAAGAAACTGGGCATACTGAGGAGGAGAGTGACTCTGTCAGGGTCACACAGAGCTGGGCCCAGGGGTGTGGAGCCACGGCCCTCACTTGTCACCACCTGCTGGTCTGGGTGGCCCTCTGCAAGGCACAGGACGGGGCTGTCAAGGACCAGGAGAGAGTTACTGTAGAAATTAAAATCAGCCTTAGTGCTTCTTCACCATTCAGGGAAGCAAGTGTGGGAAACTCACTTCCAAGGTGGAGTTGTGGGAGGGGCGGGGCTTCCCCTGGGCTGCTCCACTTAGCTGGTACCTGATCTGGGGCAGTCTCCTAGCTTCTAGACACTTCTCTCCAGCTCTGGAGCCTGGTATTCCAATCCTAGACCCCCAGCTCCCCCAGGTCTCACCAGCCCCTGACTGTTTCAGTCTCATGCATCACCTCTCACCACTACATTTGACCAGCTTATTTCCTCTGCATGGACCCTCTTTCCTCTGCTCTTCCACTGTCCCAGCTCAGTCTAGACACCCCTCGCTCTGGGCAACCTTCCGCCTCTCTGCCCCATAACCTCCAGAGTACTTTGTAAACCCCTCCACTGACAGGTGTGCTTCTGGTTTACTCTCCCGGGTCACATATCCCGGAACTGGCCTCCCTCCACTAGACTGTGATCCTCTGGAAGCCAGAGTCAGGCTGGCACTATTTCTGTACCCCTGCACGGTACCTGTTTTGTAGCAGGTGCTCAGTCGGGGAATGAATGAACAAATGAGTGAATGAATGAATGAATGAAGAGTCTGGACTGAGTTCATCTCTGCTTCTCCAACAAGGGCAGAAAGGAAACAGCACATGAGGCCTGATCTCATGCAGTGGGGTTTCTCTGTAATTTGCATAAATAGACCCCTCGCCAGGTCCCACGCCCCCTGGGAGACCTGCCAGCTGCCTGTGACTTTCAGTGTCTGGAAAGGAAGCCCAGCTCAGCGGATCTTCAGGGAGTGAATCACCTCCCCCACAGAGTCCCTTTCTCACTGTGCTGGAGGGACAGAGCCGCTGTTGGCCATTTGAGTGGCCCCTGCCACACAGCAGAGTTCCAGCGCCGTCTGTGTGACCGCATGACATCATCCCCGAGACGATTTTCATCTTCCCTCATCTGCAGCCCCTGCAGGTGTCTTCCTTGTGCAGAGGGTGCTATCATCATCTCCACTTCACAGGTGGGAACCGGTCCTGGTCAGGAGACTAAAGACAGGGGCGGGGCAAAGTCTGGCGTCTCCAGACCAGCTCAAGGCTACCTCTGGATGCTGGCCTCTCCGTGATGCAGTTGGGGGCTCCAAAGCCCCAGAGAGCTTTCTTTATCTTTTCCAACCAGCTATGGCCCAGATTAACATCTTGCTTTTCAGAACGTCCTTAAAAAAACATTTTAAACTCAAAAAGCTGCTTAGGGTCCTTACCTGAGCTTGTGAAAATCTTCCCCCTGTTCTTTCCTGGCTGAGCTGTTTGGATGATTGAAGCCCCCTCTTACGTGCAGCTGTGCTGAGACGAGGTTTTCTGTGAGTGGAGCTCGTGGGTGTAATTAACGACTCTAGGATGACTTTCTCCCGGTTCCCCAGTACCTCCTGCCCTGCCTCTCCTAAGGGAGGGTTTTGTGCGTGAAAGTCTCTTTTTTTCGTTTTTGGACACTTGGGTGAAAGAAGGGTAGACAAATCTTGGCACCAAAAACAACCACCAGCCAAACCCTGTTATCCCTACTAATTGGGAAGGAATTCAGTGTGAGTGAGTGGTTCCCAAACTTGTCTGATGATGAAACCCGCTTGATCAGAACCTTTCTGTGAGGAACCTGACAAACCTACATTTTAAAATAAGAGTCCCTCTCCTTCAAACTTTTATCATGGAGTAAGACCCGGAGGGAAAAAAATTTGAGCTAGAGATTCAACTCATAGCGCCTTCATCTTGGACTTGAGAGACACTTAAGGAATCTACACTAATGATTTGATAAAACTAAAATGTAAAGAACGCAGCGAACGTTAAACGTTCTTTGACAGCACTTATTGTGAGCCAGATGTGATGCTTTATAAATATTTGCTCATTTAATTTTCAGAGAACCCAGCAGAGGCCCAGGGGATTAAGTCACTTGCCCAAGGTCGCACAGAAGTGGTAGACCTGCGTTGGACTGGGGCTGTCTGGCTCCGAGTGTTTGATCTAAACCCCTAAGCTATATGTGTTTAAAAAAAAAAAAAATCTCTTTTCATCTGGCCACAGAGCAAACCTTCTCTTCCTAATCATTGTAAGTGATAGAACAGCTTCGTCTGCATGATTTCAAATCCTTTGCCGCTGGGGTCCAATTAGCGGTGCTGTTATTGTACGTGGAGCCCGATCTGACTTTCTCTTTTGATGGAAAAACATGCCCATTGTTATGGCAATCCCAAATGCCATGGAAGCTTTAAAGTACAGATTTGAATCCCTTTGTTTCTCACCCCAAATGTTGAAACAAACCTAAGAGCTCTGCTGATTCCTGACAGTTTCGAGTCTTTCCGCGTTTCAAATATTTCAGACCAGCTTGAGAGCAAACCCATGATAGTCTGCCTCTTTCTCTTGCACAGTTTATTTTTAAAGCATGCATCTGGCTGCTTTTTCGTTCCCCAGAAGGAGGAGGGAAATTGCTCCCCAAAAGGCGGGTGTTGAATGGGAACTACTCCCCAAGGGTTAAGAGGCAGCTCTGTCCGGGTCTAGTTCCTTAGTGGGTGCTGTCCCTTGATTGGTCTCGTCCCTCTGCCTCAGTCTGAAGGCTTCCAAGCTCTTCCAAGAATCCTCTGACCTGCTGGGCTCCTTGCACGTGGACAGGACAGAAGATGTTGGTTCCTTGTATGTGTTCATCTTCCCGGAGGAGTCGTTCAGTCACCTAATCGTCCCTGGTCAGGTCAGATGGAGGACCCCTGTCTGGCCGAGAGCTCGAGGTCACAGTGCCATAATCATCGGCTCTGTGTTGGGTCTATGGGTGGATAGGCCACGAAGGACGCATTATTAGCCTCCATTTTAAAAAACCAGCAACCGAGGCCGAGGGGAGCTAAGGGTCCTCCATGCCCAAGGTCACATGGCTCATGAGAGCAGAGAGGGGGCTGGAGCCTCGGTTTGACACCAGCACTCCTGCTCATGGCACCACCCCGTGAAGAGAGGATTCATCCTTCTGCCTCATTCCTAATGCTGCATCCTGGGTAGTCTCTGTGGGAGCACTTAAGCAGCGAAGTCCTGTGGGTCAGCAGCTGGAGACTCTGTGCCGTCTGAAAACTATGTGCCCTGATTATAGGTGTTGCTTCAGGATTTTCTTGGAGGAACCTGAGTCCCTAGAGAAGCACAAGGAGTGAAATTCACACAGCCTTTTGGGATCCCAAGTACACTTTCACCAATGGCCTTAATCAGGGATGATCAGGTGACCCTAAGCAGGTGGTTGATGTTAACCAGTAGGTTCTGTGCTTGCTAATTATCTTCCTCAAGGAGCTGGAGCCGAAACTTGTATGCAGCAGGAGGCAAAACAGCTCTGGCTTGAGATTTGGTTCCATTCTGTGTCTTTTCTTCAAGCCCCAGATCTGCCACCCACTAGTGGTAGGCCCTGTGGCATGTGACTGGCCCACACCAAGTCTCAACTTCTGCATCTGTAAGTTGGGGGGTCACAGTCTGTCTGCACTGGGTGGTTTCAAGGACTGGAAGACACAGCATAAAAAGCCCCTGGCAGTAGGAGGCATGTCCCCTCTGAGGGTCACTGGGAACCACCCAGAGCATCCCCTACACTGGGGGACAATGTCCCCTTCTTGTCATCCCAAGGCCTCTTGCCTCCTGAGCTCTCTAGGCAGGTTCAATTCCCTTAACTGTAAAATGGGGATAATAATATATAAACCAAGAGTCACCCTGCCCCTGGGTCCTCAACAACTCCAGCCTGCTCAGTCCCTGTCCTTTAAAATTCAAGTAGTGGTAGCTGCAGACTTTTTGTAGATGTCCTTTATTAGACTGAGGACGTTCCCTTCTATTTCTAATTTGCTAGGAGTTTTTAAATCAATGGGTGTTAAATTTTGTCAAATGATTTTTCTTCAATTGATACATCACGTGGTGTTCCTTCTTTAGAAGGTTAACGTGGTGGATTACAAAGATTGATTTTCTGAAAACAAAATCAAACCAGCCTTTTACTTCCAGAGTAAATGCCTCTTGGTTGTTGTATATTATTCTTTTGAAATAGTGCTGGATGCAATTTGTAAATATTTTGTGGAGGACCTTTTGCATCCATGTTCAGAAAGGATATTAATCTCTAGTTTTCTTTTTTCTTTTTTAATACCTTATCTGATTTTGATATTAGAGTAATGGAGGCCTAATAACATGATTGGGGGTGGGGTTCCTTCTTTTTTATTTTCTGACAGACATTGTAGAATTGATACTATTTCTTCTTCAGTTGTTTGGTAGAATTCTACAGTGAAATGATCTAACCTGGAGTTTGTTGCAGTTTTTTTTACAACTACAAAATAAATTTCTTTAGTAGTTATAGAACTATTCAGGTCATTTATTTCATCTCAGGTGAATTTTGTAGTTTGTGTTGTTTGAGGAATCGGTCCGTTTAACGTAAGCTGGAGAATTTATGTGTGCAGAGTTGTCCACACAACTCCTTTATCTTTTTAACGCCTGTGATAGGTCTAGAGCTAGCCCCTCTTTTATTCCTGTTATTGATAATTTGTGCCTGTCTCTTACTGCCTTTATCAGTCTTGGTAGAGGTTTACAGATTTCGGTGTTCTTTTCAAAGACCCAGATCAGTTTAACTGACTCTCTTAATTGCTTTCTGTTTTAATTCTATTGATTTCTGTTCTTATCTTTATTATATTTTTTCTTCAGCTTGCTTTGGGTTTGTTTATCTTCTTCTTCTTCTTCTTCTTCCTCTTCCTCTTCCTCTTCCTCTTCCTCTTCCTCTTCCTCTTCCTCTTCCTCTTCTTCTTCTTCTTCTTCTTCTTCTTCTTCTTCTTCTTCTTCTTCTTCTTCTTCTTCTTCTTCTTCATTTATTCTTTTAGTTTCCTAAGGTGGAGGTTTAGATCACTGATTTGAGATTTCTCTCTCTTTTTTTCATTTATAATTCATTTGATGCTATAAGTTTTCCTCTAACCACTGCTTTAGCTGCATAGTACAAATTCTGATATGTTGTATTTTAATTTATGCTCAGTTAAAAATATTTTCTTATCTCCCTTGATACTTCCTCATCGCCCATGGATTATTTCGAAGTATACTGTTTCATTTTCAAGTGATGGGAGATTTTTCTGTTATCTTTCTGTTGCTGATTTCTAGTTTAATTCCATTATGACCAGAGAACACACCTTATACAATTTCAGTTCTCTTAAATTTGTTAAGGTTCTTTTTTAATGGCCCAGGGTATAGTACACCTTGGTGGATGTTCCACGTGAGCTTGAAAGGAATGTGTATTCTGTTGTTGGGTGACATGTTCTGTAAATGTCATTTACATCCATTTGGTTGACGATCTTGTTCAGTTCATTAATCTCCTAATTGATTTTCTGTCTAATTCTACCTATTATTACCGAGAGAGGAGGCTTGAAGTCTCCTAGTATAATCTTTCCACGCATCCTGTCCAGATTTTATAGTTGTTTTCACTGGGAGTAAGTATGCTCATTCCACATTATTCATAACCAAAGTCCATTTGCCTCTCTATCTAAATCATGCCTGTGTCCACTGCTGATTGACTCGGGAGAGACATGTCCTAGTGATGAAACATCTGACTCCCTTCATTTTCTGAGTGCCTAATCCTAAGGCAGGGTTTAAGAAGAACCAGTTGGGGGAGAGTGGGGTATTCAGGCTGCATCCAGAAAGGGGGTCCCTCCCACACATAAGAAGGGTCTAGGTGTTCACCGAGGAGTCTCTGCTGTCTCCTTGCCTTCCCACAGCAGGGTTCAAGGATCAGCAGTTTCAGATCTATGCTCAGCCAATTCTGAGAGCGGCCATATTATTACCATAGTACCATACCACATCATTAACTATAGTCACCATGCTGTACGTTAGATCCTCAAAAGTTATTCACCTTTTAACTGAGTACATTTTGCACCCTTTGACCTATATCTCTCCATTTCCCCCAACCCCTGGCCACTACCATTTTGCTCTCTGTTTCTATGAAATTGGCTTTTTTTTTTTTTTTAAAAGATTCCACAAATAAGTGATACCATACAGTATCTGTCTTTCTGTGTTTGGCTAATTTCACTTAGCCTAAGCCCCTCCAGTTTCATCTACGTTGTTGCAAATGGCAGGATTTCCTTTTTTTTTTTTTTATAGCTGAATAGTATTTTATTGTATATATAGATAGATAGATAGATAGATAGATAGATAGGTAGATAGATAGATACCAATGTCCTTTATCCATTCATCCATCCACGGACACTAAGGTCGCTTCCGTGTCTTGGCTACTGTGAATAATACACAATGAACACAAGAGTGCAGACATCTCTTCAAGGTCCTGATTTCATTTCCTTTGGGTATATTCCCAGAAGTGAGATTGCTGAATCGTATCATAAGGTAGCTTTATTTTTAATTTTGAGGGGGCCCTATTTTCCATAATGTCTTGTCCAATTTTATTTTTTAAATAAATCTCTCATCCCTGGGGCCCTCCCAGATCACTTTTGAGATTCCCAAGCTTTTCCATTTTTTCTGTTTCCAAACCATTTCCATGTGCAACCACTACCTGCAGGTCCCCGTCCCTCGAGGGGGCACATCAGTGTTTCAAAGGATTGTCTGAGTGACCTTGAACTTCATAGTCTGAAAAAGCACCCCTTACCCTGAAAGGTGTTCCTCCTCTCTGTGCCTGGGGAAGAACCTCTGATTGAGTTCAAAACTTTTCATTTTACAGAGAGTGAAACAAGACTGAGATGGGGGGTAGGGACCATCGAGGGGATTAGAACTGAGACTGGGATTTGGGATGTGGATTCTTTAGTACGAAATGAATCATGGTCGACAGTTACCGAGCACTTAGCCTATCCCATGACAGTCTGCTAATCCCATTTGTGGATGAATTCCTGTATCTTCACAACACTCTAGGAGGTAGAGACCACTACCACTGAGCTCATTTCACAGATGAGGAAACGGAGGCACCGACAAGTTTGGTGACTTGTGGGAGCTCATGCAGCTAGTGCACAGGGAAGCTGGAGTCAGCCTAGGCACTCCAAGCTCCTCCGTGCCTTTGCGCCCAGCCATGCACCTCTCCTGCTTTCCTGCCCGCCTCCCTGTTTCTCAGTGTCAGAATCCCTCTGACCAAATGAACAGCTTTTGATTTGCTTTGTTTTCCTTTTAAGGACACCTGATCCGTCAGCAGGGGTTCCTCAGCACGAGTTATATGGACAAGGAGTGTCCGGTTCCTCAGCACGAGTTATATAGACAAGGAGTGTCTGGTGCCTGCACACAGCCGAGTGCCTCCCTGTCCCCTGCCCCCAGGTGTCCTGCCCCCACCAAGGAAGGACCCTGACTGGGCCTGGCCTCCCATCTTACGGACATGGCCTCCTTCCAAAGCCCACATCCTCTCAAGGTCTCGAGACCAGGAGCCCTTCCCAGCTCAGGCAGGACCCAGCTGAGGGGTGGCCTGGGGCAGGAATGACAATGCATCTGAAATTACCCCAGCTGAAGGCTGTGTGCCCTCCACCCTTCCTGCATTCCTCCCTGAGACTGGACCAGCCCAGAGAGAGACCTCTGTGGATTTGGTGATTTATATTGAAAGTTGTGCTCCCAGCCTCTGGGTCCTCCTAGGCCAGAGCGCTGGGAGGGCTCCCTGGAAATACAGCAGGTGTGAAGCCAACTTGCCAGGGGGATTGGTGCTCTGGCCCAAAGTCTTCTTTTGAGCTGTGGAGGGTTGTCTGGGCATCTGTGTTCCTTCGCCTTGGATCACATTTGCCTGGCTAACAGATGTTCTCCTAGATGCCCCTTCCTCCAGGAAGCCTTCCTTGCATACCTCCCTTCTGAGTTGCATGCCCTTCTCCATCCAACGCTCACCCCTCATAGGACTTTTCACTATCTGCCTGTTCATGAGTCTGTCTCTTCAAGTAAAGACTGTAGTATACTGAATCACTGTAGTATACTGAATCCCCAGCACAACACCCAACACATAAGACATGCTTAAAAGTGCTTGTTGAATTGACTAATTAAAGCAAAGAAGTCAAGGGTGAAGACTGAGTAGTATGGTTTTCTTCATGCACTAGCTTTAGGAAATCCACACACTTAAAGAAATGAAGCGTTCCAATGATCAGGTGGCCAACGAAGACACATGCCTTGTATCATCTGTTATTTCAGGAGTCGCAAACCCCGGCTGTTTCTGCAGGTATCTCAACTTGCTGAATGGGACACTTGGGATAAAACTTTAGAATGTCTGCTAGCAGCACTCTGAGAGGGCTTTATCCCTCTGTTACAAAGAAGGAAGTGGAGGCTCAGAGAGGTTCAGTAACTTGCTAGTGTCACACAGCCAGGAAATGGGAGGTTTGGGGCTATCTCGTTGTTCATAAGGAGTGTGTGGCTCTTACCTTCATGGGGCTTTCGTGTGGCATGGAAGGCACCCAGGTGCTAAGACAATGACGTATTTCTGGGAAAAATACGGTGATAGAGGGAAGGGGAAAATTGCTGTGGGAGCCCAAGGGAAGAGGGAACTGACTGCCCAAGCATCTGCCACATAGATGCACAGACTGGGGTGGGAGGTGATGGGAAGAGTGTGTGGAAGTCAAGGAGGTGGGAAATGTGGGGCTTCTGGGGGACAGTGCCCCTGCCTGCCTCCTGAGCAGCTATAGAGATGAGGTGAACACTTGGGGAGTTAACGTTGGCTTTTGCTGTTTCCCTAAAATGAGGTCACGTCTGGCCACTGAATTGTCAGCGTTACCAACGTTGCCTGTTCTCCCTGACAGCAATAAAAACTGGTCACCTCTCTTCACCCTCTACCATCAAACAAACCAAATTTCCTGAATGTCAGAATTTCTGGAAGTAGAAGAGCTTTGCTGAGAGGTGGAGAAGAGCTCTCCGGCTGGGTCTGTGGGCGTGTCCTGCTGGGCCACCTTCCCACCCCTCCAGGCAGTGCCTGTCCTTCCCTCTGTCCATCCATCCGTCCATCCATCCATCCCGGCCAACTTGACAGGTCGGGGCAGGAGCCTTCCCTGGCCTCTGCAGGCTCCCTCTGAGTGATGAATGCGCCGGGGGATTAGCCGACTTTAACGGGCCCTGGCGGTGCCAGGAGTGAGCGCATTCCTGAAAGGCCAGAGCTGATGGCGGCCTTGGGGGGAGGGGAGGCTTCAGGGAGAGGGGAGGCTCCAGTTCGGGAGGGGATTCCTAACATTCCCAGGGATGGGGGCAGAGTGCCTGGAGCCCTGATGGACAGACAGCTGAGAGAACAGGCCCAGACCAGGTGGGGGGCGGCGGCCTGGCCTCCCCCACCCCCCAGCGCCCTGGAATGTTATCTTCCCTCTAATCACCCACAGGCCAGGGAAGAAAGAGGGGCTGGCACCTGTGCTGTGTGCTTCTGAGAGGTGGCTCTTTCTGGATGGGGGAGGTGGGGAGGACGGCGGCCTAACGAGGTGGAAAGAAAGCCCTAGAGCTTCCTGAATCCCCCCCACGTGCACTGTAGTGGGAAAGGATGCTGATCCTATGAGCTCCCTGTACAAGATCCTACAGTGACACCTCCTCCATCCCTCTATCTGGTGGCCAAGGAGTCCTCAGGCCTGGGACACAGACCAGAACTCTTGATTTATTTTTTTCAGTTTCATAATCAAATATTCCTTCTCAGATACGCCTTGTCCTCAGTTTCCCCAACTCTAGAACTGAGAAGGTTGGATTCCTTTGTCTCTAAAGACCGTCCTGGTTCTGATGTCCTTGGACCCTGGACCACTCACAGGCGGTGACTGGTGAACAGGCCAAGCGGCGAGAGGGAAGTTTGTGTCTTCCTGCTCTCCTCCTCTGGGGAAATTTTCTTTGGAAAATACTGGAGGGATGGAGCCCTTGAAATCTTCTTTGCAACCTGAGCCCCGGAGGCCGCCAGGCACAGTGGACGCGTCAGGCCCACCCCTTGTGCACGCGGCTGAATCTCTGCGAGCATCCCTTCCTAACCTAGGCAACAGGGTGGCCGCGGTGACCGCCCATGACAGGTGTCAGGCCGGGGCAGGTTTCCCCGATGACCCGCGACCCGCCTCCCGGCCGCCCGCGACCGCCCGCTCTGGCTCGTGTGGGGCTCTAGTCTCTCGTGGGTCGTGCAGACCAGACAGGTTTTTTCTGTGGTTGTTCTTTCCCACAACGCACTTCACCATCTAAATGGGGTATGCTTTTCACGTCTCTTAATACGTTGCATTAAAAACAAGTTTGTAAATTGGAGAACAGGCCATGGAAGACTGGGGATGTGAGGCATTTCCCCGCCCTCCGCTGAGCCACCGGGGACAGGACTGTGCCAGGGTGTCCGCACACACGTCTCCCTTCGTCCTCGGGACAGCCCCCGAGCCAGGTGCCGGCACACCTCGTTGGACTCTAGGGCACTTTGCAGATATTAACGATTATTACAGATTGAAGGCTGGTGGCAACCCTGTGTTGTTGAGTCTATTGGAGCCATTTTCCCAACTGTGTTTGCTCCCTTCATGTCTCTGTGTCACATTTTAGTCGTTCTCGCAATATTTCAAATTTTTTCATTATGACTATGTCTGTTATGTGATTCGGCGATCAGTAATCTTTGATGTGACTGTTGCAAAAAGATTAAGACTTGTTGAAGGTTCAGATAGGGTTAGCATTTGTTAGCAATCAACCATTACAAAATTAAAGTATGCACATTGTTTTTTCAGACACAATGCTATTGCAGACTTAATAGCCTACTAGAGAGCGTGAACACAGCTTTTACGTGCACTGGGCAACCAGAAAATTCACATGACTCACTTTATTGTGATACTGGATTTATTGAGGTGGTCTGGAGCCAGGCTCCCAGCATCTCCAAGATATGCCCGTATTTCTCCCCATTTTATAGATGAAGAAACTGAGGCTGAGGGAGCTCAAGGTCACACAACTAGTATGAGGCAGAACTGGGGCTCATTGTAGACGTGTGATGAGTAAGAACCATTCTCTTGTGGTTACACAATGATTTAGCTTAAGGACAATTGACCTGAACACACTAGTTGCTTTTAAATTCTTAATATTCTAAATAATGCTGCCACTGTCATTTCCATACATTTATTCACGATATATACAAAATGCAACTGTGTGCTTGGCAATGAGTTGGCTGCATCGATGTGCAAGTGTGTTTGTGTCAATCACTGAGGGACTGGTCATCCTCTCTGTCTTGCTCCCTCCCCCACTGTATCTGTCACTGCGCCTTGAACACATAGCTGTCCTGAAAGTATCCATCACGCTTCAGAGACATCAGAGAGCCCAGTGGAGGCTGGTTCTACCTTTCTTCAGCTAGGAAGCTAAACACTGTATCTCTTGAGGGAAGCCACCCTTGAATACTAGCTGGAAAAAAACCGACGGTGATTCATGGCACTGTCCCCATCAGAGCTTCCTGAAACCCTTCAAAGGAGCAGCATGTTAGATGGGTGGTAATATCCCCATTACCTCATCTCCTTTGCTGTCCTCCTGTTTTTGGTCAAATCAAACAAAAACTAAACATTGGCCAACACTATCCTCCTGGGGCTGTATCTATATTAAGATGAGCAATTGTGAGGAAATCTAAAATTAGCTTGGCGTTAATCAGGTCCTGTTGCCAACATGGATGAGTAAGTTTTCAACTGCACAAGTCGTGAATCCCGACAGTGCTCTTGGGGGCGGTGCTCAGTGGACGGAGTGCAGTGCTGGGACATCATATGCCTATGGACACTGGCAGGAAGGCACCAGTTTTAGAGTCAGGCAGCGGGGTTTGGAATTCTGGCCCCTACCTTCACAAGCTTCAAGTCCAAGGGCAGTCTTCTTAGCCTCTCTGAGCTTCAGAGGGGCTGAAAGCACCTATGTCATGAGGTTGCTGTAACAATTCAGTAAGATAAGGTATATAAAGGTGGTCCTAGCATAATCCTGAAGCAATGGTTCCTCCCCACAAGGCTGTGGTTCTCTACCCAACTTACAACAGCAGCCAGAGGACTGTCTCACCTTGGTTATCCTGAGTTTGTCTCCTTCTGTGCACGTCCAGCACCAGCCCAACATGCTAGAAGTCCCCATTTCTACGTAGCCAGTAGGGCAATTTGATCAGCGCTCTGCTTAGCTGGGGGTCAGATGTAGGAGTCTCTCAACTCCAGAGCATGGCCATCGCACCGGAAGTAAGCAGGACATGCACCTGGGTGGCAAGGGAAGTAATTTCTGGCGAGGACTGTGTTCTTCCACAGAGCAGACAGGGACAACCTTGGGCTTTCTTGTGAGAGTTTGGTGGCACAGAATTCTGCGTGGAGTGAAAATTATTGACTCAGTCATGTTGGGTGTCTGATTTCTTCGGAAAAACCTAATAACTCCTCCTTGTTAGTGGGAATAATGGTTCAGAAGGGCTGAGGACACATTGAGAGATGGAACAGAGAAGCAGTAGCTGGGGGAAGTGGTGCTGGGGAAAAAAATGGAATTAGTCACTGGAGACAAGGTGGGGGCAGTGAGTACAGGGACACTTGGGCTCATAGAACCTGGCGTTTTCAGAGGACATCAGTAGATCAATGTCTGTTTAAAGTCACTGATGTTGCATGCATTACCGAGTCCAGGCTCCTACTGCTTACCATGCAACAGGCCAGTAAATCTAGAGACAAAGTGTTGGGGCAAGGAAAAGCAACTTTAATCAGAAAGCCAGCAGACTGCGAAGATGGTGGACTAGTGTCCCGAAGAACCATCTTAACCCAAGTTAGAATTCAGGCTCCTTTTGTACTAAAAGGAGAGGGGCTGTGGCAGGTTGTTGCAAACTTCTTGGTGCCAGAATCCTTTGTTCTTGCAGCTGTCCATGTTGGTCAGGTCATGATGCTCCTATAAACCTCCAACAAGACAATTGTTTTCTGTCCTGCAACTTTTTGTCTCAATACGAGTGGAAAAGAGTTATACTTTTAGAGGTCAGAGCCTTGAGAATGGGCTGTCCTGTGGATTTCAGGCTCTAGGCAGCATCCTTTTACAAGGGTGCAGAACCAGCAGGGCTAAGCACAGGAAACAGCACAAAAGTTAGGGCTAAAGGAATAGATCCAATATGGAGTCAGGTTTGTTCTTTTCCGTTACACATGTACTCTGTTAAAGAAGTCAGGAATGCTTATAATCCATTTTATACTCCCAACACAAATGGCTAAAAATATAAAAGCTTATCACTTCAAGTGGAAAATGTCTGTAATCTGAAAGATTGGCTTTTGTGGAACGGTTTACTCACCTCATCACTCGTAGAGGACAGGCGGTGGCTATAGAAAAGGTTTTTTCTGGTCTCAAAAAAGAATAATAGCATGGTGGGGCATGGTAGGGGGATCAGGGGAAATCTCTGTACCTTTCACCCAATTTTGCTGTGAACCAAACACTGCTTTGAAAACTAAAATCTACAAAGGAAAAAAAAAAGGACTAATATGGGATTGACACAGTTTGGTTTTTAATGTTTCTGTTTCTAACACTGAATAAGTGAATATATATCACCATTGACTTCTGATGGGTGAGGAATGTGCCTCTTTCTGAACCTCCATTTTCTTATCTGTAAAATGGGGACAAAACCATCATGGATCTCCTAGGGCTGCAGTGAGGTTTAAACCAGACAGGATTATAAAGCCCTGGGCACAGTGCTCAGTCCGGTGGAGGTATCACTAGAACTACCTTTCTTTGGATTTAAAGGGGAAAAAAATCAATTTCGAGTAACTGTGACAGCACCAAGGAACAAGAGCTTGATTAAGGTCAGAAAAAAGGACATTGTGAGTCATCAAGTCCCCGCTTTCAGGAGGAGTCGGCTGCATCATGTTATGAACCCTTCCCGTGATGAAGGTGCCTTTTCCATCTCTTCCCCACCAAGTCTCCTTGCAGTCCCTGCCCACTGAAGCTGTGAGCTGGGAGGGAGAGGAGGAACTGTCCCTTGAGCCTGGGAGTCTTTAGGCTGAGCAGTTGATGGGTCCCTCAAACATACCTGTAATATGCAATGACATTTTGAGGACCTGGGTGATGGCCCCTCTTGGACCTCTTCACACACATCACCTGAAGGGTCCCACCCTCATTCAGGCGGCAGGAAGACTGTGAGCATAAGAAGGCAGGACTTATGAACCCTTCCCTTGCATCTCCAGAAGGAGGGCACCAGGGGTGTGAGAGGACTCTAGGACAAGGAGTCAGGCAGACCTGGCTTCGTGGAGCCTCAGTTTTGATGGGAAAAGTTGTGTTGATAATTTCTGCCTTGAGGGCCTTCAGATGCTGTTGGGAGCATCAAATAAGGTACCTAGTTTGCAAACACTTTGGAAACTGTGAGCTGCAGAAGTTGAGACTGAGGAGGAGAAAGGCCATTTTGGGTCCTGGCTACCTTGCCATCTTAAGATGTCCCCACCTGCTTCTCTTTCTTCTTACTGGGCTGTGGTGCACTTGGCTTTGGCTCAAGTCCATGTGCTTCATCGTCGACTCTCAGTGGGATCAGCCTGCTAGCATTGCCACCATGGAAGCCATGGTGGCAGACCCTGGGTCTGTGGGCTCCCAGACCTACCTCCACCACTCCCACTGGCACTCACAGCCTGATGGTCTTTCCATTTGCCCATCACTCAACGCCATGAGCACATTAACTGAAACATTTTCTCTCCTGATATGCTGTGGAGGGTGTGTCTACAGGACATTTTCCAAAAATAATATTTTTGCTTTCCGGCAGCAAAATACACAGAATTCGTTCTTGTCATTTTTGAATCTCTGTCAAGAACTCAACACATTCTTATTTAGAACAATATAACAATCTGACTTCTGTTTGGGCCCCTCAATTCTTTTGTCCCTTCCAGCCAAGTGTGAAATATGCACTTCCTGGAGTAGACAACAGCTCCTGACAGTGTAGACAGAGGTGGTTGGGGGCCCTGAGCCCAGCCCCTTTTGAATCTTTGCGTTATAAGGAAGATCAAAAATAAATAGCTGGCAATAACTATCTGGTTACAATGGGTTGGCAACATCTTCTGGTTGTGCTTTGCAGTCAAGGATGGTGTGATGCCAAAGGCTGTTCCTAACCGACCCCGATATGTACCTCACTTCCCCTGATCAATATCGCTCACACAAGGTGATCCCTCTGCCTGAGCACCTACGACCCCGTCTTAACCTCAGAGTCAACTTAAATGTTATCTCCTCTGAAGACCTTCCCGATCATTCATCTAGTCAGTAAATGTTTGCTGAAATCTACAACGTGTCTGCATTTTTCGGATGGTGGTAATCAAGATCCAAATGCAGGTTAGCACTCCCTCCTCTGTGCTACGTCTATTTGTGTTTCTTCATCGTAGGTACAAGGAAACTGACGTCCAGAGAGGGGAGGTGATCTTAAACCAAAGTGATGTAACAAGTGACCTGAGAGCACAGAGGTGCTGAGAGGCTTTGCCACTGCTCAAGGTTCCATAGATACCCTGGGTTACACATGTGGGCAACTGGTCAACCCCTCATCTCTGCACAGTGGCCAGAGAGTCCCAGAGGACTCAAGAGTAGGAGGACATGGTGGCTGTGTCTTACTCCACCCCAAGGTGTTGGGGTGCACCCTAGATGGGGCAAGAAGAGCTAGGCAGGGGGCTGGGGGCGGGGTGATGCATGATTCCAACAAGAGGTGATGGAGGTCAGGTTTGATGCACCCAGGAGAGAAGCTGCCACGTGCTACAGAGAAGGGGGTGATTACTAATCTCGATGACTCAGGCATCAAATTTAAGAATGAAGCCAGAATGTTGCAGACATCTCTTGAGTTCTAAAGCTTGCCAAAGCCACGTCTAGGGCCAGACTGCTGCAGAGGGCTCAAAATCTTTTCCTTTTTCAAATTTCATCTTTACTCTCAGCACTCACCTCTGCCTGGTTAATGAGTGTTTTTGGATGTGAGAGAGAGTAATTTCCCCACGGGGTGGACGCCTTACCTTGTAGCAGACTCAGCTGGAAACCAATAGAGAAGACGATGTCCCAGGGAGGTGAAGCATTCGTTGCAAACTTAGCCCAGCTCTACTTTCAAAACATGTCCAGAACCTGACCACTCTTACTCTTTCCACAGTTACCCCAGGCCTCAGCTCTTATCAACTCTCCTTTGGAAGACTGGAGGCTTCCTAACTAATTTTCCCAGTCTGTTTCCACATGACAGCCAGGGTGCTACTTTAGAACATAACTCCTTTCTCCAAAGAAGATCTATAAATGGCCATAAACACATGAAAAGATGCTCAACATCATTAATCATTAGGAAACTGCAAATCGAGACCACAGTAACATGCATTTCATACCTGTGAGGATGACTATAATTTAAAAAAAATGAAAAATAACCAGTATTATTGAGTATGTGGAGAAATGAGAATCCTAGTTGCTGATGGGAATGTAAAATGGTGCAGCCACTGTGTAAGACATTATGGAGGTTCCTTAAAAATTTAAACACAGAATTACCATATGACTTGGCAATTTTGCTCCTAGGTATATACCTGAAACAATTGGAAATAGACATTTAAGTACTTGTACATGAATAGGAATAGCAGCACTAATCACAACAGCCCAAAGGTGGAAATAACGTAAATTTCCATCAATGGATAAATGCATAAACAAAATGTGGTGTAGACATGCAGTGGAGTATTATTCAGTCATAAAAAGGAATGATGTACTACGTGCTACAACTTAGATGAACCTTAAACATCTTGCCTAGTGAAAGAAGCCAGACACAAAAGGCCATATATTTTAGGATTCCACTTATATGAGCCATCCAGAATGAACTGAAATCCATAAAGGCAGACTGGTGATTACCAGGGTTTAATGGGGGTTTAGGGAAATGGAAAGTAACCATTTAATGGGTATTGTCTCTGGAGAATTTAAAAACAACATTAGAAACTGACTAAAAGTCAGCTTGCTTTTTCTTGTCACCATGTGCTGGCAATTCTAAACAACATCAGTGATAAAACATTCCTTTCCAAAATGTCTTCTGTGGATCTAAGTTCTAAACAATAGCTAGTATTACTCTGTGTGTGTGTGTGTGTGTGCGTGTCCATGTTATATAAACACATATATATTATATAAAAATTATATAAATAAATATATCAACACACACATATATATATATAAGTTTTTAATCACTTATCCTTAGTAAGCATTGTATTCTTGGTAGAAGTTAATCTGGAGAACTTTCATGTATAATTGGCTCCCTCGGCATCTACGGACCAAGCCGATGTGCCGGTTTTGAGAGTAAGTTTGTAATGGTCTCAAGTCCTTTAAATTGCTTTGGTGCATAGTGTGTGTCCAACCCCTGCGGTACCACTCATTAATGACTTTAAATAAGAGATGTGAAATACCGACAGCACAGGGGTTGTAAAGATAAAGAAAGAGAACTTGAGTTTGTCATTCTATCCTTGTGATCGCTTGGAGCTTTTATTTGTGTTTAAAATTGAAAAGAGTGAAATGGTGCAAACTGTGAGGTGTACTATGTTTGTTCAGTAAGTGCAAAATTTAGTTTGTACATACAATATTTGACTGGATTTGTACAATATCTTTAAAAGTGAAAGGCATTTTTCATTTTGAATTGTTAATTGCTTGTTTTGAAACTGAAGAAGTAACCAAGAAAAGGTTGATTATAACTGAAAATAATTTGGTTGTTTACAGGAGGAGGTGTTAGAAAATGTTAAACTCTGGATGTCACATACACTAGACAAGCCATTAGGCAAGATCTTTTCCAAACACAAGCCTGACCCTGCAGCCCCCAAAGCTTTAGACTCAAACCCCAAGGCCTCAGCGCAGACGTTCTTTGCCCAAATGCTCTGGCCAGTGGCACGGGCGGTTTCCAGGGCAGAAGTTGAGTGGGTGACTGGGTTCTGCTGGTGGGCTGGCCATGGGGAGGGGCTCCTTTAGCTCAGCCTCTTCCAGGCCCACTGTCAGCCTAGGCTGGCAGAGTTTACTCTCCGGAGAGGAAAGAAGAAAAATGCAAATTGTTTGTGATTCAAGAGAAAGTGAGACTTATCACTACTTTGTGGAATTGTCTTTGTCAACTTCTTCAGCCTGTTCCCTGCTTTGGCACCAAACTAGACCCCTAATTATCCACAGGCAGCAATTGTTTCCTCCCCACTAAAATGTTTCCTTTTTCTTCTTCTTCTTTTTTTTTTTTTTTAAGACATTTATATGGAGTGAAGAAATTGGGCAAAATACGCAACAAGATTGTAGTATTCCTGTAATGTCCCCCAAACGATTAGCAAACCGAGCTCCCACTGAAATCCCTTGGCCTGCGGGGAGTTGCTGCCTTTGGGCAAGTCCTCTCCCAGGCTGAGTTCTTCTCACCTTTCAAATGGGGGTTCTGACCCTTGGCCTCTCTCTCTCTTACAGGATGCTCTGAGCTGCACTGTTCCAAACTTACAGGGCTGACAGTTTTCATCTCATTTGTGCCAGGCCCTGGGCTGGACGTTGGGGATTTGGAGATGGATGAGAGAGAGAGAGTCCCTGGACTCTGGTGCATCGCCTTGGGGTGCTCACTGCTGGTGGAGAAGGAAGATTTGGGGAGAGTTTGGACAGGGCCTGGGTAAACAAAGAGGAGGGAGGAAATGGTCAGGGGATGGATAGAAACAAAGCACATGATCTGCTGAGCAGAGGCTGGACTAGAGATGAGGCTAGAAGTGGGAGACGGGGTTGGGAAGGTGTGTGGAGGGAAGTTTGTCTCCGGGGTGAAGTGGAGGATGGGCAGTTGCTTCAGCAGGCGTAAGAGGCAGGAGACTAGAGACCATGGCCCATGCTTTAAATCTTCATCATAGAGAAAGAATCCTCCACATGGCATGCTCCTGCCAGGGGCTGTCACATGCGGGACCTCATTTACTCTCTCAATTCATACCATGTGGGGGCACTATAATTTGCATTTTACCCAGAAGGAAATGAAGGCTCCAAGATTAATGATTAGCCCAAAGTCACAGAGATGGTCAGAGTGAAGACCAAGTCTGACACCTGAGACTTGAGACAATTTGAGAAATGGTCCATCAGTTGGCCTCTTCATTAGTCAGAGTTCTTAACTACCAGTGACTGAAAAGATTCTGGCCAATAAGAACAGAAAAGGATTCATGACAAGGATGGTTCAGAGTTCAGGAGGGCTGGAGACCCAAGCGGGTGGGTGAGAACCAAATGACGGAACTGGATGTGAGGACTCGAATGCCTCCACCGCTGAGGACTAGATGCTGTCACTTGCTCCCTGATGTGTCCGGCTTTGGACACTGGACTCGGTGTGGCCACAGCTGCCAGCCAAGTGGCCACTGCTGCCCCAGGAGCCCCGTCTGTTTCTCCTGCCCCCTGACTGTCACCCAAGAGCATCCCCACTTCCTGCCTCACCAGCCTGGAGTCAGGTCCAGGCAGCTGCAGCTGATGCTGAAGACCAGGACAAGATCACCTGCTCCAGACTGGCACCGTCAGGACGGGCCGACTTCAGCTTGTACTGTGGGGACAGACTCTGCCTCCCACCAAGACTCACAGGTGGTTAACATATGGGGTGGAGGGGGTCAGATTTTATTTTTTTGGCTAAAGAGAATGACAAATGTCCGCTCAACATCATTCCTAGGCTCACAGTATATCTGAGACTGCCCACCCCCAAAACAAGAAGAAAGCATTGTGGTGTGGAGAGGCCCAGATTTGGGATCAGTGCCTGAATTCTAAATCCAGATCACCTACCGCTGGACCCTCAAAACCTCACAAGGTGGGCAGGACAGGGCTTACGAGATGAAGAAACAGAGGCCAAGAGAGTGGAAGGGATGTGCCCAAGCTTATGGCTGTCACGAATGCAAGCTGGTCTCGTGTACCCAGGAATTTGGATTCTGAAACAAACCTCTTCGGAGTCCATGGAGACCAGGGCACCGCAGGAAGTAGGGCTTTTCTCAGAATCAGCTCTGCCTGCTTGACACTTGATCTGGGCTGGGGAGGTGGGGTCAGGAATGAGCATCAGATCGGATCTGAGCTGTACGGAGGGTAAGTGTTCTGTGCGTTTATTGTGTCTGAAGTGAATCCGCCTCTTGTCTGGGCCCTCCGTAGGAGGGGCTGTGTGGGAGCGCAGTGCACAGTGCCCGGGGGGGCAGGACTCAAGAATGCCCATTCTTTCAGCAGGAAGGGTGGTGGATGGCTCCTTGTGCGTCGGCTGGTTCATGGGGACCTGGGAGTGCATTTCTCCTAGGCCACAGCTGGCAGCATCTTTGGTGCTGTGGGGCTTCAGTGGACTCTGGGTTCAAACCACACGGTCTCTGCCCCAGAGCATTAGGGCAAAATGGATAGCCTGGGCCGTGGAGGGTTTACCCAGGCGCCTGAAGGCAGCAGAACGTTCCAGCCCTGGATCTTGGGGCCCTGGGAGTAACAGCATCCTGTTAGGGGTGGCCATCCTGTGGCTTACCTTGTCTGCTTAACTGCCTGAGCCGTAACGAAACTCCTATGGTGATTTTGGCCTGTGAACCTGGAGCGTCTTCTGGCCCCTGGGGAGGAGCCCTGAATTTGGAATCACATGACCCCAACACCGGTCCCAGCTCGGCTGCAGCATCAGTGCACAGCCTGGACAAGTCACTCCCTTGCGCTCAGCCTCAATTTCCTCTTCCCTCAAGGGGATAATCAGACTGTGAGCAATGACACAGCTTGTAGATGAGAACGCCTCACAGCGGATGGGACCTAATGATACCTGTGGACGGACTGGGGGAGGGGGCGAGTTAACTAAGGGGTGTGTGGAGTTAGGATGGAGGAGCAGATCAGATCGGGGCTCTGCATGGCGGGTTTCAGAGAGAACTTAAGTATCTTGTCCAACGGCATCGTTTCAAAGGTGGAAGAATTGAGGCTGGAGACAGGAAGAGACTTTCCTGAGGTCACGTGGTGCCAGGGTCCCCTCCCTAATCTCTGCTCCTTAGTCTCTCTGTGTTCCTCTCTGGCTGGCCGCCTTCTGATACACAATGGAGGCCCCAGTGGTCAATGAATTGCATGGGCTTTCGAATCCCTCAGTCTTGGGTTATAATCCTCGGCTGGGGGCTTTGTCAAGGCCATCTGGCTTCGTGAGTCTCTGTTTCCTTTACCTGCAAGATGGAGATAATGATGCCAACCTTGGTGATGATGAAATGCCTGGTTCGCAGGAGACACTGAAAGGAATTTGAGGACCAAAGTCCCAGAGGTGGCTGCCCAGAGAGCACCAGCACCCATTTGTTCCCCATTAGATGCACTGTCCCTGGGGGCTTGCAGGACAGAGTCCCCAGGAGGGTCCAGACGGGAAAGCTCTCCTCCACAGGGGACAAAGTCAGACTCTGCACAGCGAGGGGGTGGGGACAAGCCAGCTGGTGCGACCCTGGGCAGGGGCTGCCCTTCTGTGACCTTGCACTCCCATCTATAAAGTGAGGGGGTTGGTTTAGGTGATTTTAAGAGCTCTTCTATCTCTGATGTTTAAACATTCTCCAAATGTAGTAATTTCAGAACTCCTGGCAATACTTCCAGGAGCTACGTTTCCTACCAGGTCAGTTTTGAAATAATAACCCGGCAGCTCATTAGTTTCTCTGCCCATACAGGCAATTCTGGGGAGGTTGGGGGCGACACACTTCCTGCACTGTGCACATGCCAATTTTCCAACATCGCATGTTTTCAAATAATAACTGTTATTCCTACTAGGCGGCTCACTCACAAAGGTCTTTCTGTGCCAAGGTGCCTGGGGCTGGGGTCTGAGCACACAGATTTGGCAATCTTCTCCCTCTGAGAATGTGTCTCCACCTGCAAGACAATTAACCAAATAATTTAAGTCAAAAGCCCACCGATTTACACCCGAAATATGCTAATGATTGAGAAACAACAACAACGAAAGACCTGTGGGTGTGTTTCGGACATCAGTTATCTGAATAGCTGCCTCAGAGATTCATTTAGGCTGTTCAGAAGGAGCCTCACTAAAGTGACTTTTCCCAAAAACAAGATATACAGTTTCTAAATCTTCTCTTCAAGGCCCAGGAAGGTGGATCTCATCAGGGGCTTCCTCGAAAATCAGAATGTAGGGAAAAGAGATTGTTCTTTCGGTTCAGGAAAACCTGAGCTTGCATCTCTGCCCTGTCTTTTACCAGTATGTCCCTTTGGGCAAATCATTGCACCTCTGAGTCCTTCACAAGGATAAATCCACTGGTGAATATCCAGGAACTCTGTCCTCAGGTGGTCCAGAGGTGCGGCGTGGGTGAGTGCGTTGCGATGGAGGGAGGCCAGGCAAGGCGGAGTGGCACCTCTCTCTCTCTCTCTCACACCCTGCCATCCCAAATCATGGCCCAGACCTTCACAGGAGACTCTCTGTGTGCCTAGAATGTCCTCATACTCTTGGCAGCCTAGCAAACTGTTTCTCATTCTCTGAGGCCTTCAAGTGTTTTTCCCGCTCAGAGAAGCCTTCCCCGACCCCAACCTACCTCCACATCCAGTCTGAGTTAATCACCCTTTATTACCATTTAATTTACACATGGTTTAGCAAAAGAATAAACTGGAAGGTCCTTTTACAGATGCACACAGACCTCAGTAAATGTGAAGAGGTGAGGTTCCTCTTACTGGATCTTTTGGAGTGAGTTAGCAGCGGCTGGAGTGTGAAATGTATTGGAGGAATTTTTATTGAAACAATAAATGACACAATGGGGGAGGCAAGGTATAGTTCAGTGGTAGAGTGTGTGCTTAGCATGCACGAGGTCCTGGGTTCAATCTCCAGTACCTCCGTTAAAAATAAATAAATAAATAAACCTAATTACCTACCCCTGCCAAAAAAAAAAAAAACAAAAAAAACCAAACAAACAAAAAAACCAAAAAACAACAACAACCCAACCCCCCCCCCAAAATAAAATAAAATATCTGTTTAAAAAATACATAAATAAATGACACAATGAGTGAATGAGTGAAATGGACACTTCTCATAATTAGGTCAGAGGCAATGGAAAGTGTCTCATTCATTCATTCAACATTTATTGTGTATGTAGGATGTCAAGGAAAAAGAGCAGACATGGTTCTTGCCTTGATGGAATTTAAATCTATGGGGAAAGAGGGTCATTACACAAGAAACTGCAATAAAATTGATAAGGGTGGAATGATATGGGAATAGACTGCAATCTAGTCCAGGGGTATTGGAAATCCTCCTGAAAGAAGTGGCTCTTAAGCTAAATACTTAAGTATGAGAAGAAACTAAGTGGATGGAGCGGCAGAGATGATATTTCAGTAACAGAGACAGTAAATGCAAAGGCCCAGGGGAGAGTGGAGGGCAGATGAGGGTGATGGGGTGAGTAAAGGACAGGTCATAAAGGATCTGAGAAACCATATGAAGGAGTCTGGGCTTCGTCAAAGGTCATGGGAAGCCATCCAAGGATTTTAAGGCTGTGAGTGACAGGTTTTTAAAATTTAATCTAGATAGAGACTGGGAAATGAATTGGAAGCAAGCAAGAGTGTGGGAAAAGCAGTCCAATAGAACTCCATGTTTTAGGAGTGAGATTCCAAAGGCAGACAATGTGTAGAGGAAAAAGCATGTGTGTGGTAACAACGATCACTGAAATCCTCATCTATCACCAAATACGCTATGCAGAATTTACTATCACACTGGTCCTTGATTCCAGAAGCTCACAGTGTGACTGGGGAAGACACCGTTCTCACAAAGAGTAAAGGATATCATGGTGTATAAGCTTGCCCCTGGGCTTCAACGAGTCTTAGTCATTCTAAGGGAAAAAATATGAAGAGAGAAACCATGGTCTGAAATCTCCTGGGAAGGCATCCGTGTCGGAGGTGAGGGCTGCCCAGGGCACTGAGTGACACGGAGATGAGCAGAAGGAAGGAGAGGTTCCCAGGTAGAAGCTGGAATGAAAACAGCACACAGTTCAGACCAAAAGAAGACCTACTTGAAGGAATTATTAGAAGCCAAATGGTTGAAAACATCTGAAGGTGCTCCATCCTTTAGACTTGATTTCTCACCTTAAAAAATTGTTTTTACCTTCAAAATACGAGCCATTTGCTTGTGATAAGTTGGACTGTGTGGTGTGGGGTGGAGATGCATGTGGCATCATATCAGTACGAACTAGACTGAGTAACACGGGTTGGGGTGTTTGCTCTCAGGGGGGAGCTAGATTGGATGGGTTGGGTTATGTTGGAGGGGTTGTTTGGGTACAAGTTGGAATATGATGGGATTTGTTGTGCAGTGGAAATACTGAGCTGGCACAGGTCAAATTTAATTGAGTTGCGTTTATTGTCATGAATGTCTTTGGTTATTCTAGGCAAAGAGGAGCTCATTTGGCTAGTGGAATGACTTGGACCAATTTGGAATAGACTGGATTACACTTGGTCCGCATTGGCTGGCTAAGGCTGGTCCTTTGAGAGATTTGTAAAACGTCCTGAGAGTGTGTGGCAAATCCACTTTAGGGATGTGTTTGCAGAGTGAGAGAAAGAGAGGAAGAACCCCTGGCCCCCTGTCAGTGCCGTGGACAGTCCGGGGGAGCCACGTCTTAGGCAATGCTCGTTTGGGCCTATTTTACTCCCCTGTCTGAGCTCCATTTCTCTCCTCTGCGCCTCCACCCCTCCATCTGTGAAATAAAGAGATTGAAATTCCTCACCGTTCACAGAGCACGCCCATGCTTTCTCCCGCAGTACCCTCACCCCAAGCCTGGGAAGTCGATGCCATTTACTGATGGAGAAGACTGAGGCTTGGAGGACGCGGGCTGTCCAAGCTCACACAGCTGGGGGGGGGGGGGGCACCTGCCATTTGCAGAGGCCTTTGGATGGCCTCCTCGCTGACCCTTTCAGAGCCTCAGTGGGGCTTGGCGCTGGGTACTGGGCAGGGATTCCAACTTGCTTGTGAACGTACGTAGTGATGTCTGCCCACGGATGGCTTGAGTCTATTCCCGTGTGACCTTCGTGTGGTCACGCCCCAGAGGCCCTGTAATGAAGCAGTCCTGGGGACTTCAGAGAGGTGTAGAGGGAGGAGAGGATTGTGGTTCCTAACGGAGGGAAGGATGAAAGGATGATAGCAAGCCAGCTAGGCTTTCTGATCTGAACCCCCAGCTAGAAGAGGCATAAATCCGTCCTGGTCACTGGAGCCTCACTGGCCTGTGTGCCTCGGCTGGGCTGTGTGGTGGGAAAACAGTCAGGAGACCTTGATGTGAGTCCTGCTTCAGGTCATATTGGATGGATCGTTCCATCTCTCAAAACCTTGGTCCCCACCTCTGTTCAGTGGGGACACTGATGTCTCCATCAGGACTATTGTTGGAATGTGAGGGCCGAGCTCAGAATCCGGCGCACAGTAGGTGCGCTGTGCGTGATCACTTCTCCTGTCTGCCCAAGAGTCCCAGCACGGAGCCACTTAGCCTGAGCAAACTCGGTGTCTACCATCCGTTCCCAGGTGACCTCCTGTAACCCCTTCCACCCTGGGCAGGTCGACTGACCTGTGACCCTGAGGTGTTGACAGAATCTCTGACCTCTGGGAAGGAGCAGGTCACTTTACTGAGTTTGTGCAAATAGATAAAGAACAAAGTGGCCCATAAATCAGGGCAACAGGAAAAACAAATAATTCTCTGCCCCCTGGGAAAGGAGCGGCAGGGACGAGGTGGATGGGTGAGGGGCAAGCGGTACAGGCAAGTTCCCTCAGGGTTTCCCCTGATGCAGCGGAGCCCCTTGCCCACCCGGCCATGGGGAGGGGCAGCCTTGGGACGAAGAAGGAAGGTGTGAATGGAGCAGGGGACTGGGGTCCGTCCAGGCAATGCCTCTTTTCTCGGCTGCAGAACTAGCCCTCTAGCTCTCTTTCTGGAGCCTGACTTCTGCAAGAAGCCTGGCCTGGGGCTTGGGGGTATAGGCGTTACCACTTGAACTAAGTCACTGTAGAAAAGAACAACCCAGGAATGGAGCTCGTGAGGCCTCAGATAAAATGTGAACCAACCACTGACTGTGTGATCGTAGACCAACCACTCCTGGCCCAGAGTCTTGGTTTCCCCACCTGTAAAACGAGAGGTTCATCCCTGTCCTGCCTGCTTCTCCGGCACGTGACGGAGTGGCAGGAGACAACACACGTGTAGGGAAGGAGTGGGGACCCGCCACCTGCTGCAAACCCTGGCTCACGGCCGGGCCAGGAGAATGTGGGCAAGCGCTTAAACCCTTCCCACCTCAGTTTGCTTCTCTAAGAAACAAAGCTGACGGCAGCGCTGCTTCCTGGGGCCCCTCTGACACACCAGCTAAGACACCAGGTGTCATGCTAGGTGTTCGCTAAGAAAAACGTCTTCCCATCTTTTCTTGTCAAAAACGGACCTTCCTCCCTCGAGGCTGATACAGCTCAGGGTGGCTCCAGGGTGTTTATGGAAAGGTGAGGAAAAGCACGCATGGCGTGTGCTGCCCTGGCAGGCCCTTGCCCGCCTGCCCGTCGCTGTCAGTCGAGCTCAGTCCACACCCACTCAGGGCCCTGCACTTCCTGCTCCCAGGGTGACCAGCATCCCGATGTCCCCAGAACTGAAGGGTTCCCTGGGATGGGGGGCTTCCGGCACACCCGATGATCCTCTGAGCAGAGAAGGCCCTCCCCCAGGAGCCCGCCTGGCTGCTTCCTTTCCTGGACTCAGGCCCGTTCGGAGGCACATTACATCAAGCCTGCACCAGATGTAAATTACACCCCCTCACCTCGCCGTCTTTTCTCCAAAGCTCTTATCACCACCTGGAATAAAACACTTGTTTATTTGTCTGTCTCTCCCTTCTAGAATGTAATTTCTATATGAGCAGGGAATTTGATTTTGTTTTTATTTTTAGAGAATGTGTCCTTTAATTCTCTAAATAACCCCAAGAGGCAGGTATGGTCACTGTGCTCATTTTATAGAGGAAACAAGGCCGGGAGGGGTTCCATCACTTGCCTACACTCTCCCTGCCAGGAGCCAGCATTTGACAGGGGGCGGGGTGGGCGTGGTGGGAGCATTCTATTTCTGTTTTTGTTTTTGTTTTGCTGTTGTGTTCCCTGGGGCCTAAAATAGAACTTGGCAGGGAGTAGGTACTTGCTACATTGTTCATTTTTATCAAATGAACAAACGAATGAATGAATCGGTGGTTCTTGGAGCTCAATAAAAGCCGAGAAAAGGCCAAAAGGGTTGCTTTGGAAAATGAGGATTAAAAATAAAAGTTTATGGCTGTCCCGCGTTGACTGATGAGGTACGGGCTCTTGCACAAAGCAGGAAACGGGGTGGGATGCTCAGACTGGAAGAGGAGAGACGGGGAAAGTGCAGCAAGACTTCAAAGCGCCAGCAGCTTCTCCTAGGCTGTGTCTAAACACGTGAGGCCCAGAAGTGAGGCAATTAATCAGGTAATTCCAGCCCCCTTCCACCCAATGGCCTCAATTATCTGGCTATTTGAAAACTACCCGTTTTATGGGTAATGAGTGTTAATAGGCCATTGTCCGGAAACAGTCTCTCCTCTGGTTTGCTCTGTGGCATTCAAGAGGCCCCAGGCGCTCGAAAAGGTTCAGTTCCCCTCTTTGAGACTCACGCTGCTTCTTTAACAGGAGGACGAGGCGGCCTTCTTCAGTCGGCTGCTGTCAGGATGAAAAAGCCGGCCCAGCACCTGGTCCAGGGCCCGGAACTCTGGCTGCGAAGCATTCTTTTCACTTTGGTCATCACCTTCCTGTCCCTCCCCACCAGTCTAAAGCCTGCCCTCCGACTACCTGCCCGCAGGGCCCACCTCCTCTCTCCAGCTCGGCAAACTCCTCCGGGAGCAACCAGAGAACTGTGAGAAGAGAAATTGTGCAAAATCTTCCCGAATTCTCCCCAGGAACAGAGCTTGCCCTCCTAGGGAAAAATCACTGTGCTGAAAAAAAGAAGGAAAAAAAAAAAAAAAAAAAAAGAGAGCGTGAGAGTGAGCAGAGGAAAGGGAGCTCCCATCTCTTGAGCCGCTATCGTGGGCCAAGCATTATGCTGGGCCTTTTAAAACACTTCATATTTGATCTTCACAACAGTCCTGCCAGGGGAGGGTACTGCTGTGGTCCCATTTTGCAGACAGGGAGACTGAGGCTCAGAGGTTGAAATAGTCTGTCTAAAGTTAGACAGCCAGGAAGTGGTGAAGCTGGGACCCAAACTCAGGAGCCTGTGGAATCATCAACTCCAGGCTTTTAGGATTACACAAGTATTGAACCAAGAAAACCAGGGCCAGAAAAGTCTTGTGGGATCTTGGAGGCCAACCCATATTTAACAGCTGGGAAAGTCAAAGACCCTGGGAGAGTGGAAATAGCGGTGGTAGCAGGATGGGAATGGTGACAATATGATGGTAGTAGTGACAGCCAGTGTTCACTGTACATCCGCTGGGTGTGGCTGAGATTGCAGGCCTGGGCCCCACCGTGAGCCCCTTCCGGTCCCCACTCTCTCTGAGGTTCTAGCCTTGCTTACAGCAGCTGCCACACCATCCCCAGGCCCTCTGGCTGGAGCCACTAAGGTGGGTGGCCCGGGCTCCTGCAGCAGCTGGCTCTGCATGAGCACCCCCTGCAGGCTGAACCAATAACTCTGGTTTCCTGGTCTTTCCTGAACGGGTTGAAGTTCTTTAAAGGAGGGGCTTGGTGTTTTGTCTGCAAGAACTGGGCGCCCAGCACAGGGCTTCTCCCAGACTTCACGTGTTAGTGGTGAGGAATGAGCGAGTTAAGAGGGCGTGGCCGCACAGCTCTTCCTCGGTGTGTGCTCCCTGCCCGTCCCCCAACTCCAGCCAGACCGCAGGCTCCCTGAGGGGCTCACATCCTGTGCAGCTCCATCCTCCCCAAGTGTCTGGGCTGGTCACACTGGGACAGCGTGGGGGGTGGCACTGAGGGGACAGGGTCATCTTGGAGGGGGAGAGGGGGTGTGGGGCAAGGTGTGGCGGAGGGGCATTCTGATCTTCTCTGGCTGCTTCAAATTCTGCTGAGAAGCCCCGCCTTCCCGGGAAGATGAGGTGCCCTCCTGTGTGTTGCCCTGGGCGGCTGTGGTCTGACATACCCCAGAGGCCATGAACGGTTCAAGATTCCCAGTGGCCGGGGTGGAGGGGTGGTACCTGGGAGGGTCCAATAGATCCCTTGAAGGACAAATGCCACCACCCACAAGATGTGCAGGACTTGGGGCCCGTCTTCAGCTCAGCCCTGGTCCAGCTTTCCCTGCCCCCAGCTCTGGGGCAGGAGACAGCCCCTCCCAGCACAGGACTACTGTGCACGGAGTGAGAGGGTGCTGAGGGGAACCAGGGTGGGGACTTGGCTGATGTTGAACTGAGTTAAAAAAATTTTTTTTAAGATACTGTATTTCTCTGGAAAACAATAAACAATAAAGAAACAACTCAAGAATCAATGAAAACTGAAGCACGTAATACTGGTATAATTCTCGATAGCACAACCGGAACACTTTATGTCGACTCTACTAGTTGCAGTCAATTTTCAGCTGAGCTGATATTGGCACCATCGTGTGGTACAGTCCACAAGTCAGTCAGCAGACACCGAGCATCTTCTGTATGCTCGGGTCTGTCTCAGGTCTGTACAAACACCTATGAGCCTCAGTTTTCTCCTCTGTGAAATGGGGGTAATAATGCCCCATATACCTTGGGCTTTCCTCAGGGAGGGGTGGTGGGAGCTGGAGAGAGAAAGCTGACTTAGGGCGCCCATAGCGTCACCCAGTTACTGGCAGCTCCTTTCACTTTCCCGTCCCTTCCCGAAGTGAATGAGAGTTTAGCAAGTAAGGACGCCTGGGCTGAAAGGCCATTCCTCACGCCTGATCAGTGAGGACATTATTCTAAAGAGCAACCTGTGTATTGTTTTCTTCCAGCAGGTTGGACAGGGCAGCCAGGAGGACTGAAGGCCAGGGAGTGGGGGGACAGTCTCAGGTCACCCAGCATGATGGTGGGGGGCTGGGGGCTGGGACCCAGATCTCCCAACTGTTGACCCTGCTCTGTCTACTGGGGCTGCAGGCCCTCCCACTCAGCAATGCTGGGAAGGGGAGTCATCTTTTAGCCTCATAAGCTCTCCTGGCCTTTCTGTCCTGGTCAGGGGAGCCCTTAGAAGGGAAGCTGCTAGGAAGCAGTGGCCTTGGACCTCAGAAGTCAGGGTTGGCCCCTACTCTTCTGGGACTTGGAAGATGGTCCCTGTGGAGGGATCCCACTCGTGAGCCACAACTCCCTCACCTGACCGAGGACTCCTGAGGCACCCGGAGGCGGGAGTTAATTATGTGAAATCATAAACAGGTTTCAACATCCCTCCCGGCCAGCCAAGCTGAGCGCGGGTGCGCTGCCGGCTGTGAGGAGGAGGAGGACGTAGGTGTCGGCAGGTCGGGTGCAGAGAAGCAGCCTAGGGGAGGCAGGCAGCCAGGCTGAGGACTTCAAAGGAGGCGGCATTTTTCAAAACAAAGCATTTGGGGGTTCGGGGGTGGTAGGCTATGTTCAAGTCTGCTCTGCCTCTTGCCAGAGTCAAGGGTTCAAGAGGTGAAAGGACTCACTGGTCACACCAGGGTCCAGAGGGGAAATGGAGGCAGCTGCATGAGAACCTGCAGGGGGCGCTGGGAAGGCCTGGAGAAAGCTGCTGACTGCCCGTTTTGCGGGGCTGTCATGAGGATCAGATGACATAAATAAAAGATGAAGGCTCTGGGAAGGGCAACCCCATCCTGCAGTCCCTGCGGAGGCTGGAGCCTCTCCCGGGTTCTCTGTGTCCACACTCCTCCTGCCCATCCTGGGTTCTGGGCACACTCCTGGCCCTGCACGAATCTCCCGAGGTCAGCCAGAACCACCCAGCTATGCCTGCCCACTGGACTGCGCCCTGTGTCCCTCTGCTCCCTGCGAGCCTCTGCCCTCCTCCCCCAATGTCCTCGCTCTCTCAGCTTCACCTGTTGAAATACATACGTTCTTTTAAACCCAGATGAGTGCAAAGGACAGATACCCACAGCAACGTGGATGAATCTCATCGGTGTTGTGCTGAATTTAAGAAGGGACACACAGAAGAGAACATACACCTATGATTCCATTTACACGAAGTTTGAGAGCCACAAAGCTAACCTACAAAGACAGAGATCAGAACAGAGGTTACCCCTGGCGGGGGGCGGGATTAGCCAGGAGGGGCTTCCTGGGCTGGTGAAAATGTTCTTTATCTTCATGGGGTGGTGGTTCCATAGGAAGACATTTTCAAACTATGAAAACTATATACTGAAAGTCTGTACATTTCAGAGTCTGCAAATTACACGCCAGTAAAAACAAATGATATCTAATGCATAAGAGCGGAAAAGCTGAAGCAATTCAAATGTCCATCAGTGGGTGAATGGATGAATAAAATGTGTCGTATCTATAGAATGCAATAGTATTGGATATTTAAAATGAAGTTTTGATACATGCTACAACATCATGCTATAACATGGGTGAAACTTGGAAACATTTGCTAAGTGAAAGAAGCCAGCTTAGAGGCACATACTGTATAATTCCATTTATATCAAATGTCCAGAATAGGCAAATCCATAAAGACAGAAGTAGACTCGTGGTTGCCAGGGGCGGGGAGAGCTGGGTAGTGACTGCTAAGTGATGTGGGATTTCTTTTTCGAGGGGATGAAAATGTGCTAAAGCTTTTTGTGATGAATGCACAACTCTGTCAATAAGCTAAAAAACATTGAATTGTCCATTTCAAATGGGTGCATTGTATGATACGTGAATTAGAGCTCAATAGAGCTGCTTAAAAGCTATGCCAATTTTTTTTAAAAAAACAATAAAAATACCACTTACTCCTCAATAATTTAGCTTTTAATTTTTTTCTAATCAAGTTAAAAATAATCACTTATATTTGAGACCCTTAAAACAATTTACCTGGCACTTTGCTCTTATCTCATGGTAGCCAGCGAGAGAGAAATTACAAATGAATCAGTAAGAGAAATCAGCGCTATATTAGTGGGTATATAGCCCAGACCATTTGGTATGTGAGCCGGTGTGGATGCACAGAGAACTGGAGGACCAGGTTATGGCCCAGACTGATTGGAACTGGGTTCAAATCCAGCTCTGCTACATGCTGGCTGTGTGCTGCTGTTGGACAAGTCATTTCGGTCCCTGGACTTCACTTTTTCTCATCTGTAAAAATGGTGGTGATAGCACCTACCATGAAGCGGTGATGGCTGAGAGAATTGGGGATAATGCACTTGCAGAATTTGCTGCATGTTAAGCACTTAATTAAAAGCCTTATTATTTTCTCCATTTTGTAGAAGAAGCAGCAAGATCTGGGACGAAGAAAGCGCTTGGCCTGAGAGAGTCGCGCTGGTCAGTGGCGGTGCCTCGATTAGTACTCGGGCTGCTGGATCTGGTCCTCTAGTCCTCTGTGCATCCACACTGGCTCACGTACCAAATGGTCTGGGTTCCAGCCACAGCGACCAAGGTAGCTGTTGGCAGACAGCAGAGACTCCAAAAAATGCTTGCCTTGAATTTAATACAACACCAGAGAGGAGCCGGGGAATCAGAGGAGTTAAAAACAACCCCTTAGAAAATGCCTAATTTCTAGTTAAATGTCCCAACCCCAGAATCTCAGTCCTCATCTACTCTGGCCTATGACTGAAGATACACATTGTGATGATGCTGGATGCTGGACCAGTTGTGAAGATGGAGGGTTCGACACTGGACATTGTAGGATATGCCTTGTCACCAGCAAAAAAAAAAAAAAGAGGGGAATGATCAAATATCAAGCAATGACAAAAAAAGACCACTCGCTTACCAGATTATGTGAGTATTTGCTGTGTGAATACCTAAGAAAAGGAGGGCAGTGGAGTCACCACTTCTGTTCAGGCAGTGACACATGGTTGACGGGAGCCGGAAGAACTGTGTTCTATGTATGTGGGTCAGTCCTTCCAGATGCACAGCCAACAGTTCTAGGCAGTGGAAGCACGGTATGAACGCAAGAAGGTGGGGACCACCAGCTCATCTGTTGGCTGTAGGACTGAAGAGTGTGGAGGGATGGAAATGTCTCCCCAAAAGAAGCAAGTGTAAATAGTTCATCCATATATAATTTCCCCTTGAGTCTTTGGACACAAAATCCATATGGCTTCAGAGGGGAGCATGTCAACATTCCCTTTCTGCGTGTTGACAGTGCAGATAACGTCATTTCATCATACATCCCATTCTTTTGACCTTCCTGAGGCCTCTGCCCTCTCTCCCTGCTGAGTAGCTGGTGGGGCCATAGTGCATAGTGTTAGCCCACAGTCTTACCTAACCCTGTTGACCAATTATGTAAAAATCTTCTGATCTGAGTAAACAATGCGGGAAGAGGGTAGCCCTGTCCCCTTTGGTCAACTCTCCAGCCAGAGAGTTTATTGGGCTTTGCGTTGGGGAGGGCAGAGAGGAAGAGGAAAGCTGTGTGTTTGCTTTCTCCATTTTCTGAAACCTGTGCTCCACCAGCACTTTTCTTCTTGGTGGTAAAATACACAGAACATAAAATGTATCATCTGAACGATTTTCAAGTGTATAATGCAGTGGCATTAAGTACATTCACACTGATGTGCACCCAACAACCACCATCCACCTCCAGAACTTCTTCATCAACCTAAATGGAAACTCTGCACCTGTTAAACAAGGACGCCCATTCTCAGAAATGTCTATTCTACTTTCTATCTCAATGAATTTGAGTATTTTAGGTACCTTAAGGGGGATCATACCAGATTTGTCCTTTTCTGTTTGGCTTGATGAAGACTTAGCATAATGTCTTCAAGTTTTATCCATGTTGTAGTATATGTCAGAATTGTGTTCTTTTTTAAAATTATTGAAATGTAGTCGATTTATAATGTGTTAATTTCTGGTGTAATACAGTGATTCATTTATACGTATACATATTCCTTTTCATACTCCTTTTTCATTATAGGCCATTACAAGGTATTGGATATAGTTCCCTGTGCTATACAGTAGGACTTTGTTTATCTATAGAATTCCTTTCCTTTTCAAGGCTGAATAATATTCCATTGTGTGTATATACCACATTTTATTTATTACCAGCACTTTCTTTTTAAAACCATTTTAAAAATTGCAGTATAGTCAGTTTACCATGTTGTGTCAATTTCTGGTGTAAAGCATGTTTCAGTCATACAGATACATACATATATTCTCTTCCATATTCTTTTTCATTATAATTTACTACAAGCTATTGAATGTAATTCCCTGGGTTATAAAGTAGAAACTCATTGTTTATCTATTTTATATATAGTAGTTAGTATCTGTAAATCTTGAATTACCAATTTATCCCTTCCCATCCCCCTGTTTTTCCAGCATGTTTTTACCACCTGCTATCTGTCTGGCTCTATTTGAGGCACTTTGTTGTGTGGATGAGGAGACTAATGAAATGAACATAGCATTTAGGCATATGTGAAACAATTGGCGATTAAATCAACATACTACCAAATGATGGTGGTCGTGGGGTTAATGGAAGGAGACGTTTCTGAGGACTGGTCTGATCAGAGATTTGGGGAGTCACCTGAAATACACAGGGTTTCCTGTGTGCCTGTTGATTCTCCCTTGTGAGTTGTTCTTTTTTGTATTTGTGCACTTGAGTGGGCAGAGGGAATGGTGAGTTAACTGCCATGTGTCAATTTCCCCTCTATTTCAAAACAGTTTCCTTATTGGCTTCCTTATTTTGTACCCTGCTGTTAATGCCTCAGCTTCACTATCAGCTTTTCTTATTACCATTTGCTGTTTTAAAAATGTTTTGCTCCCTGCCACGTCAAGGGTCTTTTGGGATGAGGCTAAGCAGAAAAAATATACCTTGTCTGTTATCAGTCTGTCAACTTGATTTCCTTTTGTTTGAAGTTATTGATAAATCTCACCCAACCCTTCGTCCTCTGCCCTGCCCTTTTGTCCTCTCCCCATTTCTCCTCTCTGTGCCCCTTCTCCTGTCGGCTTGGTTCCTCTGGAGCTCATGGCTCAACATCTTCTGTGGGTGCCCCCTTCCCTCTGGTCAGCAGAATGACCAAGTGGGGCATGGTCTGAGTTCTCCAGGTTTTTCTTATTCCTCTGTTGCTTGTTATCCTTTAGATTTGGTGTTATTTTGGATGCCTTAGATTAGTAGAGACAAACTCTGATCAGTGAGGATTGGGGATATTTACTGATATTAAGATAGTTTATTAATTTTGATTTATAATTTAAAAAAATCTTTCAAAGGGTAAGCACAACATACCAGGCAGGTCCTCTCCCCCAGGAACATTCCAGCAGTACTCAGCTAACTCTGCGGTCCCTTGTATACACCAGCCGTTTCCCTCCTCCTTTTGCCTTTGCCAAGCGGCTCCCATGACCTAGACGTTTAAACAAATACGCTATGTGTCTTTCTACTGTGGCACCTCTAAAGCTTTGCTGCGTGCGTTTGTTTAAATGTCTGCCTCTCCCTCCTGATCTGAGCTCTTCCAGAGCAGGGACGGATGCACAACAATGAATAAGTCACAATCCTTTTGCTCAAGCAGCTAGCAGTGACATGGGAAGACAAACACATAGAAGCCAAGTACAAAATGAAGGTGGGAGGAATATGCTTTGGAGGAAGAAATAATCAAGTGTCCAGAGGAGGTCAAGTGCCAGGGGGAGTTTTCAGTTAGAAACCAAAAAAAAAAAAAAAAAAAAAAGGAGAGATTTATAGATGAGGAAGAACCAGGGGTGGGATGGGGCAAAGGGGTGGGCTTTTCAGCCAGTGGGAGCAGCCTGAGCCAGAAAGTGGAAGGTGCATTCAGAAGATGTCACCTAGACTGGTGAGGTACAAGAAGTGACCTGGGAATTGAGGAAGGCCTTGGACTGCAGCCTCGCCTTCAGGGTTGATTCCAGGCAATAGGGAGCCACTGAGGGCTGTGGAGAAGGGTGGCTGTAGTCCCCGTGTGCCTTAGAAAGGTTAAACATCTTGGCGGCCATACTGAAGGCAGGGAGATGGAGGCAGAAGCTCTTGCAGTAGACCTGACGAGAGCTGCTGGCAGTGGGCGGAGATGCGGAGGAGGACGGAACTAGAGGCCCTTCCCCGAGTAGGAGTTTCGCTCCGCGTGGATGTGTCAGTGGGCGGAAGAAAGTGGATGAAGAAGCATTTCTCTACCAACCCGGCTGTTGCCAGAAAGAAAGTCGCTCTCCCAGGCCCAGTGTTTATTGTTCTCTGTCACGGTCTATTTTCTGTTACATAATGCATCAGGCTGACCCCTACCCCACAGACTCTGCCCCAGAGGCCCTGGTCGGCCTCAGCGCTCGGGGCTGTGATTGGGTCGCGGGGCTGCCAGGCCCCCGACCAGCCCCTCCTCGGTCCCCTAGGCGGGAAGGGCTCCGCCGGGCAGCTGAGCCCCTGGTGCTGCTTCCGCTCCTGGTCTGGGGAGAAATGGCACAACCGCAGGCAAACCGAGGCCTATGAAAGTGTGCGGAAAGCACATCCCCGCACCCCCTCATTGGCCTGGGAACACTCACTCCCTCAGTTTACTCACTCCTCAGTTTACTCACTCTCTTCCCTGCGAGAGAACAAGATTCTGGCAAAATCAAAAGTGCTGGGAAGAGATTGCTCGACACTGAATAAAGTAAAACAGAAATGGTACCACTGTGCCCCAGGCTGGGCTTTTACCGCCAACGCCTGATGTTGTCACGGCCCCTCTTATCTCTCTGGTCTTCAAGGGTTGGAGAAAGGGGTCGGGGAAAGGGGGTCCCCCTCGGAGTTTCAGATAACTCATAAGTGAGAAGATGCCGGACTGGTACCCGGAGTCAACACTCAACACTCAGGAGGGGTGTGTGTGTGTGTGTCCGCGCGCGTGCGTGCCCCAGGAACCCTCAAATCTATCCATCCGTCGTGTACGCAGCTAACAAAAATCCAGTGTGTACCTGCTGCACCCCATTCGGTTTTTAGGTGCTGGAATGCAGTGAACATGGCAGAGGAACCCTCTCCCTTCAGAGCTCCCATCCTGCAGGGAAATAAATGAGAGCTCACAGGGAAGGTAGCAACTTACAAGCTTTTCCTGCTATGCTAATTAACCGTGGTCCAACCACAGCCATGTGACAATCTCCATCTTCGGGAAGGCAAGTGATTTAGCCCAAGTTCAAAGAGCTAATAAGTGGCAAAACAGATAACGTCATCCAGGGGTCTCCTCCACATCCTGACTTGCAAGGAGTTGTAATGAGCAAGTAGAATGAAGTAAAAGCACTTTGTAAACTTAAATGCACTGAACAAGACGTGGCTATCATCATGGTTAGGAAAGAAATCGGAGGTGGGCCAGTCTGGAGGTGAGCAGAAGGTGGAAACAGCCCCTCCTGGGTGTGTTTAGGCTTTGGTTGGGGGGGGGCATGTCTTTTGCTTCCCCCCAAATGCCTGTGTCTCTCTGTCCTCCTCTAATCTTTCGGCATGAGTCAGAAATGTTTGTTTTGGAAACTGAAGGGCCAACCTTGTACCAGTTAAGACGAGTCCACCGCTGGACAAAAGGCAGTGCACTCAGACCCCTCTGCACACAGGAATTCGTCCTGTCACCTCTGTGTACCATCCATAACCCTAAAAGACTGCCCTGTCATCTTATCTGGCAAGTGGGGTTTTAGCAGTCCCTTCATTAAGCCCGGAGAACAAAGGCGGCTGGGTGAGGGTCTCCGAACGTCCAAACACGCTGTCACCCCGAGTGTGAGGCTGAGGCTGCGCTGGGCGGGGCCGGGCGCTGTTTACAGATGCGGGAGATAACCGCAGAGGAAGGTCGCTGCGTCTTCTTTTCCATCTCCCCCAACCCCGCCCCGCCCCCCAGTGGGGGGTGGTCCCTGACCACCCTGATGCTCCAGCTGGCCTGGGGGCCTTTCTAAGCTCCTGACAGAGGAATGCAGGCAGCCCAGGACCCCCGCCTTCACAGCCTGTGAGAGAGGAGGGAGTGAGAGGTGGGGGCAGGGAGCCCGAGCCCCGCAGGAACCAAGAATCGGATTCTACAATGGCTTGGCCATTGCTGCCAAGGGCAGGGCCGGTGGGAAGCAGGCAGGAAGCAGCAGATCACAGTTGGAGTCGCCCGCTCTGAGCCAGAGGGTTCTGAGAAATCTCTGCTTCATACTCCACCCAGCTAACCTCCTCCCCCGGGACAGGAGTCCTCACTATGTCATCAGAGACAAGGGGCTACTCAGAGGCTGCTTGGATGCTGCCAGTGATGGGGAGCTCACTCCTCCCAGGGGGTCTGTTCCTTGGGAGGCAGCTTGCCTGAAAAATCTCCCGAAGGCTGAGCTATATCGTTTAGTCCCTGTGTCAGCAGGTTGAATGTTTACCTTGGCTTTGTGCTCTAAGTCACTCCCAGGAGTTAGAGAGAGACTTTCTGGTAGATGAAGTATTATTGCTTTTCTCACTACCACCAGAACTAACCATCATCATTATTAATGACAACACCTTGCACTGCCAGAGTGCTTCTTACTTTTCAAAGTGCTTTCACACTGGAGAGTTTATTTGCTCATCCTACCAGCCCCAGGAAACGGGCATGAATTAACCTCATTTTATCAGATAAGCAAGCTAAGGCTTGGGGAGATGAGGTCACAGGCACAGGCCAGCAAGAGGAAAGGTGGGACCAGACTCCACGTCTCCCCACTGCTAGTCCATGATGGCTAGACTGGAAAGAAGCTCCCACCATCTCTAGACATTCTTTGAGGGCTAACTTTGTGTTTAGTACTGGAAAAGAATCACCTCTGCCCTGAAGATGATGATGGTCCTATTTCCTGCCCCAGGATGGAGAGGTGCGGTTACATGACTCTAAGTCAACAGTAGAAATACACTTGAATTTAAACACTGGAAAGGTTTGTTCTGAGAGGTAGTTAGGTCCCCGTGCCCAGAACTGGGAGCACGTGAGCTGATTAAATGTAGATATAATAAAGGACATTTAAGGACCAGTTGGGTGGTTGGAGTGTATAAGATATCAAGTTACTTTTTAGTTTTAGTGCCAGCCGATTTGAGGACTGATGCAGGCAGGCACATTGGGGATACAGTGATGTGTGCCAGGGCTAGACAGTGCTGCTCCTCCCAGCACAGGCTGCCAGCCTCCTGGACACTTCCTGGCTTGTTCACAGCCTCCTTGCAATCAGAGTCCCTCCACACAGACCCAGAGGGCTGCCCGTGATCCTAAGACACCTTTTGCTCTTCAGATCTTGTTTCCTTGATTTAAGTCCTCTTTTCTCCCCTCGTCACCTTCGGAGCTCTTCCTTCAGCTGTCCAGACCTACTTCAAGGTCAGCCCCTATGACACCTCCTCCAGGAAGCTCTTCCAGGTTTCCATAGCCTGCCAAGACCCCAGCCTTCCGAGAGTCCTGGAGCCTGCTTGTCAGGGCCTCCCATTTGGCTTTCAGTGTGGAGACCCAGGAGTGTCAGAGCTGCCCCTCTCCCAGCACGTGCCGTATCCCCATCAGACGCTTCATCCAGTCCAGCCCCTGCTCTGGCCCCCTGCACACGAGTCTCCTCTCATCGCTGCCCTGCAAAACTCCTCCGGTGGCCCCCGAGCACCAGCAGAGTGCCACCCTCTTCTCGGGGCATTTAAGGGCCTTTGGGTTTGTTCTGTTTTGCCTTCTGGCCTCCTTTGGCGTCTGCCTCCCACGTGCTCGTCCTCACTCAATCTGGTTTGAACAAGACACATTCTCCCGCCACTCTCTCAGCGCAGAGCCTCCATTCCCCATGCTCAGCTGCTCACAAACCTCCCTTTCATCCTTGAGGGGGTGAATTTTATGTGTCAATGTCACTGGGCTGAAGGATGCTCAGACAGCTGGTAGAACATCATTTCTGGGTGTATCTGGGAGGAAGTTTCCGGAAGAGGTGAGCATTTGAATTGATGGACTGAATAAAGAAGATCGCCCTCACCAAGGTGGGCAGGCAACATCCGTCCAATTCATTGAGGACTGAATAGAACAAAAAGGTGGAAGATGGGCCATTTGCTCTCTGTTTGAGCTGGGACACCATCTGTCCGGCCCTCAGACATCGGTGCTCTTGGTCCTTGGACCTTTAGACTCAGACTGAATTACACCACCAACTTCCCTGGTTCTCCAGTTCACACATGGCAGACTGGAACTCCGGAGCCTCTACTGCATGAGCAAATTCTTATAATAAATTTATATTTATATGTAAAATGTCTATTGGTCAGTTTCTCTGAGAACCCTAATATAATCCTTCAGGAATCAGCTCAAATGCCATGTTGTGTTAGGAACAGTGTCCTGACCACCAGCCTCCCCCAGTTCCTGCCAGGCAGTCAACCATCGTCACCGCTGTATTGTGTGCCCCCATCCATTGGTTTGTCCTGATCATACGGAAGGGTATTCGTTTGTCCAGAGTATGCTTCATAGATGGGGTCTAGGGTCCTCGCCAGAACGTATATACTCATGTTCAGATAAAGTCATTGGAAAACACATGTCTGCATGTCCCAACAGCTTTGTGGATCTGGATGAAATTCCTCAACCCACCCATAACCTTCTCAGTAACAAGTGTGAGTGCACGTGCATACACACGCACACACACAGAGCACATCAGGCAACACACGACATAGCCACACACCACACGTGTTACACACACCACACAATACACACACCACACACCGATCCAACACACGCAACACATATGACCCACAGAGACACAGCACACAGTACCCAACAAACCTACCCTGCCCCTCACTGCTTCCTACTTTAAATCCTAACATGTTTGCAGCCCTTTTTGCCAGGACAGGTAATGGGTGGAGTGGTCAGGGAACAGCCCTCAGTCACGTCTGCTGGCATCTAATGACTGGGACCGACTCACTGTATGGCTTTGGGCAGGGCCCCTGACTTTTCTGGGCTTTTTCTGCAAAATGAAGTGATGGTTCTGGGATCCGGAAGGTTCCTAAATTTATCTCCTATGCTAAGATTCTAAGAGAAACTGAGGAAAGAAGCGCTCTCTGAGTCCTGCTCCTCAGAAGAGCGGGAAGTGATTTCCCAGCCCCGGGGGGAGGAGGCTCAGGGAGGGCCAGATGCGCTGCAGCCGGAGCCCAGGCCATCGTGGGGAGCGGAGACCACGGAGGTGCAGGGGAGCCTCCCGAGGAAGGGAGCATTTGAGAGGGAGCCCTCTGACAGCACAGAGGGATTTGAGGGGGGGCAGGGGGCAGTGAGAAAAGTTGGGGTCTGCAGCGAGTCCCCGCTTTCTTTGTCGCTGCCAACTGTCACAATGACGTTTGCTTCTGTCTACCCCTCCCTACAGTCCCAAGTCCAGCCCTGCCCTGTGATCAGCGAGGTACCCGCAGCTCAGACAAGCCCCGGCTGCTTTAGGGGCCGGTGGAGGTCTCGCTCCCTGACAGCAGGCAGCCCACGCTGGGGCTTCCTCCCAGGCTGGGATGCTGAACCCACCTTCTGACATCCAGCAGGAGCTTCCCTCAGCCATCCCTGCCTGGTGCCATGACACTTTTCATTTGGGATTCCAGATGCATAACACTGCTATATCCACAGACGGAGGAGGACGCCTACCCAGACAAACATGTCTTTGTGGACAGTGGTCTCTCAGCCAAGGGCAAGTGCAGAGGTGAGGACGGCTTCTCGGAGACCTCAGGAGAAGAACAGGAATGCTCCTGGCAGGGAAGCCAGGAGGACATCCTGAGCACAAAGAGCTTGAGCTGAGGACACCTGGCAGAGACGGGTGGTCCACGGCTTGACCTAGAGGTCCCTTCACATGATGTGGGGGCAGGGTGGGGGGCCCTGCCAGCCAGTCCCTCGTCTCGCCTGGATGTCTGGGGAACTGGATTGGAATTTCCATCCCATCAGAAAATAAGCCCCTTCTTGGGCGAGATCGCAGAAGCTGGTGGGAAACGGATTTGGGGACATTAGGCTCAATATTACTTCTTCCGATAAAAAGGCGTTGGCTTAACCTTTCTGTCTTCTGCTTAATCACTTTCAGAGGCTCATTAGACTTCGAGGAAGTAAACTTTCAAACTCAAACCACATGCTGTCCTCAAAGAACAGACGCCCCCGCCCCACCACCACCTTAGTGAAAGGCACATGGGTTCCGAGCGTGGAACCATTCCTGTGGAGGAAACACCCGCTGCGAGGCCACCCTGCTCTGAGGTGGCAGAACGTCGTGATCAAAGTAGGACTCAGAAGTTTGAGGTGCTAATAATGGCTGATTCTCACAGACCGGACAGTCTGCCTGGAGCTATTCCCAGTGCACTGCATCCATTAACTCACTAAGCCTCACCCGGAAGTCAGTACCGTCAGTGTCCCCATGGCACAAACCATGGCATGGAAATGTTCAAGAACCTGGTTCAGATCACATGCAGCAAAATGGCAAAGCCAAAGGCCAGACCGCCTGGGTTTGCAGCCCGGCTCTGCCATTGACCTGCTGTGTGACTCTGGGCAAGTTACTTAGCCTTGCTGAATTCATTTCCTCCTGTGTGAAGCGAGCATAGCCATCACATCTGCCTACTGGAGGATGACTGAAGACTGGGTGTACCACGGGCCTGACACAGGGCCTAGAACGCAGCAGGTGGCCCCCATAACTGTAAAGAATGGCTGAGTAACTAAGGTCCAGCTGAGATGCCACCACCTTCCCAAGGCCTTTGTCCCTGAAGCTGTCTAATATCACTCTGCTCCAGACGGGCAGCAGCAGGACTCTCCTCTGCATCCCTGCTGAACTGTTGCTATTTTATTTAACACTTAAATAGAACTTCCTATGTGCAGATACTGTCTAAGTGCTTTAATAAATAATAATTCTTTCTACTCTATTATCCCCATTTTACAGATGATGAAATTGAGGCGCAGATGGATCAAGCGACATTCTTAGGACCACACAGCTGGGCAGTGGTGGAGCCAGGATTCGAATCCAGACGGTCTGGCTTCAAAGCTCCATCGTTCACTACTGCACGATGTTGCTGCCATCGTACTGCCTGCTCGTAGAGTTATTTGTCTCCTCCATCTGATTGTGAGCCTCTTGGGGCAGGACTTCGATGATTTATGCCAATTCCCCAACTCCTCATGCAAAGCCTGGCCCATAGCAAGTGCTTGGAGAATGTATTTGTTCAACAAATGGGTCAATGAACATCGTCAATGGAGACTTTCACACGTGCTCGGTTTTCAAATTCCACAGGCAGACAACATCAGACAATATTTTTTATGTATTTCTTTTTGGAAAAATTCTAGCAGGATGCTCCATTACTCTCAAATGCAGTGGTCTGGCTCAAGGTCCCAGAATTTATTTCTCCTCTTTCTCTAACTAGGTCTGTCATTTCATTTCTCTTGGCGTGGGGGTGGGTGTACTTGGGGGAAGTCAGTTATGGAAGGCTCCACAGAGGAAGTGGTGCTTGTTCTGGGCCTTGAATAGTGAGCGAGGGCGATTTAGATGTAAGGGAGCTCCTGTTAGATTTCTTTTCATGTGGAGAGAATGCTAAGTCTTGAAGGCAGGGGCTATGTATTAAGTGTCTTTTTCTATCTTCTCCTTTTTATTATCTGTGTATATCACAGACTATTCAATCCAAATTCCATCATCCATCCATCCATCTTCATCCATCTATCCATCCATCATCCATCATCCATCCATCCATCATCCATCCATCATCCACCCATCCATCCATCATCCATCCATCATCCACCCACCCATCCATCCATCCATCCATCCTTCATCCATCCATAGAATATTTACTGAGCACATACATTACCCTGTGGCAGTGTGCCTCAGAGGCACACTGAGGCAACTGAATGGAGGCCCCAGAGACAAAATGTCACCTTATTATCAACAAGAAAGCATGTTTAGGTGCCCTCTAGCCCAATTTGGAGGACGATGCATTCCGGGCCCTTGTAATATGTAAGCCAGGATGGTGCAGGTGTGATGGTTAGGAAGGGGTTCGATTGTCCATAGGGAACTGGAGGAGAGAGCTCGGCCTCAGGGTCTTCACTGGTAGAGAGCTGACCTCCTTAGCATCCAGTATCCTGATATCTTGTGTCCTGAGTCACTCAAAACCCCGAAAACAACTCCCTCTTTGACGGAGACTCACTCGGCCCAGAAACGGCCCTTCCTTCAGTTCGGGCCCCACATCCCCCGCAGCTGCTCCTTCCTGGCCACGGGCTGCAGCCCCCATTTCTCGGTGTGGACAGTGTGCGCCTGGCTCACCACACACACAGCCCCCTTGTTCCAGGAATGCGGGCGGCTGCTTGGAGCCACTGCTGGAAATGGCCTCCCAACAGATGTGCCTTTAATTTGTTTCCGGGTCAGTGGCCCCCATGCCCCGAGGAGGCCGCCTCCCAGGCAGGAGGCCCTAAAATTGCCCTGTGTGTGCGCCCCTGGATGGGGTTATCCATCACTGCCCGGCCTCTGCCCCCGGATGCCTTACTCTGTGGCTGGCTCTAATCGGACCACTTGATGGGGCGAGGGGGGAAGCTGGCTCTGTCCCCTCGGGTGACAGCCCCTCAAAGGGCCAATTGTAACCACATGGAAGTGAGGCCTTCTGCCCTGGGCCCAGGGTCAACCGAAGATTTCTTCTGGAACAGAGACTTCTAGAAAGGAAGCGGGAGAGGTTTGCAAAGTTCCTACAGGAAAGTCCATGACCTGAGGTTGCTGTACATTTCTGTATCCACTGACCATTTATGGAGCACCAACTGCATACATGCCAGGCCTGTACCCTGTCCTTCACACTGCACCAACACGGATTCCAATATTCAAGGAAATCCTGCAAGACAGGCCCGTAGTCCCATTTGACCAAGGTGGAAACTGAACCTCCGAGAGCTTAGGTTTTCTCCAACCCAAATAGTACATGAGGAACCAAGATAAGGACTTAGGTCTGTGTGCTGAGACACAGGGGCCTGTCTCCATAACAACACCGCTCCCAGGTCTAGGACAGTGAAGCTTGCATACAGTAAGCACTTGCTAAGTCAGAATGTTTCCTCTCTCGAACTCTTTGTCTATAAAATGTGGATAATAAGTGTCTGCCTGGATGGTCCTAAGGTTTAAATAAGATCACGAGGGTAAAGAGCCTAGTGTTGGTGCAGTTTGCCAGGCACTCTGCACGCCCCCTGCAAATCTCAGGCCAGGGGACATCGCATCACAGGGGCCCAGAGAGCATGGCGACTTGCCCCGCATATCTGGAAGGTGGCAGGACTCAGGCCCTGGCTGGTACTTTGTCCCTCCACCGTGCTGTGTGCAGACAACCAATGTGGGGGGGGGGGCGGGGGCTGTCACCAGATGTGTTCAGATGATCAGATCGTAACTGCGATCAGGAAATCAACACCTCTCCGCAGACAACTTCCTCTGACCCCCTGGTGACTCCCTGATGCCTGTCAAATAATTTAACTCCAGACTCTGATCCTGGCCCCCAGGGTCTTCACAATCTGAGGTGCTTGAGCTGCCTGCCTGTTTCTGACTTCTCTCCCGCCACACCGCGGCCACACACGAGCTAGATTTTTCCAGGAGCTCTGAACACACCTGTCATTTAACACTGATGGTCCTTTCCTGCAGCTGTTTTCTGAGCCTGGGGTTCCTTCCTCTTTCTTTCCCCAGTTTCTGCCTATTAAACATCCTGCTGTTCCTTCCCCAGAGATTTTGCAGCACCTCATGACCACTCCAGTGGTAACTGATCCCTCCTCCATTGTATTTTCACGTTACCTCTTCGGAAACCTATATCCCAGATCAGGGTCAGCCAACTACTGCCCGAGGGCCAGATCTGGCCCACTGCCTGTTTCCGTAAATAAAGTTTTATTGGGACACAGCCATGCCTACGTGTTTCCCTGTTATCTCTGGTAGTTTTCACGCTACAAAGGCAGAGTTGAGGAGTTCCTTTGGAGGATCATGCTAAAATATTTGTCTGTTCATTTGCAGAAAAACTTTGCTGACCACTCTCCCAGTGCAATCAAATAACCTGTTTCTGTTGTCTTTGCACCTATCCAGCTGGGAACAAGGTGAGGTCAGGGACACATGATAGATTCCCCTCTCCCCTGGGTGCCCAGTACCCCTGGGTGCTGGCACAGACAGTGCTCTGTGAAGGGTTATACAACGGATGGAAAGGATGTGCATGCATATCTGGCCTGCATCCCAGTTCTTTGTCATGATGGGGTGTGGTCCAGGGCCAACGGGAATCCTGGTTCTGTCCTGGGTGCATCAGAGACAAGCAGCAGGGGTTACTGGGAAGCCAGGGCCAAACAGCGATTGTTTGAGGGCCCAGATCGGAGCTGAAGAAGTTCATCTTCTCCAGTGAGGCCGGGGTATCCCCGCAGCATCAAGATTAAGCAGAAGATTCTGGGTTTAGGAGTGAGGGCTGCTGAGTTTCGGTTCCAGATGCCATCCCCAGGTGCCCTGCCTGTCGGGTGAAGAAATCCCTCAGGGCGGAGGCTCCTAGGTTGAGAGGCGGCGTTTCCTGAGGGGAGCCAGGATTGCAGCAGCCAGCAGGGGACAGCTGGTGAGATGAGCAGCCCCAGTGTCCTCCCAGCCTGGCCACAGCTGAGCAGAGAGCAGACCTTGGGTCTTAGTGGGAGAGTGGCCTGGTAGGAGTTTCAACAGAAATGACCAGTGACAAATAGGAAAACTTCTGGGAGGGCAAGGGTGGAAACACATTTGACGCTGCCTGGGACAGAGGAACAGGATTCCTCAGGGGGAAGTCACGTGACCTCCCAGTGGACTCCCAGGTCCCCTCTGTGACATTCCTGCCAAGGGACCTTCCAGTTTCTGCTTGTATACCTCCTAGAGCAGAGAGCTCACTTCCTCATAAGGAGGCCGAACCCGTGTCTGTGTCCCCAGGCCCTGCCAAGCCTCCTTTGTGACAAGATGGAATCTTCTTTCCTGCACCTTCCAGGCTTCTGCTTCAGAGACACAGGACAAATGCCTAAACCAGACAGCCCTTCAGTTCTGAGGGCCGGTGGGCTGGAGTGTGATACTGCCTGCCCTTTGGATGGTCCTTGTGGAGGGTCCTGGAGCTTGGGGTGGGGGTGGGGAGACAGTGTGCCATCCAAGCCCCTCTGAGAGAAGCTGCTGAGACATGATGGTGGCTAGCCCCAGGGCTGAGGGGTGTGGGGACTGAGTAGAGTTTGGTGCTAGAAACTTGAGAACAGGATGGGGCGGGTGAGAGGAGCAGGTAGGTCAGAAGTACCACTTTTGTGGGGAATTTGGGCCCGAGTACCTCCTTCTATGGCGCTGAGCATAAAAGCCATGAAGAGGTGGGGATCGGGAGCCTGGATCCCTGAGTCTCCATCACGCCAACCAGAAGGGGCTCTGAGCTGGCCTGAAGTGGGGCTGGGAGGACTAACCGAGGCTCAGCCACCCCCAAGCCCCATGCCCTTGGGCAAATAACACAGTTTTTCTGAATCTTGGTTTTCCCATCCATAAAATGGGAGCACTAACAGCCATTTCCTGATTCCCGTTGTGAGTGTGCTCAAAAGCATGCGGTGTGGTCAGCACAGGCCCTGACACACAGGAGAAGTTGCAGCCTTTTAAAGTATTTTCTGATGTGCAGAGAAGTGAGGAAAAACAGCTTTTGTTTCTAAGGAACCTACGAAGCCATCCTTACTTCTTAAGGAAAAATGTGTCTTGGTTGAGTCTCTATTTTTTTTCAGGGGAGGCAATTTGATTGATTGATCGACTTGACCAGAGGTACTGGGGATTGAACCCAAGACCTCGTGCATGCTAAGCCCACGCTCTACCACTGAGCTATATCCTCCCCCCAAGATCTTATTTTTAACCAAAGGCCATTTCCCTCAACTGCCAGGATGCTGACTTAGATTCCATCAGGATGATTCGGACCCGAGGACTTCACAGTGCCATCTCATTTCATTGACTCCTTGTCGCAGCTCTTGGGTGTTATTTCCATTCCTTTTGTGCAGACGAGGGAACTGAGGCGCAGAGCATTTCAGAGAGGCTGATTGACTTGTCTGAGGTCACACAGCTCCTGAGTGAGGGCACCGGCTTCCTTTCCCTGAGACTCCCCCATCATCTGCTCTTCAGGATGGGCTGGGAAACTTTCAGAGGAGGTGATTTTGAGCTGGGTGATTTTTCACATCCTAAAGGGCTCTGTAGCCAGCAGACCTCTTACCCCAGAGGGCAGACGGCACCCCTGCTCTCCCAGGCAGCCCCCTCCATTAAGGGCATTCAGCTGTAGGGAATCTAACCAAACGGGCTGCAGCAGCTGAGTGTTCCCATCAGAAATGCACGCCCCCACCCCCACCCCCCAGGCCCCCTTTCTGAGATCTGTGATCTTCCAGTTTGAAACCACCTTTAATTTCCCTCAGGAATGAACAAGCATTTAGAGGTTAGGTTTCAATTATACCTGGAAAAAAAAGTTTGACACAAATTTCAAGCCAAATAAATTTAGGAAACCACAGAGCTGGAAATACAAAGTGAGGAATGAGGAGAGGCCGACCTGGGCCCCTGGGCAAACGCAGACACCTCTCAGGCCCCCAGGACCACCCTTCCCAGGCCCATGGCTTACCCTCCCCTTGGAAGGGTTGGGCCTTGCCCACCTGCTGCTCTTCATGCCTAGGCTGTCTTTTCTTCTTCCAGGAAGCCTTCCTTGACTGCCCCGGCCACAGAGCTCCTGTGGACCCTGTTCTGCCAGTGACTCCCTTGGAACAGAGAATGATTCCACTGTAATAGCCTCTTGCGTCCTAGTTTTCTCACATTCCCTCATTGAAGACTCACGGTAGAAAATGCAGCAAACATTCCCTCCGCTTTTCACATGAGGAGACTGATTTCTTTTATCTGAGCTTCTATGGTTTCTCCTCCCTTCCCTGCTGATAAGTCTCACCTACTCCCTGGGTCTCAGCTTCAGCAGCACCTCCTGCAGGAAGTCTTCCTTGATTGCCCCAGGCCAAGCTTAAGAACTTAAGCCTATCTGACCCCCAAATCCCTGGGCAGCCCCCTGACCCTCATTGCCAAGGTCTGGCTGGAGAAGCAGGACATGAGACTCCCACGGCCAGCAGCAGCCAGGCACACCCAGCTGTGCAGTCACTACTTGTCTGTGAAAGTGCAGCCGTCTGAGGGTAGGCAGCCCCTGAGGGCCAAGGGGTTCCAAGTAGATCTGAACAAATGGTCCAACACCCAGCTCCCCAAAGGCTCAGAGATGTGGCCTAGGCAAAAAGCCCAGCTCATCCTGGCCCCAAAAGGCTGTGAAATGGGGCTGGAGGGGGATCAAAGGGGAAGGCTCCACCCCTGCTCCTAGGGTGGACCCCAGGGTCTGGCCCTGCCATTCCCCCCGTCACCTAAGCCAGAGTTCCTCCTCCTCCCTGGCCAGGATCTTATCCTGTCAATTACATTTCGCATCCTCCTCTCTCCATCCACGCCCCACTGCCCTAGTGTAGGCCACCATCAGCTCCTCCCTGGATTATTGAGGTCTTTGATCTCCCAGCTCATTCACAGCAGCCAAGCCCATCTTTTATTTAAAAAACAAAAAAGCAACCCCCGCCCCCCGCATGATATCACCTCCTCTGCTTGAGGCCCTTAGGTGGCTCCTGGTGCCCTGCAGCTCTCTAGCCTGGGACACAACCCCTCAGTGCCTCGCCCTCATGTGTCTGGCCTTCCAGCTACACCTGTCATTCTTGCCCCACGTGCCTTGTTTTCACACACCCGTGCCTTTGTACGCTCAGTTCTCTCTGCCTGGAATGACTTTCCCAGCTTCGCCTCTCCTCCTGCTGAGAAGTCTGAACTACTGTCCAGGTTTCAGATTAGACATTGCCTCCTCCAGGAAGTCTTCTGCATTACTCGTGCCCTGCCAGGCTTAGGCTAGGTGACCTCCTCTGTGCTCCCACAGACTTTGCTTCTATAAGAGAGTACAGCACACTGTATTACTTGTTTTTATGTCATTTTCTCCATTAGATTGTGAGCATCTGCAAGACACGGTTTTCATCTGGTTAATCTGTGAATTGATAGCCCTTTCCTAGCAACTTCAGTCAATATTGGTGGAAGGAAGTAAGGAAGAAACAGAGGAAGGATGGAATGAAGGAAATAAGGGAAGGAAGGAAGAAGGCAGGGGGAAAAGGAGGGTGTGAGGAAGAGCTGGAGGAAATCCCTGAGACCTTGGAGCCGGTGACCCTGGTCTTGGCTGGGGAGTTGGGTGCGGGGAGTGGTAGATGGGTATTTGTAAAGGAAGCTGAGCTGATTCAGATGTTTCTGGGGGAAAAGCCCGATCTCCAAAGCTTGAACTTCAGGGCCCCCACAATCTGCCCTAAAACTCACTTCCAGCCTCATCTCCCACTAAGAATGAGCTCCTGACACACACACAACCAGCTTTCATATTGTCCACCGTGACATGGCCCCATCGCTAAACAGCCCATCTCACTTTCCCATCCCTGCGCTGTTCAGCCCCCACCTCCCGCCTGGGTGGGGTCCTAACCAGGCTTTGAGGGTCCACCCCTGGCCTCCAGCCTGAAGAACACTCATCTCTGGAGAGACAACAGTAGCGACAGCAGTGCAGGGTGGTGAGTGTGCCAGGGGAGGGCCTTCCAGGTGAACTGGAGCCTCCAAGGCTGCCTGGCACCAGGGTCAGAGGGTCTGCCTGGACTGAGGATTGGCAAATGAAGGAGGATCCTGAAATCCTCTCTCTGACTGGTGTGGTCTGCTGCCTCCTTCCCTCTCAGCATCACCTTCTCTCAGCCCGAGGCTCTGGCTCTGGGTCTGTTTTGTTTCGCGGCCAGAGGGATGAGCACTGGCTGCCCTCTTGGTCCTACTGGACCTGAGCTTCCTCAAGAAGAAGGCGGCTCCTTCTCCTCTGGGTGGTCCCTGGCAGAGCTCAGAACAGGGGTTCAGTAGAAACCTGACGGATCTAAACACAAACACAACCATGAGTACCAGGCATTGCCCTGGGCACCTCGAGTACAGAGATAAACATACATCAGTAAGATGCACGCAACCACGTCACCTGGGGGACACCTGTTCTGTGCTAAGTGCTGGGCGTTCATTCTTGCAGCAAGTGGTTTCCAGATTGAGGTGCTGTGACAGAGAAGAGAAATCCATGCCCACAGCCATGGATCCCAGTAGCGTGAAGCCAGGTCTCAAGTCCAGGCTACTTTGCACCCCCCCACACACACCCCAGATGCCCTTCCTGCTCCCAGGGTTGTCCCTGGACTGGCAGGGACATCACGTGAGGAGCATCCACAGGGCTCGGACAGGCTCTGCAGATAGGCTGCTCCTCAGAACCCAGCCATGAACTCCTAGCTGCGTACTGGTTAAGAAGCAAGTGTAAGTGAGGGGCCAGGTGCCTGGTAACCAGGACCACGGCCCGATGCTCCCTGTGTGTGAGTGACGGGGTCCACAGCCTCAGGCAAGCTCGGAAATGTCCCAGGAGGACTTGGAAATGGGAGAGCAAAGTCAGACTGTCCCACATTATCCAATTTTTCTGGCACCGAAATTCCTGTGCTCCCAGCCTGGTGGTCGTGGGACTAACCCCGGGCATACCGTTTCAGTGACGTCAGCGCGTGTAATCACAATCAGAAACACATGCGTGAAAGGGCCCGCACGGGCTCACTGAGCGCGGGAAGTTACATGTTGAGAGGAAGACTTGCCGGATGGGACCGTTAGAATTCCAGAAGTCTCTCCTGTGGCCTTTGGCATCAGGCACACCCCAGTCCCCACACCCCACACCCACCCAAGTGCAGACGATGCCAAGGGCTTTGAAATCATTTCAGTAACTGCCCGGTATCCCAGAGGAGATAACACAAAGCCAGGTGGGACTTCTAGTGCATAAAGTGTTTCCATATCTTGCCCCTTCCGGTGTATGGACATCACTCTGCGCCCTGGGTCGGCAGGGATGGTCACCCCCTTTCCCAGGTGCAGAGCAGGTAACATGCCCAGAGCCACGCCATCCATTCAATTCCACAGTCACTTACTGGCCCTGACTCAGCACAGGCATGGTGACACACTTCATTTGATTTAATTTTCACATGATCTTGAGACACAAAAATTAATATCCTCAGTTTACAAATGGGGAAACTGAGGCCCAGAAAGGCCAAGCCATTTGGCCAAAGTCGCAGTGTGGGTTGGAGGCAGAGCCGGACTCACACCCCCTGTCACCTCACTACATAAGCAGTCTGGGAAGGGACTGGAAGCTGACAGGAGGGTCACTGCTGTCCCTGAGCTGCTCCTCACCTGCCCGGAGGCGACAGGCCAGCCTTGGTGGGGTGGGGTGGGGGGGGAGTTCAGGCAGAGTCCAGAGTCAGGAAGTGAGGCTGTGCCCAGAGCAGACCCAGAGGGGAAGAAGCGAAGCCTCCAGAGGGCTCCAGGCTGGCCTGGCCAGGCAGACTCGCTGGCACGCCTCCACGCCCTCCCCGGGAATGTAAGCAATGTTCTATGACGTGTGCACTGGCCCTCAGCTGCCCCCAGGGAGAGATGGGGCCCCGCACCTTCCCCAGCCAGGCTGGGCTCGGGCAGCCAAGGGCCGAGTGTCCTTTGAGATGAATGGAGCCCACAGTGAGATGTAGGCCCTGGGCCGGAACCCAGGGGGCAGTGGCATGAGCTGCCCCCTTGGTTGTGTGGGCGTCAGTGAGGGAACCCATGGGGCTGCATGCAAATGAGCCACTGAGGGGGTGGGAGTCAGCCCCAGAGCAGAGCCCCGGGCACACAGCCTTACCCCTCTGGGATGCTACGAGGCACAACGAAGCTTGCCTGGGCCTGCCTATCCTTGGAGACAAATCTGCCATGCTATGTGGAACGCAGGGTTCACACCCTTGGACCCTTGCTGGTCTAAACTCCCTCCAGAACCCAACAAAATCCCCTGCGTGCACACATACTCTTGTAGGCAGGTGTCGAGGCAGGAGAACAAATGATTCAGGCCTGGGACTCGGTGCCTCCCTGGACCCAAACAGCTCCCCAGACCTTTATGCTGACATGCAAATAATTACAAAGTCACCAGAGAGTTCGTACTAGTCCCACGGCCATTTCTCGTCTATTATCTCATCTGATTCTCACAGCCATGTTTTGAGGTTAAGCAGAAAAACTCTTCCCTGAAAACATATTTTCCAGATGAAGAAGCTACGGTTTGCCCAGCACAGGTGAATTAGCCCAGGCAAACTGCCTGGTTGGTGGCAAAGCTGGCCCCAGAAACAAGCTTTTGTGGCTCTTAGTCTAAAGTGTTTCATCCTCCCTGTAACCTCCTTTGCTCTGCTGGGGGTCCCCAGCGTCTGCCCGGCAGCCTTGGGCTCCGACTCTCCTCTCTGTGGGCTCCCACTGGACGGACTCGCTCTGCTGGCGTTCTCGAAGCTCAGGTGACCTGTGATCTGCCCTCTCTGGCTCTTGGGCCGCCTTCATCCAGCTGGGGCTGCTCCCAGGGCTCCTTCCTGTCCAGGAGGAGCAAATTGAAGATTTTAATGGGTAAATCACTAGGAGAATGTTTCAACTTGGTCCTGCAAGGGGGACAAACGGTCTACCCAGACATCTAGGAAGACATTAATCTGCTCTGTTAATTGGCTCGGTAGAGGTGGGGAAGGGGGGTGGGGAGACACGATCTTGGCCAAGACATGGTTCCCTTGAGGAGTTGCTTGCCCAGTGTCCCTTGCTGGGGACAGGAATCTTTGCTATGAAAGACCTGGGGAGTGTACTTGGCCTAGATCTGCCAAAGCTTCTCCATTGACGGTTTTTTAAATTTTTTTAATTCAGAACTCTAAAAATATGGCAAAAGCTATTGAGAAAGTCTTAGCCCAGGCTGCAAAGGGCGAGCTGTCCAGAGTGGGGTTGTGCAATGGTTTGTGACCTCACCAGGAATAGCTGAGACGTCTCCACCGAGTGAGGCAGTGGGAGGGGGCTTGGATGATGGGCCGTGGCTGGTTGGCTCATGTCGGGTTCTTAACATCTCACATCGTGTGTGCATCATCTGTGATTTGAAGGGGGAGCCTTCGTCTTCATTTTCTTTTGTTTGGGTTGAAAATGGACTTTCTCCTCCGAATTCCTTTTGTCTTCATCTGAAAATGGGACAGATGTAGTGGCAAGTGTCTGTGATCTGGGTGAAAACATCTGGTCCCGGCACAAACTAAACACATCCGCAGGGGCCAGGAGCGTTCCCCTGCGCCCGCTACCGTTTGACTTCTTTTATTAATAACTTGGGAGGATTGCCGGCGAGGACTTCTGGCAGGAATGAAAGGAAATGATCCAGGAAAAAAAAAAATCAAACCCATAAATAAGTTAAAGTCACCGGAGGAGGGCGTTTGATCTTTTCTTTCTTTTTTTTTTTAAGTGAAATATGGGCATTTCCCTTCCGAACCCTGCAGGTGGGGCGGGGGCGGGGGCACCGAGGGATCTGTGTTCTCAGGGGTTAATGGGGGGCGGGAGGGGCAGACGTTTCACTTTAAAACCGCAGCCTCTTCTCATGGGTCTTTCGGGAGTTGGGAAGTTGAGCTCGGTGGTGGGGAAGGCCGCTGCGTGGAGCAGAAGGAAGAACACGAACTCTGGAAGCGGGCAAAGCTGGGTTTTAAACTGGTTGTGTGCTTTTGGGCAAGTTCATTGCCCAAACCTTATGTTGTTTTGTGTCAACTGGGGTTAAGAGTGCCTGCCTCTCAGAATATGTGGGGGAACTGAAGCTGGTGGTGTGAATGAATGCGTGTTCACTGATTGCTGCCGTAATTCAGCAGTGCAACCGAACACAAACTGCCCTCTCCGAGTCCAGGACAGGTCGGCGGGGCTTCCCTCGAGTCTGCGATGCAGGCAGGAGGACCAACCGCAGATGCCGATTGGCTGGGGCCATGCCGGTTGACACGGGCTATCCCAGCCTAGTGATCATTGGCCCCTCCCTTTCATTCTCGAAAATGTCCCAGTTTGGATAATAAATTATATGGGTATTATTACTCCAGACTTGGGGCGCCAGACTCCTTCTGACCCCTGATGCCCCCATCTGTACAGGTGGCATTCAAGCTTATCCTGGCACAATGACCCTTAAATGCCTCAGCCAAGAAAGCATTCATGCCCCCACTTCTATGGCTGCACTGGCCTCATTTACCAGCACTGGTGTCTTCCCAGGTGCCCAGGAAGGAGAGGTGGGCCAGGTACGGGTGTGCTGGCCTGAAATGAGTCCCAAGAAATGTTTTGTCCCTCCCGCCTTCCTCCCTACCCTTCCTCTGCAGGATCCTGGCGTATAAGGAGAAAAATGTAGTCATGGGGTCATGTCAGATGGCAAAACCCCAAATGTTCTAGGAAATAGACATTTTTAAAGTTAAATGAACTATAGCCTTTCACTGTTTCCAAAAGGCTTTGACAGTTGTGATCTCACTTGACCTTCCTTATTGGATGATCACACCAGGGGGCAGATACTGGAATTTCTATTTATAAGAGAGAAAACAGGTTCAGAGAGACACTTCCCCATTTCACAAGGCTACAGAATGATGGAGCCAAGACTTGAACTCAGTTCTCCCAGCTTCTCCCCCTCTCACGGGCCTACAAGTGCACAGGCAATTCTCACAGGTGCCGTCCTCAGCGAGCACACGGATGGATTTCCTGCAGGACCGAGAGTGGGTGGTGAGGCCAGGGCTGAGGACTGAAGGCTGCTCATCTAGGATCTCAGAATAACAAAGGTGGAAGGGACCTTGAAAGGCAATCTTCATTTTTGTACTTGGGGAAACTGAGACCCAGAGAGGGGCAAGGACTTGTCAAGGATCACACAGCAAGCTAGTCAGCTGACTCTTCTGATTCCTACTGAAGTGTTCTTTCTGCTTCTCCGTTACAAAGTCCAAGAGGAGAAGACAGAGAGATCAATTGTTTCCTTGGTTATTATGAAAAGGGAGAAGCTATCAGAAGCACAGGGGACAAGGCGGTGTATGAGCTCTGCCGTGTCAGTGGGAAGTGGCAGGACCCTCAGACACTGAACAACAGGAAATCCCTGCAGGCTCAGGGAGCTGGGAGTCTTCGGGTTGGTGACACTGGGGCCAGACTCTGGTGGTGAGGAGTGCCAGCTCTCCACCACGGTCCACTCTCCCATGGAGCTGGCAACATGGCTGCCCCGACGCTTCACATTTTCCAGCCATCCTGGAGGTTAGCTTGGCCCCATGACAAAATCTGCATCAGTGGAATGCGAGCAAAAAGGATGTCACACTTCTAAACCTCACTAATAAAATGTTCTGAATATACATGCATTTCCCTCCTTGCAGAGAGCTCATACCTTGGAGGTCAAGTGTTGAAGATGGTAGAGCCGCAGCCAGCCTGAACACCCCATCCATCCTCTGTGGCTGTAGGAACGCACCTCTTGTTCTTAAAGCCACAAAATTCTTGAGAGCTGTTTAATGTAGCAGCTTGGACGATTCTAACTAACATAGCCTTGAAGATCAGATAAGCCTTCAGAGAAAGAGATGGGAATAAGTCATTCTAGTTGGAAGGAATTGGCTGCAAAAACATATAGATTCTCATCCATCTATTCATTCTTTCAACAAATATTTACTGAGCATGTGTGGGTGCCCCGTGCACCTTGCTGGGAACTGGGCACACAAGATGAGCTATTCAGCTCCTGCCCTCAGGAAGCTCCCAGTCTAAGTGGGCGGATTGCCAATCAGGATACGGGTACTTACAGAGGGAAGGCACAAACCCAGCTTGGTTAGAAACAGAGGATTTATTTCCTGAAAAAGGTGATATTAAAGCTGAGGCTTCGAGCGGGAGAGCAGGTCTAGGCTGGCCAAGGCAAGCTTTGGGCTTAGGGATAGTGAGAGAGGGTGCCATCCAGGAAGACACAAATGAACCAGAATCTGTAGGAATTGGATTACAAAGAGTTGGTACTTGATCCCGTAGGCAGTGGGAGCCACGGAAGAAGTCAGAGCAAGAGAGTGACATGATCAGATTAGTGTTTAAAATAAATCTCTCCCTGGGTGGGTAGGGTAGAGCTCAGTGGTAGAGCGTGTGCTTAGCATGCACGAGGTCCTGGGTTCAATCTCTAGTACCTCCATTAAAACAAACAAACAAACCTAATTACACCCCCACCTCCAAAAAACAAACAAAAAGAATTTTTAAAAAAAGACTAAATATCAATCAATCAATCAATCAATCAATCAAAATAACAAATCTCTCCCTAGCAGCTGTGTGATGGATGAAGTTGGACACTAGTCTCTGGATCCCACTCCCAGCCCAGCAGATCTAGTTGTGTTGCCTTTACCCTGGGTCACTGTGACCAGGTGGGTCCCTCCAATCCATTTTCAAGAGGACAGTGTGACTGTGCTTCTGGAGCACACAGAAGACCATGTCTTCCCCTGCTTCGAGCCTTCTGTAGTTTCCCATCACTCTTCAGATAGCCCCCATGTGGTCTGGCCACAGGTCACCTGTCAACCTCAGCTCTTGCCACTTCTTACCTCGTCCTCTGCCAACAGACTCACTGCTCCTCAAAAGTAGCTTGTTCTCTCTTCCCTCTGGGACCACATCTTGGACCACAAACATGTCATTTCCCCCATTCTCCCATCTCACCTCCCCAACCCTGTCCCTCTCAATTTCACTTTTCCTGCAAATCTTAACTTAGATGGCATTTCTATCTGGAAACCTTTTCTGACCCAAGGCTAGGAGAGGTACACCTACTCCGGGTTCCCCCTGCAGCCTGCCCCTTGGTGTTTGGTCATAGCCTATTTACCAGTGTGTATCCCCCTCCAGACCATAGTAACGAGATACAACAGGAAAAGTAGGACTGTCTTGGTGACAGCTCTGTTCCTAGTGCCTAGGTGTAGTTTGTGGCACTTTTGCACTATGAGTGGAATGCATGCCTGGAGGCAAGAGACCCTTCTTGGTCACCCAGATGTGTGAAGCAGAGGACTTGGACAAGGGTGGGGCTAGAGGGATGGTGAGGAGAGCAGTGGGCATGCGCCCTGCTGAAGAACTTGGCGAGTATTATCAACAGGGTCCAGCTGCCCTCAGCTCGCCCTGCCACTCCCACCAGGTGTAGCTGAGGATCCCTGGCTTCTAGGGATGAGCCCTGGTGGAAGGAAACCACCATGTCATGTGACAGATTGTGAAATCCTTGTCCCTTATGCACACCTGGGTTACAACATTTGCTGTTTAGTATTCCAACATCTCTTTAAGTTTCTGTCTCTTCCACTGGACTGACGACTCCTTGAGGGCAAGGACTGGAGCTTAGCTAGGCCCCTACCTCCAGCTATCAGCAAAGAATGGTGCAGAGAAAAGCCTCTGAAAGAGCTTATTAAAATAATCTGAACTTGGCTGAGATTCAGACCCTGCCTTCAAAGACCTCACAGTGAATTTCCGGTGACATCTATAGACACAAATAAGTTTTCCAAGGGGGCGAGGGGATGAGGGGCAGAAGGTATTTAAAGTGTGGGACTGTGCTGCCAAGCACAGAGGAACGTTCATTGATTCTGACTTGGGGGAGTGTAGTGAGTCCCCCCCCTCCGGTGAATACCTGCACACCTCCTGCTTCAGGGTAGTGGATTTAGTGTCAGGGAGCAGGGAAGTCATCACAATGACCAAAGTCCTCTAACAAACTACCACCAGATCTCTGTGGCTCAGCTGATGAAGATTTATTTCTTGCTTCGATCCCAGTGCCATGTAGGCTGGCAGAGTCCCACAGTCATGCAGAGACACAGGCACCTTCCATCCAGAGCAGGGTATCTCAGCTGTGGCATTTGAACACTTTGGAATCCAATAATTTGTTGTTGTTGGGGGGGGGGCTGCCTGTGCTTTGTCAGCTGTTTAGCTGCGTCCCTGGCCTCTACCTACTAGAGATTAGTACCACACACACACACCTAGTTGTGGCCGTGTCCCCTGGTTGGCAAAATTATCCCCAGTTGAAAACCACTGATCTAGGATCCCTCCTCTGGATCCTAGAGTGCTCCGTTGGCTCCCCCACCTCCACCTGGAAGACAAGGAGAGGGACAGACTGGATGGGACACATAGCATGGACATTCTATCGGACAGACACAGTCGCATGGCCACAGCTGATTGCGAGGGAGTCTGGGACAGAAAAGTGGCGTACCTGTGCCCCTGGGAGGAAAAGGAAGTGGTTTGGGGACCAACTAGTCAATCTCTTCCACCAGTAGTTGGAGTCCATGTATTTTATTTTCATTCTTGAAGATAAGAGAAAACAAATTTTCTTTCCAAATCACCAGTGGGGGCTCATTCTGGTCCCCAATCCATCAACCAGACCTGCCGGAAGGTCTTTGGCTCACCTGGAAAGCCGAAGGAACAGTCTCCTCCCACATCACAGCTCCTCCTGCGACTGATGACCGATGATGTGAACTAGCAACACCCAGAACTGCAGACCCCCTCCAGCCACCGCGCCGAGCTGGCGTCTCTAGTGTTACCATGGCATCTCGGAGGGGCCGCAGGACCCAGAGATGTCCGCCCCTGCCCTGAAGGAGGGTGTTTCCCGACCGCAGTAGGAGTTTTCCTCCCGTAACAACCGTCTTGGAGAACAGATCATAAACAAATGCCACAAAGCAAGAGCCGTGATTGTACGAATCTACATGGAAGTGGGGGAGTCCAGTGGGAGTCCGGGTGGGGAGTAAGGTGCGTAAAACGGCGGTGCGGGGTGAGCCTGGTCCGCGTGCAAAGCTTCGAGGGCTTTTCTGAGGGGAACAGAAGATACCCGAGAGAGCACTGTGGCAGGCCCGGGTGGCGGAGGTAACTTGGGCTCCCGATGGAATGTCAGCACAAATCCTTTCTTCTGAACTTTATCGGTGGAGAGTGAGTGCTTTGACTCTCTGGATGAACTGAATTTTTCTAGACGCGCCTATAGGAAAAATGGCCATTTGAACCCCTCCAGGAGGCCCTTTCTCCAACGGCGGGCGTGCAAACTCCTGGAACTTCTCCACCACAAATGCTTCATGTGGTGTAGCCCAGAATTAATTAGAAAAGGGGGAAAAAAAAATCTCTCAAGTCAAAACACATATCTCACAACCTATTAGCATTAAGATTAGCATTAAAGAAAGTTGGAAACTATAACGTTTTAAGCACAATTTATAAGTCTAATTTCCTGTGTGTCACTCTCAGATAATAAATGCTTTTCCTTCAAGTTGAAAAGTCTTGGTGGAAAGTGGGGCTGGGGGAGCAGGGAGGGGCGGGGGCGGGGGAGGGCAAAAGAAAAAGTTAATTTAAGGCCTATTAGTTTATTTTTAGTCGCCCAAGATCTGAGGGGCTGAGAACATTTCCCGTTTCTGATAGAACACAACTTCCTGTGTAGCAAGGAAGTCCCCTGACCTCGGGCCTCCTCAAGGTGCTACTGATTTTTGACAGAATTCCTCAGGCAAGGGCTTTGAAAGAGGCAAAGCCGGGGGAGGGGAGGGGAGGGCGATCTGGGGTCCTGGAGGGACAAGGTTAATTGCTCAGAGCCTTGGAGGGCGGAGCTGTGCGTGGAGGGGATGCCGGCTGACCCGGAGGCCCGCTTCCTGTATTGCTGTGGAAGAAGTCCGTCGCCCACCGCTTCCATAATAAGACATTCCTGCTAATTTGCCAGGAGCTGAAAGGGATTTCTGTTTTTAGCTTGGGGTCTGTGGCAACTGTTTTGTTTTAAATGAAAATTAAATGGGGACATGGAGCTGGACTTGGGGGAGGGGGAGGCAGCCGTAATTGAAGTGCACGACTGGTAATTACCTCGTTCTTTCTTTCACTCATCATGTTGACAGAGAAATCTATTACCCAGCAGCTCCGTTTCCACAAATTGCCCTTCTCTGAGGACCTGGGGAGGGGGTGGGCCACGATGGTGCTGGAGGAAGTCACCGCTTTGTTCCAGAAAGTGGGCCTCCAGCCGTCCTTGGAATGCGGTCCCCAGAGTCTCTTAACTAGAGGGAGGGGAGATGAGGGGGGGACCCCGAGCGAGAAGGTGGGGAGGGTCACCTGGGGAGAAGGATCTTCTCCCAACCAGGGTTTTTGCCCAAGCTCTCATCAAGGAGATGCATTTGGAATGCTGTGTAGACGGATGGGGAGACAGCCTTGTCTCTGTCTCAGGAAGAAAGGAAGTTGAAGAGGGAGGCACTGACTGAAGTACCAGTGCCATTTTGGAAGCTCTTGGATATTTGTGCAATAAATGAACAGAGTTCTTCAGGTGGGAGATGGTCCTCGGCTGGGCCTTCTCCCATCTAGGGGTCTGCCCGCCCTGCCTCCCTCCCTCCATCTCTCCCACCTTCCTCTTCCTGCCTCTGACGACATCCTTCCTCTTGCATGCGCTTCCCTTCCTCCCTCCCCTCCAGCCGACTGTCCCACTCTTTCCTCTTGTCTTCACCTCCCAGAGGGCTGCTCCCCCTACCAGCTCCCCTCGGCCAACAAAGTTGGGAGAGTTCGAAGGAGCTCTGTTAGCTGGCAGTGGCCTCCCCCTCTGTCCTTCCAAATCGTCTTAGCCTGAGGTCTCCAGCATGCGGGTGGGCTTTAGAAACCTACCCACCAGTAACCAGAAAATATGGTCCAGGGGTGAGTCGGGGAAGGGCCTCAGTGCGGTCTGGCTTCAGCCTTCTTCCACCTTTGCCTCAGGATAGACTCCTTCAAAAAATGGTTATGGAGCCTCTATTGTGAACGGGACAATTCAAAGACGGAGCAAGACACTAACCTCACCGTGAAGAGGTTCATGGCTGGCATGGGGAGGAGGGGTGGTTGTGGGGTGGAGGGGAGGATAAAAGGCATTTCGTTATACTTTGAGCCCAAGACAGAATGTCACCAAAGCTGAAGGGCCCCGAAGCCCTCGTTTCTGCTCCACGTTTCATTCAGTGAACACCAATCCAGCATCCACAGTAATTTAAAAGCAGCAGAATTTGTGACTTCAGTGTCTGAAGGGAATATCCAAGGAAGATTGCATTCATAACACACAGCCAAGCCTGAAAATCCTTTTTTAATTAAGTGATTTCAATCTCTTCCTGAAACCCAGCTTTCTGTTCCCTCACTTCCACCAGTAACTCTCTGACTTGTCCAGGTAAATCCAGCCCCCTGCCTTGTCCAGTTTTCCAGTTTTCAGCCTATTGACCCTGGGTTCCTCCCTCCGCACAGTGACCAGGCAGAGGTGGGTGGAAGGGTCCTGGATTTGAGGCACTGTCCCTGCCAGGCCACAGCTGCTGTGGGTCCATGGTCTGCATCCTCCACTGCGGCTAGTCTTCAAGCTTGAGAGGCAACGTTACAGGTTTCCCATACAAGCACGTGGCTCTGCACTGGAGCCCCGCTATGGCCACACCCTGGGGAGGGAGTGAATAAGGAAACGGATGCCCAGCAGGCTCCTGAGAGCTCCCGGGGCAACACTGTTGTCCTGCTTTTTGCCACTAGATTCTTGTAAGACCTGGCACAGGGCCAAAGCAGAACAGGGGGAAATGCCTGCTGATGGGACAGAACTGAGGGCTGCTTTTCAAATAGTTGGAGAAGGGCAAGGATGTAAAGATTTACGAGGATCTGTAATTAGATGCTGTCTCACTAATACTGGAGGGGCCTTGGCAAAGAGGACGGGCTACTCAAGGTCTCCGGCACCCCCTCCTTTGGTACCCTACAAGCTGTGCCCCATTTTCTTACTCCCTTCCCATGGGACTCTGGTCCTCAGAGAGGAGGAACCTGGGGGTTTCAGATGCATTTTACAGGGAAATGGTTTCAATTACATAGGGAGAGTCATGGACTGTCTAGCTATCCTCAAATTACTTGCATAAGATCCACTGGAGAAGCAGGTGGTACCCTCGAACCAGAAGTATGTGACTCACCTGGAGTCCCCTGCAAACAGCAATCAAAATCCTCGAGTTACATCCTCAGGGTACACATCTGAACTTGTTCCAGTCCAAGCGAGTGCAGAATTAGAGACTACGTTCACAGACAGTCATGGGTGGGAGGGAACAGAAACAGCACCCAGTCCAACACTTCATAAGACTGATGGAGAAACTGGGACCCAGAGAGGGGAAGACACTTGTCCGGAATCACACAGCAAGGGCCCAGTCTCCCACTCCCAGGTCCTGTCTTTCCTTGCTGCCCCGCGCTCCCTGCAGGGTTCCTTTCAAGAGGAAAATCTCTAGGGTGGAAACTCCCTCAACTGCCTCCCTTTGGGGTTATTTTTTAGAAATTCATGGACATATATTTCAGTTTTTTCCCCTAAATGAATGCTTAAAATTCAAGCATCCTTTGTTCCGCTTGATCCTGGAAGAATAATTTTAGAGATTTCAAGATCTCACTTAACAAGCTTTACATCTTGATGAAATGCTGATTTTCATATTGTTCTCAAACTGCACAGTTGCAGAAGCCACTGCCAAATGAAAGCAGGCTATCTCGAAGGAAAAAGTTTAAAATTTAAATCCGTGACAAGTGATGACAAGTCCGAGGGTGAATGAAATGACGAACACAGTGTGTGCATGGAAAGGCGGCAGGGCGCGGTGAGAGACGCTCAGACTGTGGCCAGGGCTCTGGCTCAGATCTTGACCTGGCCCCTGCTGGCTGCGTGACCTCCAAGGACAGGTCAGCCCACCTCCCTGGACCTCAGCATCCTCAAATGTGAAATGGAGCCACTCACACTCACTTGCCGAGGTTCTGTGCAAAACAAGATGTACGTAAATTGCTTGGGGAAGCTAAGCCACCAAATACAATTCCACTTATAAATGATAAAAGGAATCTGGGCTGGCAGTGAGGATCCAGCTAGTTATTACAGCCTCCTGATGGGCGAGTGACAAGGAACAAGGAAATCCATGTGTTCCTTGCACAGGGCTGGGTGCTCACTGCGGTGCTGTTCAGTTACAGAGTCGGGAGCGGGGGAGGCATCGTGATTGGTGAGACACAGAACTGGATCAGGAGTCAGGGGATTGGGTGTGATAACTGGCTATGTGACGGGGGGCAGGTCATCATGCTCTCCGGGCCTGGACGTCCCAGGTGGACGTTGAGCCAGTGGGTCAGACATTGCACATGGCATCTGGGTCAAGGACAACTCCGAGCAGTGCCTAGAACAGGGGCTGGCACGGAAATTAATATATTTTGAATCAGGGAATGAATCAGTGATGGCTGTCCTGGGCCCAGTTTTGAGAAAAATCAGGAGGCCTCGACCAGGCTTGGCAGGAACATTTATAGGTGATTAATGAGCCACGTCGGCCATGGGCAAGGTCAGGAAGGGGCGAGGGCTTCTCATATGGCAGTTACTGATGCTGGACTAGACGAGTGCCAAGCCCCTGTAAGTAACGGACAAGATCTGGTTCTGTGTCCACTGGGCGTTGGAATCACGTGATGCGGAAGAACCGATTTCTAACTGCCTGGAGAGCTGGGTGCAGGGCAGTGGCCTCGGCCGCCTAGGCTCTGCCCGCACAACCGCAGGGGGCGCCCTTCGCTTCGCCCACAGGGCATTCCCAGAGCCACTCAGCACAGCGGTGCTGGGTGGGAGCACTGGGTGGTCTGGGAGTCCCGAGACCTGGCTTCTCGCCTCACTTGACTGGGATCGGCTGCCAACTCCTAGGGGGCCCACGTTCAAGCCCCTCCCTCTTGGGCTGCCATGTTCAAATCGTCATTTGTGGAATCCCCTGGCTCCTACGGACTCTCCTTGGATCCTATTCCAAGTGCTTGGATGGTAGGAGGTTCTGTTTGCCTTGCCAGGGAGCCAGGCCCCTGACTGGGGCAAATGGAATTTGTTTCCAGGCAGCTGCAAAGACAGACTGATGTTTCAGACCAGGAGAAGCAGGGGTGATGCTGGGGTGATGCTGGGGTGGCGGTTGGGGGGCTTCTGGCAGACACCAGTGCCCTCGCCAGCTCTGAGGCTCTGGGGCTGGACACCAGACCCTTTGTCCCCTCTTAGGAGCACTCATGTGGTGGTGACCTTTGGACATCAGTGTGAGATGCACCCCAGCCTTCCTGTTCCAGCTCAAGGGAAAGATCCAGCCCCTCCATGGCACACGAGCACCAGCTCTGCCAACGTGACAGCAGTTTTCTGCACGGGCCCCACCGGGCCCTCCCTCGGAGCCCTGGTATTGCCCTGTCTCCTGCCCGGACTCCCGCCCTCCTTCCTCACATTCACCCTTCACAGTCCCGTTTGAGCGTAACCATCTCAGCGAGGCGACCCTGACTCCACCTTCCAGAGAGAATCACCCTCTCTTCTGCTCCTCTTCTATTTCAGGGTCCCCCATAGAGCACTTAACACACTGGGTTAGAGTGGTCTCCCCCCAGTGCCTGGGAGCTTTCCGGGAAGGGCCAGTATCTGCACAAAATAAGAATAAGCCACTTCTGTGAGGCACCAACCATGTGCCTGGCCCCTTGCTAAGCATTCCATATGTATAATTTCATGAGATGATCACTAAGCTTGATTCCATTTTATAGAGGAGGAAACTGGGACCCAAGGTCACGGCATGGAGGTGGCAGAATGGGATTCAAGCTCCCTGTCCCCTGCTCTGCCTGGCCTTCCTGCCCTGTCTCCCGCAGCCCTGGGACCAGTCAGGCGGTGGTGGAGGCGCGGTCCTCTGAGCATCCTTGGGGCGGCTCGCCCTGTGTGGTGGAGAGGGGCAGACGTAAACATGACAGAGACACGAGCCGTTTTCCAAGGGAACGTTATCTGTGCAGACTCGTTCATGGTGCATTGAAATAAATAATTCCTTCCAGGGGGATTTATCTTTCCTGCAATTAAAAAAAATTTTTTTTTGATGTGTGGCAAGTGTTAAAATTTGTTTTCAAGATCTGTTAATGAACGCCAGAGTGATTATGCTGAGAACCCCATCAATTACGCGGAAAATCAGGTAACCAGACTATTTACTTTATGTAATAGATGTGTGGGCTCCTTGTTCACTCTCTGAAAGAACATTCCTGAAAGGGTCATTTTTTATTTCCTGAGATGCCTTTTCTCCTAATTGCTTGAAGGTTTGAAAATTGCTCCCTTTCCCCTATTTTCATTCTGCGCGAATGTATTTCCTCGTGTCACAATTCGCTGACACCTCCGGTCCCCTGGAGAAGCAGGGCCCTCCTCCAGCCTCCCACGTGCCTTCTGTCTCACCAGGAAAACCTCGGAGATTCAAAACCAAGTTGGAAGAAATACAGCTCCTTTGGTTTTTCTCTTTTGTAAACAGATTTGACAAAATGGAGTGGGAAGAACCCAAGAACGGGTGTGGGAGAAGCTGGTTTCCCTCCCCAGACCTGCCATGGATTTGCTGAGGACATGGGCAAGTCCCTCCCCTCTTCTGTTTCCTGGAGTGTCCGATGAGGGCAGAAGATGATCTGGGGGTCCAACAGGGGGGATGAAGTCCTGGATTTTAGTGAAACCTGAGGAAATCTTTCTCTCAGAGCTTCCTGACACATCCAGTCTGCCCAGTGAGACATCCAAGCTGAATTTCTCCCTCGTGGAAGTGCCATAACCAAGGATTCAAATGTCGAGGGGCTAGCCCACCTGGCCTTCCAGTCTCATCTAGCTCTGGTTCCTTGGCCGGATGGGGTCAGAGGGTCTCCCATCCTGATAAGTCAGCTGTACCCCTTGCCAGGTGCCCACCACCTTGCACACCATGTGCTCACGCAGACTTGAGGCTGGCTCCCCATGGACAGATACTCCTCCTGGCCCTTCCACCTTCCCCCTTCTGGCAAATGTTATAGTTCTGAGCTGAGCACACCCTTGTTTGGCTCTTTTATCTCTTGGACTCCATCTAGCCACGCTCTAAGACAGAAAGTGGAGACTGAAGCCTTCCTTAAAAGTGAGTCCACCTTGGAGATGCTAGATGACCTGACGGTAAGAGGGCAAGCCAGCCTCGTGGATATCTCCCAAACTGGTGTCCCTGTTGTCCTCCTTGAAATTGTGTATTTCCATCCTAAACAAAAGACCATCGTTGGCTTGGCCTGAATACACACCAATTACCACACACATCAAATACACGAGCTCTAGTTTTAACCAGCCTCTGAGCTGGCTCAACGAGTCTGCCCTTGAACTGTCCCTTCCTTCCCCAGCTGGAGAAGCTTCCCCAACTCCCTTACTGTTCCCACCCAGCCTCCTGCCAATCAGCACACGTGCATTGAACTGTTTCATGAATAAGAAATCCCCTTCTATCTTGTGAAGCCGAGACATTTGGGGGCTTATTGTTATAGCAGCTAGCACTAACCTGGCTGATTTGATTTGTTCTTTAGACCTCTTACCGCTCCATCACGTACTGCGCTTATGTGTCTTGCTCCCTCACTAGGCTGGGCACTCTCCGGGAGAAAAGGCTACATCTGACTTGTCTTTATATTCTTGAGGTTGATGGTTGTGCCTGTAACATGTGTGGGTTGAATGAATGAATATTAAAATTGTTGGCTGTTTAAACTTATAATCAGAAAGAAAAGTTGAAAGTGTTGTTGGACATTTTTCTTTACATCAAAACGGGACTGGAAATCTTCTAGAAGGCTTCTTGGAGGTGGTGACTGAAACTTTTTTTTTTGAATTTTAAAAATTGGGTTAGTTAGTAAGGGAGGAACATCCCTAAAACAGGGACCACAGTAGACATGAGGGGGGGTTGAAATTGTTGATAAGTTGAGGTGTGGGGAGGGGTGTGGTGGGGAAGAAATAGGATTTGGGAAGTAAGAGAAGAAGTACCATGAAACTGCATGAATGAGAAAGGAAGCAACAGAGAAGAACGCTAACCTTGACCGGGTACTTTCTGGTGCCAGGTACTGACCTACCATCCTCGTTCCTGCTCCTCCGCAGGTTCACCTTGATTTTACAAGTGAGCCTTAGAGACTTTGGCCTTGCCCCAAAGGGGGACACAGCAAGACACTAGGAAGGAGGTAAGAGCCAGAGGTCAGCAGCCTCGGCTGTGCTGCCCTAGAATCCAGCCTTGGGGCTTCGGGTCCCTTGGGTAAAAGAGGAAGAATGCTGATTCCATGAGATCTCTTGGTACTGGGAGTAAAACACACAAACAACCCTCCTGCAGCCTAGAGCCGAGCACACACCGCGAACGCTTTTGGTGAAAACATTCTCTCTCAACATTCCTGGTGTCTGGGATAACTAAGTTTATCCCTCTCCTCACTGCCCATCTTTGCTACTCAGGATGGAAGATGAAGATTAAGGTGGAAGCCTTTTGGTGATTCATTTCTTCATTGGTTCTTTCATTCAATAAATCTTTATCGAGCACTTACTGCATACCCAGTCCTGAGTGGGGTACTGGGAATGCAATAGCGAACAGCAAGGCCACCTTCATGGGGCTGACCTGGTGGCGCTCCGCAGATGGTCGCCATGATTACAGCCACAAGATTCTTCCATACAGGGTTGTCCATGAAGGCTCTATACTGGAGAGATACCGAAAGAGAGCAGTGGGGTCTGCGGGCTTCCTTTAGTTAGAACGTGCAGGGAAGGCCAGTCTGGAAAGAGACATTTGCGCTTAAGATATGACTGATGAGATGGAGTCAACGTGCAGAGAGCTGGGAGGACGGAGCCCTGGAGAAGGGGACTTTGGGAAAAGCCCCCAGAGAGCGATGCTGCCTGGACCCTAAGATCACAGAGCTTGGGCTGCTCACTCCCTGGGACAGAGGCATTTGGGGCAAGATCCCCAAGAAGAGACCAAGCCCAACAAGCTCTCTGGTCCACAGGAAATCATGACCTCAGATGCCGGCGTCTGTCCTCATCATTCCTGATGTTTGACAACTATTTCCTTCCCACCGCAGGCCCAGCCTCCAAGTGCAGAAACACTGGAGCACGCCAATGAAATTGATTTAGTGCTGGCGGCGGACTCGCTTCCCCGGCCGCGGGCAGGAGAGATTTACGGCCCCTGGAAGTGCCACCCCTCCCTGCTTCCTGTAAATCTCCCACCACATTTTGGGCGGCTGGAGCTATTTGGGTAACCTTTATCTGAACCAGAGCTTCCTCGCCAGGAACTTCAGAGGGTACCTCCAGGAAGGACAGGAGAACCCCAGGGGCTGACTTGTTTTGGGGAGGATTCCAGGCCTGCTGAGGACAGCTGCTCCGCAGGCATCAGGCCGAGAACAGAGTTCTCCTTTGATGCGGGGATGGCTTTGTGGGGAAGGCACAAGCCCCCAAAGGGGCATTTAGGGTTTATGGAGGGCGTGTGGATAGGCAGCACGCGATTAAGCCTGAATGTCGGGTGCGTGGAAATAAAAAGGATCGAGGGACTCGTCGGAGGCCAGATGCTAGTGGCTGCGAGGGAAGCCATGCGATGTAGAAGAGAGAGCGAGGGTTTGAGTCAGACACATCTTACAGATGTTATATTATATTATATATCAACGTGTCCACGGTCTGTCTCCCTGCCTGGAATCTCATCTCCAAGAGGCCAGGTCTTTGATTATTTCTGCACCTAGAACCGCGCCTGGCTTATGGCGAGCGCTCAGTAAGTCATTCGGTGAGTGAATGAATAATTCCAGATACACGCTGGCTCCACCACTGCAGGACCTTGAGCCAGTCTCTGCCTCTCCAAGCCTGGGCTTCCTCCTTTGGATACTGGCAACAAGAATTGATCAATCAAAATAATAAGGGAGATGCTATTTGCCTTTTACATTTCAGTAAAGATTATCTTCCTTCTCTTTCCTCTTTGCTGCTCCTCTCTGAGGCCTGGGAGCGAAGCCATAATAGGACACGTGTCATGCCCTCGAAGCAGCAGGCGCTGGGCCTCCAGGTTTGGGGCACTTCCCACTGCAGGAGGAGCCACCACACTGAACAGATCACTTAAATGTGTGTTTCTTTGTGATTTTGCAACCAAGAAATTTTTTTAAGAATCAACAGAATGTAGTAATCCAATCATAAAGGACAGTCAAATGTGCTTACGTATCTTCAAGAAATCAATCATCTAAGTTATAAAAAATAAGTAGTTCATTTGTGTTTTTTTTTTTTTTAGATTTCACATGTAAGTGAGATCACATGGCATTTTTCTTTCTTTTTCTGGCACAACCAAGAGATTTTTGAAGTTACCTCCTGCACAGGGATGCTGCAGAAGAGGCCAGGGAAGCCCTTTGCAGGCTGTTGGGGTGGCCACAAGCTGTGGGAAAGGACACAGCACTCTGAGTTCTAATATGGAGTCAGCTCCAGAGCAGCTGCCATGTGATGCCATATGACGCTTCCTCCAGGAAGTCTTCCAGGACCAGCTCTTCATGTGACCCAGAGAAAGCTGGATTTGGACCCCCAGAGCACCACGCTCCCCTCTCTCAGAGTGCTGTCCCTTCTTTAAATGCTGCCTCAGTGTACCTTAGAGACAAAGAATGCATCTTCCTTTTCTTTATCCCTCGGCTCCTTCTGCAGAGTGAGGGGACAGAGGGAAGAGGGGAGCTGGTCGAACCTCCCCTGGTGCCCGTTGTGACATTTATCCTGAACAGGCTAGTCAGTGGCTGCAATCTCTGGACAGAAGGAGCAAACTGAAATTGCTTCAGTAAACAGCCCGGTCAGAGCAAACCCGGGCCTCATTAAACCACAATTAGGATTTCTGCTTTGGCTTCGGAGGAACTCCGCTTGGGACCTAAGACTGTTTATTTGAATAAGACTGCGGCTGGGGCGGCAGGAGGGGAGGGACAGAGGTGGAGGTGGAGGTCAGGCGGCTGGCGTTGGATCTTTCTGTCATTCTGGACACTTTAATAATGGGAAAACCTTTGACCTGAGCCCTCCCAGATCCCTGGATTCCAGAACCCAAATAACTAGGGGACAGCAGTTTTGAATCTGCCTCAAATTCCTAATTAAATGGGATAAGGTACAGAAAGCACCCTGTGCCCAGCGAGGGCTCAGTAAAGGTGAGTTACCTCTTAATAATCTGGTCCGACATCCACACCAAAACCACAAGAAGAAAAGCTCACTTTTTGTTAAAATTCTTGTTTAGGCTGTGAGTGGCCACAGTATCTTTCATTTGCCCACCATTTTTTTTTTCCCTATTGAAAAGCCAACAAGCAAATGAACGACCAGATCTCTTGTGTATAACATTTTTAGGTTCTAAATACTGTATTTCTCTGAGCTTTCCTTCCAAGATTCTGCTCAGCCTATTTCATCTCCCCCGGATCCTGGCTCTCCCGCTGCCCCCTCATCTTTCTATGACTCCACATGGCAGTAACACAGCTAATGTTTTTCTCAGGGTTTGGCCATTTACAAAGTCTTTCTTCCATGTCGCTTTTCTTGTCAACGCTTCTCCAGAGTCATTTCAGGTCAGTGTTAATCAGCTTTCTCATTTTAGATTTCGCTTTTGATTTTGCTCACTATCGTCAAGCCAGTAAGGAGTTCCCCAATAGATAATCCATTCAACTAACAATCATTTGTAGAGCACTTACAGTGTGTGGGCACGAGAGATACGGAATGAATAACACAAGCCCTGCCCTCGGGGCAGGTGATCTGATTATCTGGTGGTTCATTTGAATTTCTGTGGGCCTCTGAAAGCAGCTCTCCTTGGACTAGCCCAGTCTCTGATGTTTTCTGGTTGAAGGGATGGCATATTCTAGAACATCGTGCAATATTAGAACATATTATAATATGGGGTTGAACACTGGCCTGGGTTGGGGAGATAAAAGCCTTAGCTCTGCCACTCACTAAGCTACTATATGACCTTGACCACTTTACTGCTCGCTTGCAAGGCCTTGGTTATCTCATCTGCAAGACGGGACGTGGTCTGTAAAGTTCTAAAAGTCAAGCGAATCTGGATTTTATATTATACACGCAAAGGTGAGGCAGTATGGAATATTATGTATCCATTGAGGGAGTGATGATACTAGCCAGGAGTATGAATTATGTTTTCTCTGATTAGTGACCCAAGAAGAGGAAAGGACCTCTTTGTAATGTTGGGTTGAATTTATGCAGGCTTTTGAGGAAGTCTGTCAAAAGGGCCCTGTGACGTAGAGTTGCCTGGTCAGTCCGGGCTCCCGGTAAACGTCTGCTGAATGGATGAATGTGAGGCAGGCGTGGTAGGCTCTGCTGAGGCGTGTTTACTGATGGATGCCAACTGGTTGAATGTACGTGGGGACTGGTGAGTGAAGACATGGATGGTTGGATGGGTAAATGAATGAGTGAACAGATGGGACACGCCAGAGACAGTGACCTGAGAGGCTCCCTTGGGAGCATTTTCTCCAAGGAGTTCCCAAGGTCCATGCTCAGGGCAGCCTGAGGTAGACCAGCAAGCCAAGCCCTATGACCATCCAAAGGGCTCCAGTCATGCTAAGTCCTACAGACCAGAGGCCTCTCTGAAAGCTCCCAGGGGAGGTGTTGCAGGATACCCCGGTGGAGGGTGAAGGTTGAGGGCAAGGGCTCACAGGAGAAAAGCCCAAACTTGACTAGTCCAAATTCCGCAGCCACCCAGACAGCATAATCACCCCAACCCACTCACTCCTCTGGGCTCCCATGGCAATTCTTCCTTCCCTCTGCTCTGTCTTCATCTTACTCTGCTCCACTGGGTAAGTGTGTGAAGGCTGCCTTCCTTGGCTGACCTGAGCAGGCTCTGTGTCTGCTTCATCTCGGCACCTCCTCAAGCCCGGGGTCTGGCTTGAAGTAAGTCCCCGGTCACGGAATGAATAGGTGTATGACTGACTCATTCTTAGTCTACAGCGGGCGGCTCCCTGAAGCTCACAGGACACTGAGTAAATATGTGTCGCCCTCAATTGTTGTTGACACCCTTTTTCTAACTGGGAAGAACGGTGTATGTTTCACACCACTGTTAGCAAACAGTTTTTATATATTAACAGTAATATTTCCCTTAGCAACAAACCCAATTTGCATAATCCTTTGTAGGTTTTGATGTCTCATTTCAATTGTCTCATTTTCATCCTCAGTGTCCCTGACAGGAAGCTGGGATAGAGATGATAGTCTTCTATTTGGGGAAGAAACTGAGGCTCACGGAAGTCAGGTGGCTTGTCCAAGATCATGCTGAGGGGCAGGGGCAGGGCTGGGACAGACCCTGGGGTCCTGAGTCCTGATTCCCACTCTCCCGCCGTGACGGGTTTCTACATTCACCTACCCCCATGGCCATGTTTACAAGAAACCAGGAGGCCAAAAAAAAATGGTCGGATCAAAGAACATTTAAAAAGAATGATCTTCTTAATTAATAACAAAAGCAAATGCCGGCTTTTGGTGGGTTCGTAAATAGCGAGCTTCAACCTAATTGATTAAAATGCCCTGGTACCAAATGAACGGCCACTTCAAAAACAAGGAAATCCAGCCAAGGCCACAGTAAAACCGTTCTCCCCGCTTTTAAACCATCTTTGCGGTTTTCAAATTTGCCTGAAACTCTTCTCTGTGTCTGGGCAGGTCACACCTGCCAACCTGACATGCGCGCGAGGGCGACGTGGGATGGCGGGGGCCGGCGGGCTGTGGGGCTTTAACCGGACTCTTCCACACTCTGTGACCTGGAGCAAGTCGCAAAGCAGTGCTGGGTCTCGAGATCTCTCTCTCTCTCCTTTGAAATGGGAGGGCAACCTTATCTATTAAAATTTTTAAATGTAGATAAAACAGCCAGCATGGTGTGTGACACAGAGTGGGTGGCCTATAAATGGATGCTTGCTTCCTCTTTCTGCATAAGGGCCTTAAAGGACCTCAAGGACTCTTTAAACACAGGAGTGAGAGGTTCTCAGAGATGGGAGCCGAATGGCTGAATTCCTATGGCCCAAGGTACCTGGCTCCTGCAGGACTTTTGAAGTCAGGTCCTGTATTTGGTGTGACATGAAGCACGTCATTCACCCTCTCTGGGCCTCAGTTTCCTCATCTGTGAAATGGCTGTCCTAATGCTGACTTCAGGGGTGTGTTAGGATTGAATGAGAACACGCGCAGAGTTCTGGGTCTCAGTATGTGGTGAGCTTTCACTATCGCTCTCGCACGGGCAGCAAGGAGGAGGGCTTGGGAAAAGGTGTCTGGAGAACCAGGGTCAAGTCCCAATGCCGCCACTTCCAGGCCTGCCGCACCTGCTTCCTGGGCCTTGCTGGCCTTGTGTCTAGGATGGGCGGATGATTCTTGGCCCGCCTACCTGCAGGGCAGCTTTAAGGGCCTATGAATTAATTGATGGTCTTGACCTCGGCTGCCCACTACACTCGCCCAAGGAGCCTTAAAAATGACCCCATCCTGGGACCCACCTCTGATCAACCCAATCAGGATTTAGGGGGCTGGGACCCAGGCAGGCGTGTTTCTCAAATGTCCCCGGTGGATCCAGTGTGCTGTCAGGTTGCGAGTCACTGAGATAAAGATGTGGCCTTGTTTTCCAAATCATCGAGGCCTGTGTACATGTGGGGTTGAGGCAGGAGGGCTCCCCTCCAGGTCCTGCTCCTGTTCCTGGGGGACAGAGATTTCTTGGGTCACCATTTCTTCCTCCGCTCCTTTGACTCCCTTTCAACACTTCCCAGGATTTCTGTCCCCTCTGAAGAGGGAAACAGGGTGCTGGCAGTCACCGGGGCTTGCTGACTTTAACCTTCCCCAAAACAAGCTTTATTGTGAAGACCAAAAGGTCTTATAAACCTTAATGAGCGGCATATGTGAAACACATACGTGAGTTGCTTGTTTGAAAAATATTTCCCAGCGAGCCTTCAATAGCAGAGCCTTATTATTCTAAACGGGAGCTTGTCTTACCCGAGGACTGAACAAAACCCCAGTTGAAGATAATTATCTTAGCAGAGTTCCCCGTGGGTCCCGGGAGAGGGGCTGGGGGTGGAAGTTACTGGAACACGTGCGCTAACTCGGGCTGCCTTTGTGTACACAGCAAATACAAAAGCTGGGCCTTCAGCAGCAAGAATTCCAGCTCCTGAAGTGACCTCAGCATTCGTTCCGGGGATGGCGAATAGGCTGGTCTCTATGGGTGGGGGGCTGGAGGTGGGAAGGGAGGAATGGAAGACACGTGTCCAAACTCCTGCTCCTGGCAAGAGCTGGGCGGTGCAGGCGGAAAATAATGGAGACAGAGATGCGAAGACACAGGCTTTTCCAGTTAATTCCGGTCTGGGGATGTGACTCTGAGCAACTCACTCCTGTTAAGTCTCAATTTCTCTGTGTGTCAGATGGGGCCACTGGGATGGACCAGCAGGATGACACCAGGGACTGGAAATGATTTAATCCGATGTGCTAGGGAGGAAAGCAAGCTCTGTATGGGTGAATTTCATGGGCAGCAACTTCACACGCAACCTGCCTTGACCTCACAGAAGACAAGACTGGGACACAGCCTCAAGCAAGAATTTCGGGTTCCTAGGGCCCCCCCACTTCCTGGGACTGTTCAGCTACCGTTACCTGAAGGTTTGGGCTGTCAGCCTCCTGAGCCTGGCACCCAGATGTTCAGGGAAAGTGGGCCACTGGGTCTCAGTTAGCTGGGTAATTGCTTCAATTCCCCTGTTGCTCTCTACGCCTAATTATCTCCTTGCCGCCTCCCATTCCTGAGCTCAGGAATGCCACAGCCCTGCTCTTTTCCCAGCCTGGAAGCCACAGGGAGAAGCCACTTTGGTGGGACTTGTCCCACAGCTGCAGGCAGTCCAAGGAGAGGCAGGCAAGCCCCATCAGGCCCAAAGCACTCTTTGATCCCTGTCTCCCCACTCCAGACCTCCTCCAGAGGCTTAGGGGGAGCCTGCTGGTGTAGGCATAAGGGGTTGGGGGGGGGGCAATGGGCTGAGCCAGGTGACCTGTGAGGCTGTAGGGTGAAATGGACCAAGCTGGAGATTTGGAGGGGGAGCCGAGGGCTGCGTTACCTTGTGCAGCTGATTGTACTTGCCCCAGCCTCAGTTTTCTTATCTGCAAAATGGAGCTAACGAGCTCTCTCCGGAAAGGTTGTGTTTGTTAGGGTTAAGATAGTCAATTATGCAACGTGCATGCATAATTAAGTAGGTACCTGGCACACAGGTGTGGCTCTACGTAGCGCCTCCTGCTTCTCCATCCCCTCCATCGGCAACAACCCTTTATGCTAGTGAGGCAGCTGAACGAAGTGGGCAGAGTTTCAGAGCAGGGGCCGTGGGCAGCTCAGCCCCTTCCACGCTATCAGCCTTGGTTTCCCCACCTGTAAAATGTTGACCCCTAAGGGTACTTGCATCTTCTGATGTTCTAGGAGGGGAGAAGGAGAGCATCTTCCCCTGCCCTAGAGACTTCATCCAGGCAAAGCCCCACAGTCAGGCTTCTGTCCTGCCTCCAGCACACGCCCCCTGCCTGTTTTCCCACCAAGGTAAACAGAGTCATTAACGCTTTATCTTAATTGCCACTAATGATGGTAAATATGCTTGATTATGTAAAACAAGGCTTTCTGGTCTAATTCATTTCCTAAGCTGAACGGCAATATTTAAAATTTCAACGGAGTCATTCCAGCTTTGCAGCTGAACCTAACTGGTCCATTGTGGGTTATTAATGGTGGATTTGACTTCTCCTGGGACAAGCTGTTGGGGACAAATATGAGGCAGGAGCAAAAAGAAAGACCAACCACCCAGAGGAGGTCAGTCCCTAGTGAAAGTACTGAAGGATGATTTTTTCCCCTGGTTACTCCATTGAATTCGCGTCAGCCGTTCTCATAGGTTTTTTTTTTTTTTTTTTAAGTATTTCATAAAGCATTTTAAATCCAGACTCCATCAAACTGGAACTTCTAGGAAATTTGCTAAAAGATTCAGAATTAGGTTTATCTTCACTCATGTGACTTACGTGCGTCTGTGTCTGTATAAATATGTATTTCTTCCATTATTTTTTAAAACTAGAATTCCTTTTTTTCTTTTTGGGTTTCTTAACAATGTTGTCTGATTGTAGTGCTTAACTTTTTTTATTTAAATCACTTCCTCTTAAAACAATTCAATAAATTGCTTTGCGGCCAGTGGCAGTGTGTAAATGATAAATGCATACGTACGTACATTTTCCTCAACCATCAGAAAGCTTGTCGGGCTCTATGGTGAGAATTTTCACTTAAAAAAAGTGGTGATCCAGTTCTAGCATGAATTGCGGGGCCATGGTGGAACTGAGGACTCCTGCCGACAGCCGTGGGAGTGAGCCATCTCGGGACTGGAGCCTTCAGCCCCAGGTAAGCCTTCTGAGACTGCAGCCCCGGCCAACCATCCTGACTGGCGTCACGAGAGACCCTGAGCCGAACCAGCCAGCTAAGCCCCTCCTAGATTCCGCACCTGGAGAAACTGCAGTTCAGTAAGTATATGTTGTTTGAAGCCCATAAATTCTGGGCCACCAAATTGCTACTCAGCAGTAAGTAACGAATACGTTCTTAACCAGTGTGGGACAGGAGTGTGTGCTTCTGTCTTCCATCCTCTGGAAGAATGAGTTTACACCATGATTTACGGGGTTCCTGGTGGGACTGGGCCACAGTTGCCAGTGTGCAAACCAGCTTCCACAAAACGCCCCTTCCTGACTTTCCCCCCAACCCGTCTCTTCTTCACTCCAGCTTTCCAGGATCAGTTCTTGAATGAGCAACCTGCACCCAAATCCTTGTCTCAGGCTCTGCTTTGGAGAAAACTCCAGCTAAGACAAGGGACTTCACGTAAAAAGCCTTAGAAGCCAGAATGTTAAAACTCCATGAGGGTAACGGGAGGCAGAACTGGTTGACATGAGAGTCTTGAGGACAATTAGCAGACAGCCTGAAGTTCCAGATTCGTGCGCTCCCTTGTACCATCTAGACAAGTCCTCTCGGTCTCCTCAGAGGGGCTGGAGGCCACGCCCCACGCCTCAGCAGTGGGGTGGAGGAGGCTGGGATGAGTGTCTTGACTCTCCTGCTAACTTGCTGTATTCAGAAGTCCACTGATATCCTTGGGCCTCGTTGACAAACCTTATATGCAACCAGGGCATCTCACTGCTCTAGACGCCAGTGAAGACTCCTGAAAGAAGAGCCGTAAAAGGTGAGGGTCCCCAAGGTGGTCTCTAAGTCCCCTTCACTCACCTCTCCTGAGATTGGCATTTTATCTCCACACCTTGGGTGGCCTCCTAGGGGAGACTGACCTGGTTTTTGAACCATCTCAAGACCGAGGGAGGACTGGGGCCGAGTGTGCACACTGAGAGCTCTCTGCTTACCCGTCTGCCACATTGCTCAGAGATGGGCTGGGAGGGGCAGATTTCTCACGTTGGAAAGTGACAGCATCATTTCCTAATTATCACATTTGGGGGAACAGATGGGGAAGCATGTGGAGGAATCATGGGCTTCTTTTAAAAAGGGGGGTGCGGAGCATGTTTTCTAAAGAAAGTTGCCTCTGAACATTTCCACCCAGCCGTCCTGAAAGCATTTGGGGCTTATGAGGCACTTGGTACATAAGATGCTTTTTACAGATGAGGAAACAGAAATGGGTGCAGGGAGGCAAGACAGATATTTATAGAACACCTGCAGAGCGCCAGGCATCTCATGTTATGGGTACATTTCACGTCTACAGTAGCCCTGCAAGGTAAGTGCTATTGTCTGCTTCTAAAATAAGAAAACGGGGGCTCAGTGGTTGGGAAGCAGAGCTGGGATTTGAACCTGGGATTGTCTGGCCCCAAAGACCCCTTTAGAGTTTGCTAGGAGCAAAGGGACTGCAGCACAGGCTCTGGGTCAGTGCACAGGTGGGCATGAAAAAGTCCTGACACGCCTCCTCAAGTAGTTAAACATCGGATTATTGCATGACCCAGCAATTCCACGTCTAGGTAGATACCTGAAAGAATTGGACGCGAGGACTTAGAGACTTGCACACCCACGTTCACGGCAGCCGAAAGGTGCAAACAACCCAAATGTCGTCAACAGATGAATAAACGAAATGTGGTGCATACATACAACAGAGTATTATTCAGCCATAAAAAGAGATGAAATTCAGACATTTGCTACAATACCCATGAACCTTGAAGATATTATGCTAAGGAAAATAAGCCAGGCACAAAAGGACAAATATTGTGTGATTCAACTTACACATGGTACCGAGAGTAGGTAAATTCCTAGAGACAGAAAGTAGAGTGAAGGTTACCAGGGGCTGGGGCGGGATGGGGAGCAGGAGTTATTTATTTAATGGGTACACAATTTCAGTTTGGAATGCTGAAAAATTCCTGGAGACGAGTAGGAGTGATGGTTGCCCACATTGTGACTGTACTTAATGTTACTAAATTTACACTTAAAAATGTTAAAATGGTAAAACTTATGTGACATGTATTTACAACAGTTTTTTTTGTTTTAAACCTTGGCACAGGGCAGATTTCTGCTACATGTCTTGCGGGAAGCCTGGGCTGCAGAGAGATGCACGCTGATGGGATGGATCTGGAGGGAATTCTTGGAGGGAGTGGAATTCAGCTGGGTCTGGAAGGATATGTGGATTTCATTAGGCAGTTTTGGAGAAAGAAGGGCATTCTGGGACAGCTGTGAAGATGGGCAGAAGGGATTCCTGGGGGGTGGGCTATACCTACCAGGCTGGACACAGTCCAGTACAGCTGGGTGTAGTGGACAAGGCTAAGAAGGGAGGGCTGGAGGACTTTAACTGCCGAGAAGTGTCTGTCTCCACCTGAGGTTGAACCGGAGGGGGACCAGCAGCATCCGTTGCACAGGGAACCCTCCTCAACACAAAGGGACTTCGAGAATAGCAGTGCAGAGTAATTCCAGGTGACAGCTCTAACCTCCTTCCCATCTTGTGGTCACTTCCACCTGGTCTCACTGCCCTGAAACAAGCTGGCTGTGCCCCATCCTCCACCTGCTGCGGCCTCGGCTGCTGAGACCAGCTCAAGGTCCTGCCACAATGGTACGCTGGCTGTTGGCTACCAGGACCGTGGCCCTTTTCAGTTTTAGAATCATTTCAATGTGCTGCATCCCTAATAAACACTAATAAACTCATGGATTAGGAAAGGAAGATGTACCCCTAATTGTCTAAGGATATTTTTTAGTGCCATGGCCTGGGTATTTGTGTCCCCACCAAACTCCATGTGTTGAAACCTGACACCCAAGGTGATGGTATTTGGAGGTGGGGCCTTTGGGAGGTGCCTGGGTCATGAGGGCAGAGACCCATGAATAGGATTAGTGCCCTTATAAAGTGGCCGAGAAAGGTCCCTAGCCCCTTCCACCGTGTCAGCACACAGTGAGGAGTCTGTGACCCGGGACAGAGCCCTCGGGCTGGCACCCTGATCTCGGACTTCCAGATTCCAGAACTGTGAGAAACAGACTTCTGTTGTTTGTAAGTTGACCAGTCCCTGGTGTATTTTGTTACAGTGGCCTGAATGGACTGAGGCATTAGCTGGTGAATTCTGGATTTTGATGCTGGTTCCATTTACATCTCTCAGTGTCAGGATGGATGGCCTTCTGAGCTTGGAGACAGAATCCTTTTAGCTTCTGCTCTCTGTTCTTGAGAAAGAAACTTTGTCTCTGGACTTCAGATTCCCCAGGTAGGACAGATGATGGACTAGATGGTGTCAAAACTCCTGGGATTCCATGGTCCCCCCGACCCAGAGTGGCAACCATAGCACGTGGCATTTCTTCCATCCATCTCAGATGCATATTTGAGGTTGGGGGACCGAGGTGAATCAGTGCTGACAGATTTCCAATCTCAACGAAGTCGAGCGGAATAGACTGTGAGCTGAAACTGGTACTAAAGGTGGTAATGAGCCCCAGCAGACAGATTTGCCTCCAGTTTCAAGCTCCTTTCTGAGAAAGAACACCTTGGACAGTTCCAAGATTTCTTGGGTGGTGATCAAAGACCACATCTGCCTGGAAGAGTCAAGAAATGCCTTCATCAGGTGGACAAATAATAAAGGGAGGTACCCCTGTGGTTGAGTCTTTATCGAAGAGCAGGGTGATGATGAAGGTTGCCATGGATTTGATGCCGGTAACTTTTCTGAGTTATTTAAACTTTTCTCTTCCTGTGAGATAAGCAACCCTCACAGGGCTGCAGAATCACTCTCCCGACAGGTACTTTAAGTTCTAACCTGAACCCACGTGTTCTGGGGGGGTTTGCATATGTCACAGACCACATACTCTCCCTAGCAGGTGTTGTCACCTGGGAAGCGTTATCTACCATCTAAACTCGAGCGACTCCCAAGCCACTGTCTCCAAATTGCTGTGTTATACATCCTGCTGCCCAGCCTCATTGTTGTTCCTTCTAAAGGATCTCCAAGTCCAACATCATCCTCTCACATCTGCTCCTCTAGGATCCCCGTCTCAGTGGATGGTACCCCCATCTCAGTGGATGGAACCCCCGTCTCAGTGGATGGTACCCTCATCTCCCCAGATGCCCAACTCTGGGCATTATCCTTGCCACCTTCCTGCTGGTCAAAAAGTCCCTTCAAATCTTCTGTCATTGTGTCTTTACAACCTCACACTTGTCTCCATCCCAGCCAGCGCTGTGTCAGGCCACCAGAACCTCTCACCTGGACAAGGGCTCCCACACTCCCCTAACTGAAACAGGGCTTAGACCATCTTGTCAAAAAGCTTGTCTTCATTAAATGCTTCTCCTGCTCAAACTTCATCAGGGGTTTTCCTGGGGAGGCTTTTGCTTCTGTTCTAACATCCTCAGAGATTCTGATCCCAAGTTCCAGAGCCCAGCACACACCCAGGTTTAGGCAATACTGGTCCCTTGTGGCCCATGCTTACTGTCCAGCCCCCTGCCCAGAGTTCCCAGTCCAGACTAGGTCACCGACATGCAAGTCCAGCAGGCCTGTTTCCCCAGGGCACCCTGCACGGCTGTACTTCTGGGGCTGGGATGTGCTGCTCCCTAGGTGGGGAGCCTGCTCCCCCTCCTTCACTCTGACATGGGGACCCGGACCACACTGTCCCCCGGAGCCTCCCACCCTCACAGGCTGGTGCCTCCATCAGAGCACTGAGTCCACTGCGCTGTCCAGCTACTGACCGTCTAGGGACCTGAGCTCCTTCTGGTTAAGGACTGTCTCTTTCCTCTGGGCCCCCAGCGACGGGCCTTTCAGTAAATGTTTCTGTGAAAAGACGACTGTCTCTCATAGCTTTCAGCTTTTTCAAGCCTTTTTATTAGACTATCAGACACGCAGAAAGATAGACAATCCCTACGCCTGGCTGCACCGACATTCACGTGTGAACACACTTGTGTCAGCAGCTCGAGAGGCGACCTCCCGGCGCCCAGCAGGCCCCATCTGCTCTCTCCCGGTCACCACAGCCCACGCCCGACTTCCAGAACCGGTGTGTGTTCTCTCTCCCGATCCTTGTGCGAATGGGACCGCGTGGCATGTTCTCTTTTGAGTCTGCTTTCTTGCTCCTTATTTTCTTGAGATTCATCGTGTTTATTTTGTCGAGGTCCACCTGTGTGGTGAGGGCCATCAAGGGTGTGGATAAGAGTGACCAGCTCATTGGTGCTTTAACCTTGAGACTTTTGGTAGCAGAAGTGGGGAAAGAATTCCTTGTCCCTGAGGGTCCAGGGGTCCCGTGCCTTCTGCTCCCCGCTCTGCAGGCGCCCCGCCCCCCGCCAGGCCCGCCCCTCTCTGGCCTTGACCCCTGGGTCCGTGGCGGGTGAGCTCCGAGCGCTCTCCTAGGTCCGTCCTAGCCCCGGCCATCTCTGCTCCAAGCTCTTGGTGTCTTGTCCCCAGCTCCCCTCCCCATGGAGATGACTTCAGGCCGGGGGAATGCCAGGCTGGAGCCTGATTCGATTAAGGGGGAAAGAGGAGCCTTGTGAAGCCACAGGGCAGGCGAGCCACGGCACTGACCCCTCAGAGGCTGGTGATAATGGGGCGCATTGCCGGGCCGAGGCTGAGGGCGGCCCCAGCAAACCTGATTACCGGGTCTCTGGCCGCAGCCTGCCTGCGTCTCCCAGAGAGAGCAGCCTTTATTCCCCGAGGCAGGTCCCTGGACAGGCAGGTTTAAATTGAATCAGGGCCCTGCTCCCTGGCACAGAACGGGCTATTCACTGGCCCCACCATCCCCTAGCAAAACAGACCCCTCGGCCATATGGCGGTGGGGGGAAATTGGCTGGACGTGTGGCTGGTGGCCGGTGGCCAGCCTTGCAGCAGCCTGCACAGGCCAGCTCAGAAAAAGGGCCATCTCCAGGGTCCGTGGGGCCAAGCCTGGGCTCAGGGACAGATGCCCAGACAAAAATCCTTGGCTGGGTGAGCCGAGGGATCAGGGGCGGAGGGAGAGGTGGGAGTCCTGGGCTGTGGCCAACACCTCACATCACAGTGGCGGTCTAGTCCCAGTCACGTCCAGTAACAGTAGTGGAACTGTGGGAAATCGCTCAGCCTCCCTAGTGTGACTTTACAGGTGGTGTGAGAATTGTGTTCCCCGTCTCAGGATGACATGAGACGAGGTATGTGCCCAGCAGGGCTGGGCCTGTGGACAGAAGGGCCATGTCAGTCAGCGGGTTCCCCCTCAGTCCGTCTACAGCAGGGAACAGGGGCCTCAGGCAGAAGCCGGCTACATGGTGCCTTCTCTTTGCCAGCCCAGTGGGTGTCACCCTGACATCTAGCTGTCTGTGTGGCTGTGTGGCTGGCCCACGGCCTGTCAGATACCTGTCCCTATGACATCTTCCTAGAGGGGCCTGAGACACTACTGCCAGGTTTACAGAGGGAGGAGCCACCCCTCAGAGAGGTCAAGTGATCTGCCCATGTCAGAGGCAGAGAGGGGCCTGGAATTCAGATCTCCCAGCCCCAAATATAGCAGTTTTAGTCATTATTTTAGAGATAAAGAATTCATGGCCAGAAAGGGCAGTGCTTCCCCTGAGGTGCACTGTGATCACCCATCTTAAGGCTGGACCCCAACTCTGGCAGCCTGGCCCCCACTATGCTTAGGGCTGCAGCAGCTGGACCAGTGTACGTGAGTGGTTAGTTTTGGGGAGACTTGTTGCTGAAGCATCAAAGGCCCAGAAAAAAATGCAAAAATAAATCTTTCAATATGCCTCAGAAAGCATGCTAAACTCAGACCTAGAGGCTCCAGCTCCCAGGCCGGCCCTGTCCCCCGTGCCCACCCCCCACTGGCCCTGGCTCCAGGTCTCTCCCACCAATGAGCACCCCAGAGCATCACCTTGGTGCACTTAGCTTCGGATCAGACCTGCCTCCCTCCTCCTGTTTCCATGGAAACACCTCAGGACCCATTGATCAACTCTCACTTGAGGCTTTCATTAGCCCAAACGTTGGAATAAGTTTTGATTCAAACATGACACTTTTTAACGCAGTGAAAAACTCGTTTTGTGCAAAACCCCATTATGTGGAACAGACAAGCGGGTTGATGGCCAATTTACTTAATAGAGCTTTGCAGCTGACATTGAATTAAATCTGCAGGAAGCAGCCTCCACTTTCCCGGGGAAGAGTCACGTGTGGATGTGCAGCGGGCTGGGGATGCAGAGGGAAGGCTGCTCCCGCCCCGTGCCCCACCCATCGGCTTCTGCCACACCCCCCTCCCTCAGCTCCGACATGTCTCTGAGGCTCTGTGGCTCACGGGTGAGCCCTAGATCTCCAGCTGGGTCTCACGCCTTCCTCCTGTCCTTGCATCCAGCCACTTGCCCTTCACTCCGCACTGCATGCTGATCTTCCAATCGGCTGTGTTCACCCCAGCCCCGTCTTGCAGGTGTGGAGTGTCATCCCATCCCGTAATATCTGTGCATATATTTACCCTTCATTTTTAATTGTCTCAAGACATTGCTAATTATTTCTGAGCCTCAGTCTCCTCCTCTATAAAATGGAGCGATAATGCCTACTGAAAAAATATATATAAACGACCTACCTGCGCGGCATGATTAGAGGCTGCGTTACTCACCAGCTGAGAAACAGTTTCTTGGCCTCTCTGTGCCTGTGTTTTCTCGCTGGTTAAAGGCAGGTGACAATAGATCTCCTCTCCCTGGACTGCTGGGAGGACTAAGTGAGTTCATACAGGTAGGGTGCTTGGGACAGTGACTCCATGCTGTGAGCATGTGATCGTGACCGTTTGTTCTTTGGAACCGAGGCCCCGCCATCCCTTGCTCCTCACTCTTGTTAGTGGAAAGACACAGGACCTCCTGGCCTGAAACAACTCCAGGGGCTCCTAGAAGGGGCTCATGTAGAAACCAGAGCCCCCCTTCCCTGGTAGGTGGTCTCCTGGGGTCGGTGGGGCAGGATGGGGTATGATGCCACTGACCTGTGTTTATCACCAGTGCTGCTATGTCAGTCCCGGGCCCTGGGAGCGGGTTCCCCAGGAAGCTGCTGCTCTCTGCCCTGGAGGAGACTGGACCACGGCTGCCTGTTACCCCTGTCCCCCTGCTCGGCCCTCAGAGGCTTCATCCCAGCACCCTGGCCTGCACTGTAGGATACCTGGGGGTTCATCCACATCCTTCCACCAGTCTGTGCGAACCTCAGATAAGCCACACCCCCTTTGCAGCCTGAGTCTCTCCTCTGACAGGCTTTTCGCTGAGACAAGGGTGGGAATAGCTCCAGAAGAGTTATTTTAAACTTTCGGTTACATCAAAATCACTCAGGTCACTGGTGATGATTCCTGGGCCTCGGCAGGGAGGGCATATGATGCAGGCGTCTGCAGCCCACACTGTGGAGGAGGAGCCCAGGCCCTGAGGGGGCCCTGTGGGCTGGCGGGGCCCCCAGACTCCTTTCAGCCTCCTTGAGTGTTGAGGGCTGACAGCTCTCTGTGGACACCCCACCCACGTACACTGCCAGGGTCATATCCTCTTCTCAGCACAGCTGTCATCCAATGACTGGTGGAGGAGGGGTGGTAGCCAAGCCCAGCCCCTTGCCTGGTCCAGACAGCTCTTCAGGGACAGCTTGGCTCCAGGGCTCTGGAGGGGTAGGCTGCATCCCAGCTCAACTCTCCTTGCACCTGTTGCAGAAAAAAAGTGTTACAGCTCAGTGTTACAGCAACTTGGATCCAGACGAGAGACCAAGCAGCACTCGGAGAGTTGGAGAACTCATGTTTATTACGCCAGAGGGCCCAGAGAAGTTAACACTCCAAGCTCCGGACCCCGTCTGTAGGTTTACACAGGCTTTTATAGGCTGCCAGTTTACACTTCGCAACATCATATGCAAATAAGGTATAACAAAAGTTGACTAATTAGGAATAAGCTTTGTAGAAATGGACCAATCAAGAGGGAGAGAAATAACCACTCAGGAGTGAGGGAAATGGACCAATCAGGAGTGAAGGAAATAACCAATCAGGAGTGAGCTCAGGGAGCCAATAGAATTTTAGGGGTTAGTAAGCTGTTTCAGAGGCAAAACGTGAGATAGAACTTCTGGGCCAGGGAACCAGATGGTGCTGGCACGAGAGTAGTGGCCCTGCCTGGGGGTCCTGCTGGTCTTTTTATGGGGCTTCCCGCCTCACACCCAGTCCTGCTTCCTTCACTCCCCAGTGAGTCTCCGGCATGTTAATCTCTGCCCTGCAGTGGTGCCTTCCAGACCTCACACAAAGGCCATTGCACTTAGTAGGGGTCTATTGTGTAGAGGGCAAGTGCCCAGTCCTAAGGATGCAGAGATGCATTAAGGATCCTCACAGTCCAGTCGGGGTGTAGACAGGCCAACCAATGACTGCAGGATGGTGAGCCCAGGGCCAACAGAGGTTTGTACAAATGCCATGGAGCACACAGGATGGAGGTCCTAATCCTGCTGGGAGGCAGGTGACCCATGGATAGTTAGTGTCCAGGAGATGAAGCAGCACTGAGACTGGCTTTGAAGGGCAATTAGGATGTTGCCAGGCGTGTAAGGGGAGCCGGTGCAGGAAAGTGACTCACGCAGGCTTGTGCTTCCCCTCCGGAGAAGTTCTCTGTTCTGGGGAGCCAGAGGCTCGGGAAGAATGAGGGGACAGGCGGCAGGCAGAGATGAGCGCTCCCAGCAAGAAAACATTTGCTGTTGTTCTTCACCCGAGCTAAGCAAGTGGGAGAGAAAATGATGCTGTGGCAGCCTGCCAGCCCCGGCGGGAGAAGCACACAGATCCGCCGCCCCGCGAGCCTGGACGATAATTATCTAACAGTTGTCCTGCTATAAAACACTCTGGATCCCGAGGCGTTTACAGCAAAACAGCGTGTCTGGGGGCCTCAGGCACCATCTCACAGTGGCGGGGGCAGACTTCACCGGGTGAGGGAGCAGCCTGGACTTGGAGCCAGGGCATCCTCACCCAGGTGCCCAGGTGCTGGTGTCCCGGGTCACCTGGAGTGGACTGTCTCCTTGAGAGAACTGAAAGCTTTCAGTGGGCTGTGATGTGGGCAGCTGGCACTAATCAATCTATTGCAAAAGCTACTGTTGTTCAAATCCATGTTTACCGTCCTTGACCGTCTTCTGGATCTCTGGTTCTTGCCCTGGAGATGGACCACTGGTGGCAGAGAAGGATGATAGCAACAAGGAGTGAAAAGGGCAATAACGCGGTCCCTCGGGGGTCCTGGATGTGCACAGGAGCACAGTAGAGAGCACCAACCCAGTAACTGTAACCCCTGAGGACAATTTCTCAGAGGCCTTGAAGGTAGAGTAGGAGTTTGCAGGCACAAGGGAGGGTGTTAAAGGGAGAGGCAACAGTGTATACACAGTCCTGGAGGGGAAGGGCACCTGTAGAAATGGAATGAAAGGTGCCTCCAGACAGTCCAGGCTCCTGGAACCCTGAGAGATGGGCCTTGGGAAGCCTCAGAAGGGTCTTAAGTAAACCATAAAAACGCCTTTTCATGAAAATCACTTGGTTTTCTAGAGGAAAGATGGCTTCCAAAGCTTGAAGCCCAACCTGAGGAGCCTTGATTGGACCCAAAGAGAACAAGAGACAATTCCCGAATCACTTAATGCAAATTCATGCAAACACCACAGAGCTCGGCCCACTTCGGTTGGCCCTTCTCACCGATATGTGGAAGAACAGCTCCCGGGAGGGACAGCCCGAAAGGCTGGACTCAACCAACTCCTCAGAGGGACCTCTTGGTATGTGTGTGTGGGGTGCTCCTCTACCAGGGAAGCAACGGTGGGCCTGAGAAGTGGAGGGTCCTCCCCGTCAGGGAGAGCATGGCCCCTGGTGACCCCGGGCCCCAAGAGGTTAGGGGGGCTACCTGGTGTGGCTGCGGCCCAAGGCCCTGGTGCCAGAAATAATTTCTTCCCTTTTGTTTGCATTGTTTCCTGCTAGAAGGAGAAAAATTCTAGAGGGCACTGGTGAAGTGAGGGGGATGGCACCAAGCTCTGAAAAGGTATTTTATCCTGTCTCTGATTGGATTCATAGAACTGGAGTGAGAGAGGAGGGGGCATCTCTGGCTGAGCTGAGACCAGCCCTGTCAGTCAGGGTCCAACCCAGAGACAGAAACCACAGTGATTATTTGAACCCAAAGATTTTAATATAAAGATTTGTTAGTCAGGTACAAAGGTATTAACTAGGTGGTTGGAAGAATAAAGAGAACTCTGAGATATCATGGAAATAACAATACAGGAAGCCGCTTACCACCCCGAGGCTGCAGGAAAAAAAGCCAGAGTTGGGGAAGTTTAAAAGTTTGAAGTCTCAAGGGAGGGGCCCGCAGAGCCAAGCTCCGGGCATTGGTGGGAGTGGTGGTGGGGGTCACTGTTTGGCGGGTGCTGGGGTCTCTGGAGGGGAGGGCACAATGCAGCTGGTCTCTAAGAGGCAGAAAAAGAGGAAAACTGGATTCAGCTGCTGCTACCGGAAGAAACTACCCCTGCCTGGGTGAAGAGGCAGAGCTGGGGTGACACTCAGAGAGAGAGCAAGTCCCTCCCGCCTTTGAGGCTCCCCCAGTTGGCAGAACCGAACAGAGAGCCCGCTGGCAACGCAGAAACTGGGCTTGCAGATTCCCATCCCCAGGACCGTGGAGCTGATTCCAGAAGTAGGTTTGGAGCTGAGTGAAAACGGAGTTATTGATATTGTAGCTTTTAGCCTTGCCGGCCCTCCCACACACGAAGAAGGCAAGGCGCGTGTCGGGGAGAGGGTTATTAATGGTCTCAGCATAGGGAATGTGGAAAATACGGGAGGAAAAAAGAAAGAAAATCACTCATCATCCTGCTCCCCAAAATGACCTCTGTTAACATTTTAATGTATTGCCCTCCAGTTGTTTTTCTATGCATATACGTCAAACATGGTTACGATCTTACATGTATAATTTCACATCTGAATTTTTTGTAATGCATCACATCACAGTGTGCTGTGGGTTGAATTGTCTCCGCACAAAGATCTTAAAGTCCTAACCCTCAGAACCCGTGAATGTAATGTTATATGAAAATAAGGTCTTTGCAGATGAACAAGGTAGGACGAAGTCACACTGGAGCAGGATGGACCACTAGGTGTCCCTGTAAAAAGGGGAAATTTGGGTACAGACACACACACACACACACACACACACACACACACACACACACGGAGAATGCCCTGTGGAAACTGAAATGATGCCACTACAAACCAGTAAACACCAAGAATTGCAAGCAGCCACCTGCAGCTGGGAGAGGGGCCAGGAACAGGGTCTCCCTCACAGCCACAGAAGGAACCCTGTCGACACCTTGACCTCAGACCTCCACCAGCCTCCACAACTGTGAGTCGATACATTTTTGTTGTTTCAGCCACCAAGTTAGTGGGACTTTGTTACAGCTGCCCCAGTAAACTAACAGCAAACTAACCACAAACAAGAATGGTACAGGCATGTTCCTGTGTTATTGTAAACGCGCTTCCTAAACATCATTTTAATTACAGAGAATACCTCTCTGAGTGGACATAGCCTGATCTGCCCTATTTTGGATATCTTTTAACTGTTGTAAATAGCATTATATTGGTCAGAGTTTTTTTTTTTTTTCCATCAATCATGCTTTCTTATTTTGTATTATTTCCTTTAGATTTCTTGAAGTGGAATTGTTGGCTCAAATAATATACATATGGCTAAAAAAGCCCCCTTTTACTAATTATAATGTTAACACATTATAGACAATTTGCAAAATAAAGGAAAAGATAAATATAAAGCACTAAATTATGCCAGCCAGAGATACAATGCAATTTTAACCTATTTTCTCGCAATTATTTTTCAGGCTGTCTGTACTGACTAGCAAATTGCTTTCCCTGAAGTTACATTTCCACCAACAAACTGTATGTGAGAAAGTCTGTCTTAGAGCAGCCTCACTGGTCGTGAGTGTTACCACCTTTTAAAATCTTTGAGAATTTGGTAAAAATCATGTCATAATTTCCTTTGATTTCCAGGGGATTGAACCTTATAAAGTGCTTTTAGCTATTTGTTGGCCCTATGTCTGATGAAGTCCATTTTACAGGCTTAAAAAAAAAATCAAGGTCTCAGTGTTTTTCTCTTTAAACATTAGATGTTAACCTTTGGTTATACTGGCTACAGGTCTTTTTCCTCCTTTTTTTTGACTTTTAATATTGGTCATTTTTAAGGCCCGTTGTACATATTCTAATTGACTGATCTTCTTTACAATTTCTGCGATGTCTTCCACTACATTTTGGTGGTTCTCCTCATTCGGAACGTTTATTTGTAGGTACTGGATGACTTAACAGTTTTATGTTTTTATATTGAATTCTTTAGTCCATCTGAAATGTGGGTGGGAGTATAGTCTGAAACGAGAAGCTAAAGTTTGGGGTCTGGGGTCTCTTGTAAGAGCTTTCAGGTTGCCCCTGGATAACCTCGGGAGCGACCCTACCCCGCTGTGAGCCCGTGGGCAGCACGCACTCAGTTTGTAGGGATTCTGTAGCTATCGCTGATCTAACACTTCTGCTTTGTCCATCCCCACGTTTCTATGTGTGCTGGTTCCTGGTCAACCAGCCTTATGGTTTCAGAAGAGGTAGGGCTACTTTTCCTCATCTCTCTCTGTCTCTCTTTGGAGTGTGTGAGTTTTTGCTTTTTGCTTAACTACTCACATCCTTTTATCTTCCAGGTGGCATTTGGCATGAGAGGGGTTCCCCTATGAGCCCCTGTCCCCCAAGGTTGAGTCCGCTCTCCCTACCCCACTCTATTTCTGACACCCGTGGGGCCAGCCAGAGAGAGAAGAAGAGACTGTGAACGTTGAACCCCTGCTCATTTCAGAAATGGCGACACCTGAGTCCCTGAGGCGTGCAGAGCGCAGCCAGGGCATGTCCTGGAGGAAAGGATGGGAGAACCCGGACAACCCTCCACCTTTCAGGACTAAGCGCACCTGCCCGGGCGGGAGGGCGATGGCATTTCCCATGCCAGACTGATGCCAAGCTTCACCCAGGGTTTGTCTCCATTCCCGGGTCCAACCCAGACCAGGGGAACCAGAATCTCCCAGGGAAAGGCCCAGGGATCTGTGTACCTGGGAGATTCTTCACATCAGACAAGGCTGGAAAAGACAGAGCTAGAATATGAAAGCAGAGCAAAGACTAAAAGCAGGAAGCCACCCTGAGCTACCCAGGCGGCAGCACGGGCACGAAGAACCCAGTGGAGAGAAGAGCCTGGGAAGGGCTCCTTAAAGGGGCTGGATTCCAGCTGGGCCAGAGATATTGACAACAGGATGAAATGGAAGGCATGAGAGCCATCCTGGCTCTCAGCAAACACTCACAGAGACTTCTGCTGGGTACAGAAGATAGAGATAAATAGGGCGTGTGGTCCTATCCTTAAAGAGCTCAAAGACAGGCAAATAGGAGGTTACAATAGAGTACGGTAACTGCCTAGGAATGCAGGACGCCTGGGGAGGTAGAAATTCATTTTGCCTGCAGCAATCTAGATCAACTCCAGCTGGAAGGTGACCTTGCTTTGGGCTGGAAGGATGCACAGTAGCTTCTTGGGCAGTGGCTGAGGGGGCTTGACAGGTATGGAGAGGAAAGGTGGAGAAATTTGGGGAAGCAAGAAGGAATCGGGGAAGGCTGGGAAGCAAGAAAGTGCTTTGTGTTTTGGGAAAAGTGTTAAGCCTTCAGTCCAGGAAGTGCCTAGTGTGTTTGCAGAAGCCAGGCTAAGAAGCTCTGGTTTAGCTCTGAATTCAATAGGGCACCACAAGAAGGTTTAAGTAACACAATGTGATCAGATTTGCATTTTAAAGACATCACTCTGGCTGCCCTGGAAAGATTGTATTTAAGTGGAGGGGGGAGGTGGATCAAAAGCAGGAAAACTGTTTAGGAGGTTGTTATAAAATTTCAGGCATAAACTAAGAAAATGGGAATGGATGTTGGGAGAAGGGAGAGAGCAGATTTAAGCAGTTTGGGCTGCAAGATTGGAACTTCTCTTTAACAACTGTTCCATCTGAATGGTTTCCAGCTTTAAAGGTTCCCCCTGGATGTTACCCCAGTGTGAAGTGACTTTCCCCTAATGCATCATTTTTTCTTTCCTGCTCATCTGGGAGGTAAGATACCATGCAAGCCCTCTGATGGCTTCATTTGCTATGCTCTAAAAATGGAAATAAATCAACACTTACTTAACTTTGTCCCAGGAACCTTAAAGCAATTCTATAAAGTATATAAATTTGTTGCCATTTTACAGATAAGAAAATTGACTCAGAGAGGCCAAATTTGCTCAGATATACAGAAATACAATCGATTTCTGTATATTGATCTTATATCCTGCAACCTTGTAAAACTCACTTGTTAATTCTGTTAGCTTTATTTTATATTTCATTGGCTTTTCTATTTGAGTGATCATGTCATCTGCAAATAAAGTTTTGCTTCCTTTCCAATTGGATGCCTTTTTTTTTTTGCTTCATGACATCAGCTATAAACTACAATATATGATACTGAGTTGAACTGGTGAGAAGGGACACCCTTGTCATGTTTCTGATTTTAGGGGGAAAGCATCCAGTCTCTTTCACCATTAAGTAAAATATAGGTGTTCTGTAGAAGTCTTTTGTCAGGTTGAGGAAGTTCCTTCCTTTCTATTCCCAGTTTACTGAGAGCACAGTTAGGGCAGATAGGCAGGATTTAAACCCAGTCTCTCAGACCTTGAACCCTGTGCACTCAGCCCTTCTAGCAACAGGAATGAGTACTTTTTCTCCATTTCTTGCCAGTTGATTTTACAAAAAGCCATTCCCCTACCCCCTGAAAATATTTCTCTAACTAGGCGATGGGGAGGAACAGATTTCTCAAAGGCTGTTTCATCAGAAACTTGATGAACGTTCTGTGTTGCTCTAATGTACAGGTTCTTATTTCTCATCAGCTAGACTCTTCATTAATTTCATGTAAGTGGTGTAATTAAAGTAACTGTTAATTGGTGTATTACTAAGGTGCCATTATGGTATGTGACAAGCCTTAATTAGCATGTGGTCTGGCACTCAACGTGCTCAACGAATCACTCGGAAACAGAAATCGTTGTCTCAAGAGTGCACTTGCTATGAGCAGAAAGGTAGTGCAATTTTAAGGCGATGGGAGAAAAAAAGGAAAGAAAAGAATAACCTCCAATGTTTTCTTCTCATGGAAGTGGACTCTTCATTGTCGCAGTGAGCAGCACCTCCACAGTCAAATGGGCAGGGCTGTATACCGAGTGTTGGGCTCCACTTAACTGCAGGATGAGATAAAAAGAAACCACCTTTCATTGTCTCATGAAACAAAGACATCTCTTTAACCTATGTAGCTGTTCTTTACAATAGGTGACCCCTAAAACACAGGGATCTCACTACTTCCTCTCTCTAGAATGTCCTGGAAATTTCCTACCTATTTGGGGATCCAGGAGTCAACTCATTCATCCTTTCTTCCATCAAGACAGCCATCAACTCATCCGATAGCTACTTTCTGAGCACCCATTATGTGCCTAGGGTTCTAAGGAGACCAGAAGAGGAATGAGAGCTTGCCCTGCCCTTGAGAAGCTCCTTGCCCTTGTTCACACAGTACCTGGGCTTACTTCCGCTTACCACTGCCACCAGTATCCCTTAGGGAGACTGCAGTCCTTGAGGGTGATTTTGTTCTACTTTGTACCTCTGGCCCTTAATCACTTAGTGCAACACCTGAAATATTAAAATATTAATTAACAGGCTGTCAATATGACTCATTTCATGGCATAAAATGAGTGGTGGATATAGTGGAAAGAATGTCGCTGTGGAATGAGAACACTTGCCAGCTGGGTCAGTCTCAACCAATTACTTTGTCTTTTTGAGCCTCAGTTTTGCTTATCTTCAAAATGGGAATAAAAATTACACAGTTTCAAAACTGATGTATAGCTCAAATGAGATACTTTATATGATGACACATGTTAAACTGAAAAGTGACATTCAAATCAATGGTTGTAATTGCATTCGTTATTAATTTAAAATTTTCACCATTACCGTTTAAGATAACCACTCAAAGAACATTAATTGCCTCTTCTGTTCTGAAAAATTTCCAAAGTTGATCTCCACAGTTCAGGGAACTCTTCTAACATCTATCCGTCCTATTGGTCAGAAAGAAAATCAAGACAAGACTTCAACCAGTTTCCTAGAGATTTCTATTAAATACAAACTCATAGATTTATTTGTTTAGTGTTCTAAATGAACCCAGAACAGATAAACTATCCAGAATTTTGATTCAATGTGCATCAATCTATTGTTTCTAGAGAAAAACCTATTCCATTAAGCCATGACCTGTTTAATTAACTAGCCTACCAAATTTCAATTTTAATTCAGTTGAGATGATATCACCTGAGCTTGTGCCAAGCCTTGGGCTGGATGCTAAGGGTATAATAATAAGAGAAACATGTCTGGTTTATAAATTAGCATGGTTTGTAAATATAACTCACCTACTAAATAGCTGTAGCAGCTTACAAAAAACAATAGCTAGTGGCCAGAATCCTTATGTCTGTAGTGAAATATTGGAAATAACCAAAAAGTAATGGCAACTAAAAACTGGAAAACTATCTTCCAGGTAAAATAAAGTTTGGAAGATTTTTTTTTTTACTTAGAATCACAGGTAACTGTATAATAGCTTGTATAGAAGCAATGACGGAAAGGCCAACGGGACTTTGACAGACCTCACAGATCTTGTACTTAGAGTATCCACTGTCAAAGGAAAGGGGAAAAAAAAGAGTTCCTATACTCCATTGTTTGGGGAGAACACATCTGTTTTTTAAAGATTGATCTTTGAGCATGTGCAGATGGAGAGTCTGAGAGGACTCCACAGGGAGCTTATAAGCACTGACAATGGAAAGCTGTTGGTCAAAAGATGATTAAAAAAAAAAAAAAATGGCGTCCAAAGAGAGAGAGCTGGACTCCAGTCTCCAAGTTGCACGCTTGATTGAGCACCATTCACATTGTAGACTCTAGGGGGCGCCATTCATGTAGCCAGCATTCTTAAAAAATTTTTTTTTTTAAATTGAAGTGGAGTTGATTTGCAATGTTGTGTTAGTTTCTGGTGTACAGTGATTCCATTTTACACACACACACACACACACACACACACACACACACACACACACACACACACACACATATTCTTTCATATTCTCTTTCATTACAGGTCATTACAAGATACTGAATATAGTTCCCTGTGCCATACAATAGGTCTTTACTGTTGATCTATTTCACATATACCATTTTGTACCTGCTAATTCCAAACTCCTAATTTACCCCTCCCACACCCCCTTTCTCCTCTGGTAGCCATAGTTTGTTTTCTATGTCTGTGAGTCTATTTCAGTTTTGAAAATAAGCTCATTTGCATCATTTTTTTTTTTTTTTTAGATTCCACATATAAGTGATATCAAATGATATTTGTCTTTCTCTGGCTGACTGACTTCACTTAGTGTGATAATCTCTAGGTCCATCCATGTTGCTGCAAATGTCATTATTTCATTATTTTTAATGACTTAATAGTATTCCATTGTGTAAATATGCCACATCTTCTTTATCCAGTCATCTGCTGATGGACATTTCAGTTGCTTCCATTCTTGGCTATTGTAAACAGTGCTGCCATGAACATTGGGGTCCATGTGTCTTTTTGAATTACAGTTTTCTCTGGATATATGCCCAGGAGTAGGATTGCTGGATCATATGGTGACACTATTTTTAGTTTTTTAGGGAATCTCCATAATGTTTTCCATAGTGGCTGCACCAAGTTACATTCCAACCAGCAGTGTAGGAGGGTTCCCTTTTCACCACACCCTCTCCAGCATTTATAGATAGCAATCTTGTACAGGCAGGGACTTAGCTAATGAGTAAGGACTTCATCCAGGCCCTGCTTTTGGGGATCAGTATGTAACACCAGAACCATTTCATAATTATACATATGTGTTATTTTATTTATAAGTTAACATATTTTTCATGTGTATGTAAATATACAGCTATATTAATAAATTTAGCAAATCTGTACTTAAGTCAATCTAGAGACTAAATCTAGTTCTTGAGTACCAAGGTAAACAAACCCTACAGATACCATCAAAGACAGAAACCTGAACTGGACAGACACGATCGGTGGATTTCCTGGTTAGGTAGGTCAATTACCAAGGTCTGCTTGAGTCAGTGAAACCATGCATGGGTCAGCCAAGGTCAACCCTGTAAAACTGTTGGAAAAATAATTACAATATCCTGCCATGTAATTCATAGACACTGAGAATTTATAAATTAAGAAATTGTGTATTAGAATACTTGGCATTTGGTCCAATAGCTTCAAAAAAAAAAAAAAAAAGAACATAATTATGACCAAAGGGTTAATGCCTAAGAGTTCTATTCTGATATCAAATTATTCTAAGTCAAGACAAGAGAAGTCTATAAATATATTTTGTATGGCAGTCTCGCTGTGACTTTCCGAAACTTCCCTCAATGAGTGTCATTATCCAAGGCTGCAATTTTCAGATCCTGCATGCACAAATAATGGCTGTTCATTCATTGTATAACTCCTGGTGAGGAACTGGTCTCAACTTCTCTTTTACAAAGCTCAACAGGCTAGGGGGAAAAAAAAGGATTGAAGATAATAGCTTTTTAAGGTCTTTCTAAAGGGGTATGATTTTCTGGAAGCATCTTCTTTAACCCTATAAGAATCCAGTGTTTCTTCTGCCCAGGTAATTCTTTCAAATCCTTTTTAACAAGGCTGGTATTCCAATATCTTATTTTGGATATCAGCTGACAAAGTAAATGTACATTTACCCAAAATAAATGTGCAGGTTAAGTCTCTCTTATTCCACTGAGGGAGGCAGGATTGGACTTTAACCATTTATTTTAAGAAATTGTTATCCTGAGCTTATTAGGTTTTGACCAGTGTTTTAGGTGCTGAAGATTCAGCCCTGAACAAAGAGGCAAAGACCCTGCGTTCATGAAATTTACATTCCAGTAGGAAAGACAGAATTAACCAGCGAACACATGTTATTGTGTCAGATGGGGGAGGGCTATAAAGGAAAACGGAGCAGGGTGAAGCGACAGTGACAGAATGTTTTTAAAGGTCTGGTTGTTGTTGCTTTTTGTTTTTTTAATGAAAGGACACGGAGAAAATATTTGCAACAGATGTAGCTAGCGAAGGACTTCTATCTAGAACCGAAAAAGAACTTTCCAACTCAATAATGAGACAAACAACCCAATTTTAAAACAGGCTGAAGACCTAACAGACATTTCAAGAAGGAATAGAAGAGGCCAATAGGCACATAAAAAGATATTCAACATCTTTTCAGTCATGGGAAAATGTAAATTATGAAGACAATGAGATACTACTACAAACCATGTAGGATGAAGAAACAATTTTTAAAGACATAAAATACCAAGCATTGGCAAGGGTGTGGGGCAACAAAATTTCATTATTGCTGGTGAGAATGTAAAATGGGACAAGCAATTTGGAAAATGATTTGCCTTTTTCTTGTAAAATTAAGATAAACTTATCCTATGGTCCAACAATTCTATACTTAGGTAGTTACCCACGTGGAATGAAAACATCTGTTCACAGAAAAGACTTGTGAGTAATGTTTACAGTAGCTTTATAGACAATAAAAAAAACTGCAACTACCCCGCAACACACACACAAATGTTGATCAGTAGGTCAATGGGTAAACAAACTGGAATATTCATAAAATGAAAAAGAACACCTACTGATTACTCACAATGAGTGTGGATGAATCATTATGCTGAGGAGGAAAGAAGCCAGACACAAAAAGTCCAGACTGTGTGTTACCATTTACACGAAGTTCTTGAGCAGGCAAAACTCATACAGTGATCGATTCCAGATCAGTGGTGGCCTGGGAAGGGAGTGAGGGGAGGACTGTGGCTGGAAGTGACTCCGAAGGCAATAAAGAAACTTTTGAGGGTGATGGAGAAACTCTATGTTTTAATCAGAGTGATAGCTACACAGGTGTAGACATTGATCAACACTCAGCAAACTGTTTATTTAAAATACATGCATTTTACTGTTTGCAAATTACACTTTGATAAAGTTGAGATGCATTTTTTAAAAGAAAGGAGTTCAAATTGAAGTTAAAGACTTACTCGATGGGTTTAAATGGAGATGAGAACCAACAGGGAAAACTGGTAAATTAGAATTTAAACAAAAGATTCAGAATGCATCACAGAGACTAAGAAAGGAAGGTCAAGAGACTGGGAGGATTGGGTGAGAGAAGGACTAATGTATTCCAGTTGGATCTCTGTTAGGAAAGCAGTGAGAACTCTCCCAGCCATTCCCTCAAGGAGCAGAGATGAGCCTGTCCCACTGAGCCTTGCCCAGACTGCAGAATCACGAGCAAAATTAATCATTGCTGTTGTTTTAAGCCACTAAGTGTGAGGTAGGTTTTTTCTTTTTGTTTTTGTTTTTATAAAACCGTAGATAACTGGGATAGGTTTTGGTACAAGGCGTCTGGTGTTGCTGTAACAAAAACGTAAAAGATGTGTCAGCTTTGGGATCAGAGATGATAGAAATGAAAGGGCTTGAGGAGGCTGTTGGTGAAGACTTGAAGGTGAGAAAAGTGTGATCAGAAGCTAGAAGACAGAATATCTTGCATTCAAGGAGATGAAGTGTGACAGTATTATCACCTGGGTAATATGAAAATTAAGAAATGTACCTAATGAACGTACAGTCCAGTTAAGGAAATTTCCAGGCCGAGTGGTGTTGCATGGCTCCTCCAAGTTGCTTGTGATAACATGAGAGGCAGAGAAGTAAGGTAACAAAGAGCTTTATAAATTAAAAAAAAAAAAAGGTACCCACATGAATTAAAAACTTTTGTCCACACAAAAACCCACACACAAATGTTTATAGCAACTTTGTTTTTAACAACCCAAACTTGGAAGCAACCAAGGTGTCCTTCAATAGGGAAATTAATCAATAAACTGTGGTATAAATAGACAATGGAATATTACTCAACAATGCAAAGTAATGAGTTATCAAGTCAGGAAAAGATATAGAATAAACCTAAAGGCACATTTTCAAGTGAAGGAAGGCAGTCTGAAAAGGCCACACGCTGTATGATCCCAACTATATGACATTCTGGAAAAATCAAAACTATGGAGACAGTAAAAAGATCAGGGGTTGCCAGGGTTTAGGAGGAGGAGGAGGGGATGAATAGGTGGAGCACAGAACACTTTTAAGGCAGTGACACCATTCTCTGTGATGCTATAATGGTCAATATGTCTCATCATACATTTGTCAAAAACAATGGAACGTACAACACAAAATGTGAAGCTCAATGTGAACCATGAACTTGGGTGGACAATGACCTGTCAGTGTTGGTTTGGTTCATCATTTGTCACAAACATCCTCCATGATGTTGGAAGTTCGTGGTGAGGAGTTGTGTGTGTTTGGTGAAGAAGGGGGTATGTTGGAATGTAACATTTTCCACTTTACTTCATTGTGAACATAAAACTGCTCTTAAAAAAAAAAAAAAGTCTATGAATTAAAAAAAAAACCTTAAAAAAAGCAAAGGGCAGGATTTACAGTGTTAGAAAATAAAAATGTTTCTCATACTCAGTCTCTCCAGATGGTAAATAATTTTCAAATTAAGAATGATTGCCAGGCAAAGATCAAATCCAGGGCACTTTCAGGAAGATATGGTTGTATTAGTCAGGGTTCTCCAGAAAAACAGAATCAATAGGCTATATTTATAAATATATATGAGAAAATTTACTATAAAAATTGGCTCACACAATATGGAGGCTGAGAAGTCCCACATAAAGCATAATATATTCTGGATGGGATTTACAAGAGCCAGACAACATTGGTGACCTCTGAGAAAAGAAGTGGGTGGGTAAAAAACTTGCACTGTAAATTATGTAAAGTATCTGATTCTAAACTTAAAAAATTGTATTACCTTACTTATGTAGAAGTATATGAAGTTTAGAACTTACTTTAAAACACTGTAGCAAGTTAAAAAATAAACGTCTAGACAGACAGAAGATCAGCAAAATGTTGATCGTGTTGAAACTAGGTTACGGTTGATGGGATGTCTGCATTTGAAGTTTCCGTAACAAAAAATGTATATAAAGAAACCTGCAGAGTTTTGAGTCAAAACTCAGACTAAGCACACATGTTTGAATCCTCTCCATCTTAAGATGCCACTAAAATAACCTAAAATGCATTTTAAAGCTATATTCACAAGACAACTATATCCCCTAAAATAACATAAAATGCATTTTAAAGCTGTAATTCACAACATCATTTAAAATTACATCAATGACCACCAAAAAACAGAATCAACCTACAGAGGTGGTTCAATAAATTAGTGTGTAGTCACAGGATGTGAAATTATGCAGCGGTCGCCCAGAATTGGAAGGTAAATTGCCCCTAAGATGGATTTATTTCATTCAGGGACCAAGGCTGGTTAAAGCACTTCCATGTGGTCCCTTCCATTCGCAAATGGAGGTGGAGAGGGACTGGCAGATCCTTCCTGTCCAGGGATGAGAGCAAAGTCTCTCAAACACTATGACTTGATTTGAGCCACTGGACATTTTTTGGTTTATTTGTTACTACAGTACCTAGCTTTACCCAAAGTGACACACACAGATTTTCCAATAGACACATCCAAAACCTGAACCCCCAAAGAAGAGGGTGGGTTTGCCTCCTGGGGTCCTTGATCAGCCAGCAGCTGACGATATGTCGCAAGACTTAATGGTTCAGGCCGCACCTTACCTCCCTCCTCCTCATTTCACTCTCCCCACAAAAGCGGGGCCAGGCAGGCCGGCTCGTACCGTCCCCACTCCGCAGAGCAGACAGCTGAAGCTCACATGGGCAAAGTGATGTGTCCCCACTCTTCTCACTTGACCAGAGCAGCAGCGACAGGGTGGGGCTGACCCCAATGTGCTCATGAGAGCCCTGGAGATCAGTGTGTACCTTCTCGAAGCCGCACCGTGTGAGAAAGTGGGGCTGGCTCTCCAGCTGGGATGGGGCTTCCCTGGGATTTGATCTGGGGATTGACCCGGGATGGCGGCATTATCCACAGGCACGGGAGAAGCCCCGTGGGAGACAGCAGGGTGACTGTGGGAGGAAATCACAGAAACCTCCCAGAGCACAACGTCTGCTTTCACACCAGCTGCAAAGTGCAAGCTGATATTAAATTGTCCACTTTGTTCCCCTGGTCTAGAGGACCTGAAATCCTATCTGAGTCTGTCTGTCATCAGATCTGCTGTGTGGCTGGGGGGCCGTAGCCCAGAATTTTCTGTGCCTGGAGCAGGCTCTGCTGTTCCAGGCTTTGGGAAGGAAGGCAGAGCCCCCTTGCTTGCTCTGAACCTCAGTTTTCTCATGGGTAAGGCTGAGACCTCCGGGCTGGGAGGATGTTAAAGTATCATGTGTGAAAATGATTTGTTAAGCTGTGAAAGGCACATCTAATGTTATCTCATTAAGTGAGATATTATATGTAAAATATCCACCAGGGGCCCCGCCATGTAAGTAGGTGGTCAACCTAAAATTTCTCTCACCTGCTCCCTGCTATTTCTACCATGATTATTATTTCATCCAAGCCCACCTCCATGGCGTGAAGTCTTGGGGGATGTCAGTGCCCCTTCTCATCCTATATTATTATCATGTTCTAGTGGCCAATTTCAGATTCCAAAAGCGGCACAGCTATATTTTCAGTCCCGTGTGGTCTTCCAGAACCTTGCCACTCCCTGTGGAGAGGTAGGTTTTACCTCTCCTTGAATGTGGATGGGACACCGCGGCTGCTGTGTTGGGTACAGCATGATGGCAGTGATACTGGGTGATTTCTGAGACGAGTTTATAACGGGTGATGTCATACCTACTAGAATCTCTTGGGATGCTTGTCTTTGAAATCAGCCCCCATGCCGTGAGGGAGCCCAAATCAGCCCACAGGGAGAGTCCACACGGAGAAGTCCAGGGAGAGGAACAGAGGCTCCCAGCCCAGAACCGGCTCAATCATCAGCCCTGCAAGGGAACCAGCCTTTAAATGATCCCAGTCCCTGTACTTTGAGTTTCCCAGATGCGCCATCAGGGAGCAGAGGCGAGCCGTCCCCATTGTGTCCTGTCTAAATTCCCAGCCCACAGAACCAGTGAGCCCAGTAAATGGTTGCTTTATGCCAGTGAGTTTTGGAGGACTACTGGGTGCAGCCCTAGTGACTGGGACATCCCCCAGCGCATCGCAGAGCTCTTGAAGAGGGAGGCTGCGTCATCTGCGTTCTCCTCAGCAAGCTGAGCGGAGGACCCAGCAGTGTTCCGTCAGGACGCTCAGCACCTCCTTCCGTCATTTTGGAATGCCTCTGCGCCCCTGGAGGCCAGAACTCCTGAGATGCCACTGCCCTCATGAGGCTTATAGTTTAGTTGGAAGTGGAGGGGAGGAGACGACAAACAGAAAAGGACACAAAGTTATTCCAAATTGTTATACACAGGGACATACACAGAGTGAAGGCGGTGTACAGAAGGGGACACCTACCTTAATAGGTGGTTAGCAAAGGCCTCTCTGAGGAGGTGACCGAGATGGGAAGACTTGGGAGGGGGAGGAACGTGGCAGGGAGGGGCTGAGGAACATTCCAGGCGATGGAACCAATGCAAAGGCCTGTGAGTGGAAAGAGCTTGAAATGTTTGGGGGAATGGAAGACGGCCAGTGTGGAGGGGCCTGGTGCTCCAGGGCAGGGCTGGGAGCTGGAAGGGTGAGGAAGGGGCGGCCACGGAAGGCCGTCTGGATTTTCCTCTGAAAGCTGTGGGGAGCCATGGCAGGGGTGGGGCTTAAGCACATTAGTAGGATTCTCAAAAGTTTGCCTAATACCTCTTTGGTCTCACTTTCCACACCAGCTGTGCCTGAGAGAACAGAGGCTGAGGGAGGGCTGGTGTGAGCCCATATGTCCCCTGGGTCCTTGATAGGAGTTAGACGGTAAATCTCTGAAGATGCTAAGTCAGGTCTCGTGGAGGACAGCCTTCGGCTGGGAAATAAACTCCAGAATCAGGATGGATTGCTGGGATAGGTGTCACCAGGCTCTGAGTTACTGGGAGTGGCCTTGTGACTCTGTCTCTCTGTCTCTGTCTCTTTCTCTCACACACACACACATAGACACACACACACACATACACACGGTATCAGCCACAAGTAGGTAACTAAGAAATAAGGAGGTTCTGAACAAAGTCATGGGGACCAAAGGGACACCCAGGGACTGTATCCTTTATTGTTCAAAAACCCACTTAGGCTGGGGTGTCCGCTGCCTCTCACTTTGCATCCAGTTCCGCAGCCCTGCTTATCCGCTGAGCTGGGAGCAGCCACAGATGAACCGGGGGTCCCTGGGGAAGGCCCCGAGCAGTCTTAGCCGGCAGCCTGGGGTCAGGGAGCGGCCGCAGGTAGAGCGGGACCTGGCAACTTCAGGGCAGGGAGGTGAGAGCCTGAGGTCCAGACCCCTCTGTGCCTTGCCGTGTCCAGCAGCAGTTCCGGCTCTCGGTTTAATTGGCTCAGTGTCCCTGGATTAAGAAAGCAGGCCGTTTGTGGCATATTTTAGAATCGTTTCTGCTCAAAATGGGTAGAATAAAATTTTAACATTTAAAGCAATAACGATCATGGTGGTAATAACCAGCATTTATATTTTCTGCTCTCTGCTGTTTGCCAGGCACTGTATTCACGCATTTGGCTTTCATGATAGGTCCTTAGCTTTCTAGAAGTGTCAGCTCTCTGACACAAACGCCCCCTCCTGAAGCAACCCCCACCCCAGCGCCTGCGTGCACGCTCAAATACACACAGACAGAACTTCCAAGGAAGCATCCTCATGGAGGGACGCAAAGGTTTCCTTCTTCTTCTTCTTACCCTTCATGGACCCACCAAATAAAATCCACAGTCTGCCTGAGCAGAAGCTGGACCAGCGGCATGAGGCCCGAGACAGCTCGGCCCCTGGACCAGGGCTGCGGGGCAAGTCGGGAGCGGGCCAGCCCCAGGGCTGCCCTGGGCGTTGGCCTTCCTTCCTCGGACGTGGCCGGGGCTGGCGGGCGCGAGGACTTGGGCTCTGCCCTCTGCACGCTGTGTGGCAGTCTGTGGGCCCGTCTTCTGAGTGTGGTCCCCTCCCAGCTGTTGCGGCCTGAGTTGTGTTTTCCCACGCCCGGGCCTGCCCAGGCTGTCACCAGCTGTGACCAGCTGTCAGCCAGTTGTTAGCACTCGGCACCTCTCCCCGCCACGTGACAGCTCCCATCATCAGCCGGGGCCCAGAAGAGCTTTCTGACAGGCAGACCAAGGGACAGCCGGCACTGGAGACCTGGGCACCCTGCAGTCAGGTGGAGACCCAGGCAGAGACCCCCAGAGATGGAGTAAGAAGACAGACACCCAGACAAACAGGAGCGGAGTCAGAGAGGCTGTGTCAGTGAAAAGAGAAGGAGAGGAGCAGAGAGATAGAACACACACACACACACACACACACACACACACACACACGAGAGCTGGGCTCACAGACAAGGCAGCCAAGAGTCACTTCCCCCAGCTGGGGGTCCTCCCAGGAGCCAGAAGCTCCAGGAGTCTTCCTAGGGGGTCTCCGCAGCCCAGCTACTCAAAGTGTGGTCCACAGACCGGGACCAGAGGCCTCGGCATCCATGAGAGCTGTTAGACCTGTGGAGCCTCAGGCCCACCCCTGACCCGCAGCATCAGAAGGCACATTTTTATGAGCCCTGGCAGATTTGGAGGCCCGCCGAGCACAAGGTGTGCTGCCCTGACTCCTGCTCCGGCCTCTCTACCACAAGACGTTTGAAGAAGGCGAATGGAGTGTGGGCACTTCCACTGAGTGTCAGGAGGAGCCGAGGTGCCGGGGAAGCGGGCCGCCCTGTCCTGCTCTGAGCACAGAGCAAGGAAGGGCGTCAGCAGCGAGCAGTGCACGCGCACGGCTCTGCCCCTGCGCTCCCACCCGGCCCCACTCTCTGCTCTGCCTTCGTCCCCGTGGCTCCTCCTCCCAGGGTGCTGTTGCTCCCCCTGCCGCGTGGTCCCAGATCTCGCTTCTCTGAGGCCTGGTCCCGGCTCACGGAGGCAGGAGGCCCTTCTTGGTACACCCAGAAGTCAGAGGTCTCTCTCCTCCACTAACCACAGCCCAAATGATGACAGCTGCTAACCCGCTGGATGGTGTCCGGGTTCCCGGGCTGCTTTGCTGATTTCTCTCACTCAGTACATACAGCAGAACTGAATTAAGTACTAATATTATCCCCATTTCACAGATGGAAACGCCAAGCGCAGGGGGTCACCTGTCCTTTATTCAACAAGTATTGAGGGGATATCAAGTGTGTGCCAGGCTGGGGACCAGCTGGCCTAGGTGCCCCGCCCCCTCCAGGCATCTGCATCCAGGGGGTGGAGCAAGCCAATCCCGGAGGAGGGGGCAGGGTCCCATGAAATCTCAGCTGCCTCCCCAGAGATAAGGGCGCTTTGATCTCCCTTCTATTTCCTACACCAAGGAATTCCATTCAGGCCTTTGGGCAGGCTGGCTTCCTCAGACGCTGCACTGTTGGCTCTGAAACATCCAGAAAGACACATTTCTTGTTGATGAACTCAGGATCTGCTTGGTTCCTCAAATAAGGATTTCCTCCTGTCCACCTCTCAGCCTCCAGCCCCCTGGAGGGGTCCCTCTGCCCTCAGCCTGTCACAGCCTGAAGCTGGTCCCCCACTGGAAGCTTCTAGATGGCCCTGGACAGAGGGGCAGGGAAGAGGGGCCACCTTGGGACACTCTCAGCTCTGGGGCCCACAGATGTGTGGAGAGAGAAGACACCATCTTATCCACCTATCAGCTGGGTCTCCTCGGGCAACTGACCTCACCTCTCTGGAACTCAGTTTTTCAGCCTGTAAATGGGGACAATGGTGGGACACTGCCCATCTAGAGGGCTGGGGGAATCTGAAGAATGTGAAGGTTGTGTAAGTGCTAACCTGATGGCAGGGAGGGGGCCTTTCCACTGACTGGGGCAGGAACGGCCCCCTGCTATGGGAAACCACCTCCCGTTTTTATCTTGGAGATCACATATTAAGCCATTGCTTAGGGAACACAAATTGCATTACGCTGAAACAGTTTTTATTTTAAAAAATCTTGGTGCTGTGGAACTTTGTGCTTTCTTGTTATAAAGAGCCATTGATAAAGAGATAAGGCCACTTTGCAGTGACAGTAAAATGAAGTCCCTGGCTGGTAAGAGTTAAATGTAATCGGACACAAGGATGCTTTAGGGATGTGGTTTGAAATTTATAAATGTATGGTTGTGAAAAGACCCTTATTACTGAAATTTCTGCAGGAAAAAATAACTTTATTTTCCACAGGAGAGAGTGTGGAGAAAAGAGAACCCTCCTACACTGTTGGTGGGAATGTAAATGGATGAAGCCACTATGGAAAACAGTAGGAAATTTCCTTAAAAAACTAAAAATAGAATTATTGTAGGATCCAGCAATCCCACTCCTGGGCATCTATCCAGAAAAGACAAAAACTCTTAATTTGAAAATATACATGTACCCCAATGTTCATAGCAGCCCTACTTAGAATAGCCAAAACATGGAAGCAACCTTAATGCCCACTGACAGATGAATAGATAAAGAAGATGTGGTATATTTATACAATGGAATATTACTCAGCCATTAAAAAGAATGAAATAATGCCATCTGTGGCAACATGGATGGATCTAAAGATGATCATACTAAGTGAACTAAGTCAGAAACAGAAAGACAAAAATCTTATGTCACTTATATGTGGAATCTAAAAAAAAAGATACAAATGAGCTTATTTACAAAACAGGAATATATTCACAGACAGAAAATAAACTTATGGTTACCAAAGAAAAAGGTGGGGGAGGGATAAGTTAGAAGTTTGGGATTAACAAAGTGCTATATATAAAATACATAAACCACAAAGACCTACTATAGAGCACAGGGAACTATATTCAGTATCTTGTAATAATCTATAATGGAAAAGGAGCTGAAAGAGAATAGATACATCACTTTGCTGTACCCCTGAAACTAAACATTGTAAATCAACTTATGCCAACTAAAACAAAACAAAACTTTATTTTTGCTGGGCTGAAATTCTCACGAAAGCAATTCCTTTCAGAACATAATTTCTGAGATTTTATATGAATGTAATGTTTATGCTTTAGCAGGGACAGGCTACCTGGAGCCCCTACTAAGCCCATCTATCTTATTTAATCTTTTCAACAGTCCCGTGAGGCAGTTACTGTCTCCATTTTCCAGCTGGGAAAACTGAGGTCCAGCGAGGACAAGTACTTAGCTCCGGTTGCAGAGTTGGTAGCAGAGAAGGAATTTGAAGGCAGGACTGTGGGACCCTGAAGCCCTATTTTCTACTGCGGTACTCAACCCACCCTCCTCGGTAAAAAATTTCCCTACCTGGCTCCACCCCATAAACACCAGATGACTGGGACTCGCAGGGTGAGAGCCTCCTGTAAACTGTGAAGTCCTGCACATTGGGCAGACCTTTTTACATCAAAGCTCTAATTTATTACAAGTAATTTAGAGCTTGTTATTTCCTCCACCAACAGAGCCTTGCTTTACAGAAGGAACCACCGCAGGGTTCCTTGCATAATGAGCGTTTAAAATATTACTAAATACAACTTTCCAGGAGCACAATCTGCTGGAGGGAAGTGAGGGGCAGTTCAGGCTGGGAATTGAGGTCTCTGGAACTGTAGGATTTTGCAAGTGCAAGAGGGGAGGACAAATAAATGCTTTGGGTCATCCCAACCCATCCACAGCCCTGGAGCGACCAAATCACTTTTTTTAACCTACATTATTACATATCATCAATATGCCTCTAGTAACTTGCGTTTATGGCAGGGCCTGAGAGACTTGTTATTTCCAGCGAGGTCCAAAAATGTTTAGTAAACTTTTTCAGTCTATGGTTATATGCAGAAGCATCATTTAATAGTGGTGCACAGCCATGTGGTCCAGAAATTCCACCTCGGGGTTTACCCACAAAAGAATTGACAGCAGGGACCTAAGCAGATCCTTGTACACCAATGTTCATAGCAGCATCATTCATACTAGCCGAAAGGTGGACACAACCCAAACACCTATCGAGGGATGAATGGATAAACAAAATGTAGTATGAACATACAATGGAATATCACTCAGCCTTAAAAAGGGAAGGACGTTCTTACACGTTTTACAGCTTGGATAAACCTTAAAGGCATTATGCTAAGTGAAATAAGCCAGACACAAAAGGACATGTGTTGTATGATTGCACTTATATAAGGTACATAAACTCATCAAATTCACAGTGACAGAAAATAGAATGGTGGTTGCTGAGGGTTGGGGGAGGGTGTGGAAATGAGAAATTAATGTTTGATGGGTGTGAACTGTCTGTGATAATGAAAAAGGTTTGGAGATGACTGGTGGTGATAGCCACACAATGGTGTGAATGCACTTAATGCCACTGAACTGTACACTTAAAAATGGTGAAAATGGTAAATTATGTTTCCATTTTATGTTATGTGTATTTTACCACAATTAAAAAGCAAAGTCAATGTATGACCTGAATTATAATGATGATTACCATTTTCTGAATACCTGATAGGTACTCAGTACAACCGTATGAAGTGGTCATTACCTTTCCAATTTTATAGATGAAGAAACTGAGGTTCAGAGTGCTTAAGTGATTGCCGCCAAAGTCATAAAGCCAGAAATAAAGGTGGGATTTTAAACCAGGTCTTTCTGGCAGGTCTCTCTACTTCTGCGTGCTGTTTCCTCTCCTCTGAATGCCTTAGCGCCCTCTGCATGGCCTTAGATAAAAGGATTTTGTTCTTTTACAGAAAACTATCAGCGAAAGCATTTAGCCTTGGATCATTAGCTAGGACCTGCCGCTGGCACAAATTCAGTGCAGTCTGTGGTTAGTTCCTCCTCACTCTGCACCTCAGCTTCCCCAATCAGGCAATCTGGTGGCTGGCTTCCAAGGGCATGTCCAAGTCCCACATTCCAACACTCCCTAATACCACATAGGCCCTAAAACAGAACTGCCTAAAAAGAAGCTAAATTCATAAGTTGACCCAAGTTTCCTCTTGCTCCAGATGGTCCCAGCTTCTACCTGTTGCCTTATGTAATGACAGTTGCACTCCTGAAGCTTGTAAAAGTGTCCTGGTTTGGCTGATAGTACAAATTTACTAACCAGATTTTGTTTTGGCAACAGTTGACTTCAGACCTCACAGCCACAGCTGCCTCTTGTAAATTCTTATTACTGTTTGGATTGAAACCTACAAGGTAAAACCACCCTAAGGTTGTCAAGATCGATATTGCAGGCTTTGTTCTGAAGTCACTCAGTGGGGACAGTTATATGCATCTCTGTTTCAAATTTGCAAGCCCAGATCCCTAATGATTTGTTTGTTTCTGCTTCAAAGCTTTAAAAAGCTCTTTTATCTATTGTCTGATAGGGGTTATTTTGTGATTAAAAAAACACAATTCAGTTCAATAATTAAAAAAAAAAAAAAAAAAACCTAAGTGTAGGGCCAACACATGCAAAACATCTGACCTGGCAAGATGGGTTAAAGAAGTAATAGCTACAGGGTATTTATGAGTTGATCCTTAGAAGAACCACACTTTTATACAAGCAAAGTCAAAAATAGTCTTGTTAAATGGTTTGGTAGTTCATCATCACTCTGAAAAAGCTTTAATTTTTTTTATTTCATCAAAAACTAATACATGTTCATTCTAGAAAATGTGAAAAATATAGAAAAATACCAAAAAAAATCCCATTACCCAAGACACTGACTATTAAAATTTGATATATATTTTCTGTTATTTTTGTATTCATATATATATTATTTATCCAAAAATAGCATACATGCTATATATTTTTTCTATAACACTTTCTGTCCACTTATATGTCAAGGTTTTTTTTTCCTGCTTCATTAAATACAGTCCATAAAACAACTTTAATAGCTATATGATAGTCTATCCTACGGATGTGTCAAAATTTACTTAACTATACCCCTAGTATGAGGTGTTTCTTTCCAATTTTGTGCTTTAAAGAAAAAACCCAAAAGGATTAAGATAATCATTCCTTTGGCTAAAACTTTGTGCACACCTAAAGTATTTTTGGAGAATAAATTTCTAGAAATGCATTTGTTAGTTTACAGGAGATATACTTTTAAGGCTGTTAATATATATTGCTATCCTAGTCACTGTGAAAATCCTAAAACTTCCAAAACAAACACAAAGCAAGAAAAAAATGGAAGGGACAATCTTATGGTCCTAGATTTCTTCCCCATAATCCACTTCCCCCATGTTTCATGGTGGTAGCTTCCAAACCAGCATTGGCCCAGCCTGTTGGATATCTGCGGGGAGACCATTAAACTGTAGAGGGGAGAACCCAGGACTGGTAGATGTGATGCGTGGCTTCTAATCCTGGCTCAGCCCTCACCCATTTGAGCCAAACACAAGATATCTGGCCTTCTGGACTTAAGTTCCACCATTCGTGAAACTAGGGTCAGCCAGGTAATTATGAAAGGCCCTTCCTGCTCTTACAGAGGAAATGAAAGAAAACAGATGGGGATGCAGGTAAAACATTAACATGGTACTTCCGACCGCTTGTTGCTTCCCCGGTCTCCCTTTCATCTTAACCTCCCACGTCTCTTATATCTTCCCGGTGCTTGGCTGCATCTCGCCTTTGCTTATTTCACCCTTAAACGCACTCTTGGACAGGCTTGCACTAGGTGGTCAGCGATGACCTAGCCTTTCTGAGTCTTTTGGAATTGGAAGGAATCTCTGTCTCCAATGTGCTCCTTTGCAGTTTATCTGGAGCCTTTGAAATGCAAATCACTCCAACCTGCCGCTCTGGGAAACTGGATTCTCTAAGGCCTCCAACTGACCTCCACAGCCTGCTCCAAGCCCCAAGTAGGCAGGACTCAGGGGCCTGCTTCCGAAGATCAAAGGGACATTGTTCATCTAAAGTCACCACCAGAAAACCTAGATTAGTGAGTGCTTCCGCCCTCATCAGTCTTTAATATCAAACTTCTGTTAACACGGGCGGTACACAGGGGGTCTGGCTACAGGGCTCTGAGCAGCTCATGAAGGGAGGCTGCTGTGACATCTCAGGAGAGGGACAAGGTATCAGGTAAAGTTGCTGCTCCGACCTCTCTTGGTCTAGAACAAATCAAAGTGGTCAAGAGTGGGGATTCTGGAGCTGGCCGGCCTGGAGTTGCACGAAGGAGATGCCAATTCAGGTGTTTGGAATATTCTGAAGGAATCCCTACGGCTCTGCTGAAGTGACAGGTGATGCACCTGTTTCAGGGGTACATGGGGTCTCTGCCTTGATTCTTCTCGAACAGATCCTGACTGGTCAGTGGAGGTCAACCAGCTCAGGTGAGCGGGGAGTGGATTCTATCTACTCCACCACTGGTTGCCACACTGCAGTTGGATTGCCTGGACCCCTGCCTTCTCTTCCAGTGAATGCCCCGTGGACACATGAATTATCTCCACTCCCTCCTGGAATCCACTAGAATGATAGTAAAGGAATGCAAAAGGCATGGTGCACAAGGACAAAGGGGAGAGGAGAGCTAGCCACAGAATTTTAGAAGCTGGAAAACAGACTGATTAGCTGTAACTAACTTGGCAGAGAGAAGAATTATCTTTCTTCAGTAGGTTGAGTAAACCAGAGAGGAGACGGCAACAAACAAGAGATGTCGACAAAGTTCTAAAAGCATAAAAACAGATGGACTAATGGCATCTGACTGAAGAGAGAGAGGAGAAGGGGGTCTCTAACTTCCTTCCGTAAGCTGACATGAGCCTGGGGACTATGGGAAAGCTCCATATGGGAAGCACTAGATTTTAGGATTCAGAATGTGGCTAAAAATTGGAGCATTAGTTAAAAGTCTTCATAGGGAGCAGTTAAAACTCCAGATGCCCTCCCATAACCTATTTTGGCAGGATGCTGAAAGTTTACTCCCTAAAGTAATGAAATTGCAGAGGATATCATGTTGGAGACACCAGGTACAGCTGAGGACAGGATGATGTTTGGCCTTGAAAACGAGGACAAAGTAAAAGTAAATACAAGTGCAGAGTGATACCATCCCATCCTATCTCTGCTTGACTCTCCAAATGGTGGTACCCAGCTTATAACCACCCCATGCACATTTTGGCAAGAAAATGGAGAAGTTCTCTTGGCAGAAATTGATGGACCAAAACAAGAAAAAAGGGATCTGTGAATACTTACATTTGAAAGTTCACCCAAAGACCCAGTCAGGTCCCCACCTGATCATATTATAATAAAGCTGACCAGTTCCATACTTGCACACAAAGCTATTTAGGGTTTCATTTTTAAATATGGTTATATAGACAAAGATCACCCTATTTTTAAAGAAAGCCTCTAATATTTGAGAAGCCAAAGCAATTTTTAAAAGGGAACCCAGACCCATCAGGAGACACTTCATCTAAATTTCAGGAAATCCAGAGTGAATTTTCAGAGAAACTACACAGGAAAATTTCCCAGAGCTAAAGAATGAATTTTTAAAAATAGAAAGTGTCCTCCAAGTGCCTATATAATGTATGAAAAAAACATATATTGTTATGAAATGTAATAATGGTAAGTATAAAGGAGATATCCTAAAATCTTTCAGGGAAAAAACCAACTAGAAAACCAGAAACTAAAAACACATGAAAGCAGTGTCTTGAAAATTCTGAGGGAAAATATTTCCCAGTATAAAATACTCTACTTATCTAAACTATCAATCAAATGTCCTTTGAAACTTACAATTCAGACTTGAAAGATCTCGAAACCTTAACTCCAACAAATTTTTCCTCAGGAAGTTATTGCAGAATACATTCCACCAAAATGAGAATGTTAAAGAAAGTAAGACATGGAATATGGCGACTATGGGGTAATGGGGATCAGATTTACCCTCCCACCTGAAACAAATAAGGAATCCAACAAAACATGTGAAACAAGGCTCTCAAGACTTGGGACACCAGGTAACCAAGACCAGGGAGCTCTGAGGGATGGGGGACAAAGTGAGCCCCATGCGCAGGGTGGGCCAACAAGACAGGACCCTTGGTGATGGAGCTGGAAGTCTGGGGAAGCCAAGGCAGCTGGTATTCACCAGATAGAATGTAAGCAGAGAGAGCTTCACAGAAAGAGAACTTCAGGGATCTGAAGAGGGTTGATCCCCTCACGTGTGCAACTGAGTACTTATCTGTGCACGTGGGTGAGAAAACCACGCACAGAGAAAGAACCATTAAAAGGATCAGAGGAAACAGTGCTGAGACTACTGCCTGCTCCTAAGAGTCCAATTGCAAAATCTCATAATATAGGAGGTATCAGCTAAATACTAGAGTTTTGCCCCAGACTTGGTTGGGAGGTGAATCCCAGACTGACAATTTCTTTGTTCCAGGCTAACAAAGATTAAAAACAAAAACTAAAAGGATTGTTTCCATGTAATTTAACCTCAACCCAGATCAAAATTCAAGAATATTTTTAAGAATACAAAAATATCCAGCACCTAAAGTAAATCAAATTCATGGATAATTATACAGACTATTTTAATTGTTATTATGGAAATTTCTTTAAATGATAAAACCAATTACAATAAAAATATTAGCAATGTATTATGAAATTGATAACATATATGGACGTAAAATGCATAAGAATAATATCACAAAGGCCTAGAGAGAAGACATGGAAGTATTTTGTTGTAAGATTCTCATACGCTAAGTAGTTCAGTATCACTTGAAGGTAGCTGTAGAAAGTTAAAGATGTACACTATAGACTAAATATACATAAAACCATTAAAATATAATAGAATCTATAAAACTGCTAAAAAGAGCAAAGAACTGTAGCTAATAAGCCAACAAAAGGATTAGCATAGACTCATCAAAAATACTCAGTGAATTCAGAAGAACGCAGACAAGGGGGAAAGTGAAGCAAAGAACACATGGGAGAAACAGAAAAATAAAATAGTAAGGTGATAGATTTGAACCCAAACACATCAGTAATCACATTGAATAAAAACGGTCTAACTTCCTTGAGATGTTTAGGCCGTCTCCAAGATGGCCACCATTGAGACGTACCTTCTGGTGTTCGCACCATCACAAGCCTTCCCCACCCAGCATGGGCTGGGCTTAGTGATTTACTGAAGACGGGGTAAGGCTTATGTCCCAGTGTGATTGGAGACTAGGTTAGAAGGCAGGGTGGCATTGCGCACACGCTCTTTCTCTCTCTCTATCACCCCGTAGGAGCAGTGGCTATGGGGAAAGCCATGATATGAGCAGTTCCTATGGCGGGTCCCACGGGGTGATGAACTCAGCCTCCTGCAAACAGCCTCCTGAGTGAGCTTGAAAGTGCAGTCTTCAATCTCAGTCTTCAGAGACTGCAGCCCTTTGCTGCCTCCTGAGAGATGTTGAACCAAAATTGCCCAGCTGAGCTACCTCAGGATGTCTGACCCTTGGAAACTGGTGAGATAGAAAATGTTTGGTACTTTACACTGTTGAGTTTGGGGGTCATTTGTTATATAGCGATAGATTACTAATACAGATTTTAATTAAAAGCCAGATATTGTTAAGCTGGATAAAAAAAGCAAGACTCACCACTTCATACCCATTAAGATGGCTATTATTTTAAAAACAAGAGCAACAACACAGCAAACAGCAAATAATAAGTGTTGACAAGGATATAAAGACATTGAAACTCCGGTGCATCACTGGTGGGAATGTAAAATGCTGTAGCCACTGTGAGAACAGTATGGTGCTTCCTCGAAAAGATAAAAGTAGAATTACCGTATGATCCAGCAATCCCGCTCCCAGATATGAACTGAGAGCAGGGACTCAGATTCTTACACACCAATGTTCATAACAGCATTAGTCTCAATAGCCAAAAGATGGAGACAACCCAAATGTTCATTGATGGATGAATGGGTTAACAAAATTAGGTATATACACACAATGAAATATTACTCAGCCTTAAAAAGGAATAAAATTCTGATACGTGCTAAAACGTGGATAAACCTTGAAGGAACTATGCTAAGTGAAATAAGCTAGACACAAAAGAACAAAAATTGTGTGATTCCACTTATATGAGTAGACAGATTCATAGAAACAGAAAGTAGAATAGAGGTTACCAGGGGCTGGGAATGGGGAGTGATTGTTTAGTAAGTACAGTTTCTGTTTGGAATGATGAAAAAAGTTCTAAAAATGGACAGCAGTGATGATTGCACCATGTTATAAATGTATTTGATGCCACTGTACAACACTATAAAATGACTAAAATGGTAAATTTTATCTTATGCATATTTTACCACAATAAATAAAAGTGGATGAAAAAAGCAAGACCCAATGATATACTGCCTACAGGAAACTCATCCTAAATATATAGACACAAATAGGTTAAAAGCCAAAAAGGGAAACAGATGTGCTATGCTAAATAATCAAAAGAAAGCTCGAATGGCCATATTCATATCAGATGATGTCTATTTCAGGGAAAGAACGTTATCAGGGATAAAACAGATCAGTGCATCAAAAAGACACAACATCTTAAACATCATGTGCTTAATAACTGAGCTTCAAAATAAATGAGGCAAAAATTAATAAAACTGCAAGGAGAAACAGACAAATTCACAATTACAGTCAGAGATTTCAACAACCCTCTCTCAATAACTATAAAACAAGAAAACATAAAACTAGTAAGGGTACAGAAGATTAACACTATCAACCGACTTGACTTAATAAACGTTTATAGAACATCACCAACAGCACCACATACATTCTTTTCAAGGATACATGAAATGTTTATCAAGGGAGACTATAATTCAGGCCACAAAACAAGAAAGTCTTTATAAATGTAAAAGGATTCAAGTCTTACAAAGTATCTTCTCTGTCCACAATGAAATGAAATTAGAAATCAATAGTAGAAAAAGATCTAGAAAATCTAAAATATTTGGATCCTAAATAATACACGTCTGAATTATCTGTGGTTCAAAGAGAAAGTCTCAAGGCAAACCTAAAAATATTTTCCACTAAAAGAAAACGAAAACACATCATATCATCCAAGATAGTGCTTGGTAACCTAAAGTGCTAACTAACTGTATTAGAAAACAGAAGAGACTCATAGACATAGAATACAGACTTGTGGTTGCCAAGGGGGCAGGGGGTGGGAAGGGATAGACTGGGATTTCAAAACTGTAGAATAGATAAACAAGATTACACGGTATAGCACAGGGAAATATATACAAGATCTTGTGGTAGCTCACAGAGAAAAAATGTGACAATGAATATATATATATATACGTGCTCTACACTGGAATTTGACACAACATTGTAAAATGATTATCATCAATTAAAAAATGTTTTAAAAAATCTCTTTTTAATGTGAAAATGAATATATTCATGTATATGCATGACTGGGACATTGTGCTGTACTCCAGAAATGGACACATTGTAACCGACTATACTTCAATAAAAAAATGAAAAAAAAAAAAAAAGAAAACAGAAGAAATATCTCAAATCAAGGACCTTTTCTACCTTAAGCTAAAAAGAAAGGAGCAAATGAAGCAAAGAAAGTAGAAGAAAGGGAGGTAAAAATGTAAATCAATAGAAGAGAAAAACCATATGAACAATCCAGAAAAATCAGTGAAATCAATTTGAGAAGATCAATTAAATTGATAAACTTCTAGTCATATTGGTCAAAAAAAGAATAGATAAAACCAGAAGGAGCCAATTTCAGCACTGAATGAGGTAGTGAGAGGATTACTTCAGATTCTCTAGATATTAAAGGGATATTAATTAATTTGACAAATTGGTGAATGGACAAATTCCTAGAAAGACAAACCACCAAAGTTTCCTTGAGAAGAAATAGATAACCTGAATAACCCTCTATTTTCTAAACAAATAAAAAACTTTCCCACAAAGGAAATTCCAGGCCCAGATGGCTTTAATGGTGAATTTGAACAAACATTTAAGGAAGAAATTATTCTGATTCTATGTTCAAAACGCTCCAGAAAACTGAAGAGGAAATAATATTTTCCAACAGATTCTATGAGACTCATACTGATATCAAAACCAGACAAAGGCATTACAAGAAAGCTAGACCAAGACCCCACGTGAGCATAAACGTCACACTTGTTCACAAAATTTTGGCGAACTGAATTCAACAATGTATAAAAAGGCTAATATATCAAGACCCAGTGCTGTTTATCCCAGAAACCCAAGGTTGATTTTACATTTGAAAATCAACTAACATAATTTACCATATTAACATACTAAATCTAAAATGAGTCTAAAAAAAAGCATATGATCATCTCTAATAGATGGCAAAAAAAAAAAAAAAAAAAAAAAAGAAAAAGACAAAACCCAGTATCTATTCCTGGTAAGGACTCTTAGCAAACTAGGAATAGAAGGGAGCTTTTCCAATTAGATAAGGGGCATCTATAAGACTCCTAAAATTAACATCGTACAAACTGGATGCTTCCTTCCTAAGATCAAGTTCAAGGCAATGATGCATTTTCTCAGCATTTCTATGCAGCACTGTACTGGGGGTGGTAGCTACCACATAAAGGCAAGAAAAAGAATTCAAGGGCATCTGGATTGGAAAGGAAGAAATAAAACTCTATTTATAGATGGCATGATGGTCTACTAGAAAATTCTTTTGAATCCACAAAACAGCTATGAGAACTATTAAACTAGTCTAGCAAAGTTGTAGGACACAAGATCAATATGCAAAAAGCAACTGTAGTGCTACAGACTAGCAACAACGAATCAGAAATGGAAATTTTAAAATATCATTGACAGTGACATTAAAAATATTAACTACTTAGGGACAATTCTCACAAAAGGTGTGCAAGGCCTTCAAGTTGAAAACATAAAACATTGTTGAGAGAAATTAATAAAGACCTAAATACATAGAGAAATATGTGGTTCATGGATCCAGTGACTCTATATTCTTTAGATACTTCTTAAGAATCTCCACTAAATCTCACTAGATTTCTCCAGAGCCAATATACTTCCAATAAAAAGCATTTTTTGTAGGAATTGACATACAGATTCCAAAATTCATATGGAAATGAAAAGGATCAAAAGTCAGATCTACATAAAGAAAGGAAGAGTATTTTCAAAGAAGTAATAAGTGAAGTTAAAATAAAAATGTTATTTTTCTTGTGATTAATTGATTTAACAGATAAAAGTTTATTCATAATAATAAAGCAACAATGTATTTGATTATATATGCTTACATATATATATATATATGCTTACTATACATATATATACTTACGTATGCTTATATAGAAATAGAATGAATGACAACAATGATACAAGGGGCTGGAGAGACAGATTAAGATTATTGGTTATTATAAAATAATCGCACTACACAGGAAGTGGTCTAGTGTTACTGGAAAGTGGACTTGGGTTAGTTGTAAATGTATATTTCAAACTCTAGGGCAATGACTAAAAAAACTTTTAAAAAAGTGTAACTGATATCCTATAGAAGGAGAGAAAATGCAATTATATAAATGTTTGAAATTAAAACCACAAAAGGCGGAAAACAGTGGAAGACGTAAAAAAGGAACAAAGAACAAAAAGAAAATGGCAGCACATACGGCTACAGCTGTATTCTGTCTTGAACATCCAAGATATTAATCCAGCTATGTCAATAATCGCCTTGAGCATCAATGGTCTAAATGTGCCAACTAAAGATAGAGATAGAGTGAATTAAAAACAAGGCCCAACTGTAGGTTGCCTACAAGAAATTAAAACCGTAATGAGATCCCAGTAAACATCCAGTAGAACGTCTAAAATGAAAAAGACTGATTGTACTAGGTATTAGCCAGAACGTGGAACCAGGGGAACTCTCAGTGCTGCTGATGGGAAGGTAACGGGGTACCAATATTTTAGAAAACAGTTTGGCAGTTTGCTAAACAACAACAAAAGCAGTAACAAACACACCTCTCTATCACCTGGTCATTCCTCTCCTAGATGTTTACCCAAGAGAAGTAAAAGCACTTGTCCCGTCAGCGATGTTTACATGAATGTTCCTACGAGTTTTATTTTGAATAACTAAAGAATAGAGACTCACTGAGCAAATTGTGGGCCATCTATATGATGGACAACCACTCAGCAAAAAAAAAAAAAAAAAAAAAAAAGTAATAAACTATGAATGTAGACCAAAACATGGATAAATCTCAAAATAATTATGCTGAACAAAGGAAGCTGGATAAAAACAAGTACATACTATACAAATCCTTTTATACAAAACTCTGGAAAATACCAGCCACTCTATAGGGACAGAAAGCTGATCAGTGGTTGCCTGGGGATGGAGTAGGAACAAAAAAGAGGGATTACAAAGAGACACAAGGACATTTTAGGGGGTGATGGATATGTTCATTATCTTGATTGTGGTGATGGCTTCATAAATGCATGCATATGTCAACATTTATCCAATTGTACATTTTAACATGTAAAGTTTACTGTTTGTTAATTACACCTCAGTAAAAGTGTTAAATTCTTTTAAAAGCTCTTTTTAAAAAAAGACATGGTATATAGGACTTTGGGGAGCCAACATGAGAGACAGGAGATGGGAGTGCCCAGGAAGTTGGTAAGAGAAAGCCTGCGTTATAGTTGAACATGAGAGAACTGTCCACCCAGATTGGAACAGGAGGATGGAATGCTCCAGAAAGGATGTTTCCAAGGAACAAAAAATGAAAGACACAGCTTACTTCGTGTGTCTGACGGCACCACTGAAAATACAAAGGAAATACAGTTCTATTAGAGAGTTTTGTTTTGTTTTGTTTTTAGGGAGAAGATGTTTTATTGAGATTTTGCTACACAGATAGCTACCCAAAGCTGGGAGGACTAAATGGAGCAGCTGTTGTCTCCCTCTGTACAGGTCACCAAGGAACCCATGGGGAGGGGAGCTGGGAGGAGCCTGACAATGGCCAGAGAGAGAGAGGACCCCTGGATGCTATCTGGAATGAGGACTCTGATATGAGAGAGAAAGAACGAGAAAGAGAAGCTAACAGCCTAGATATCACGAGGGAGGGAGAAGTGAGGGTCAAAGAGGTCACAGCACTTGGGATCACTGGGTCAGAGTCTGTACCACGTCCTTCACCAGAGATAGATACATAGATACATAGATAGATAGATAGATAGATACATAGATAGATAGAAAGCCAAGTAAACAAAATGAAGCAATTACTAACTCCAAAGAATAGAAAAAAGTTGTGCAAGATAGGAAATGTAATGATAGTACCAAAGAGGCTGTGTTTCAAACATATTTACAGTGATGTAAAAATGTAAGTAAAGATTATTTACTTAGCCAAATCCATATGCTATATTGGGAGAAATGGAAGGAGAGAAGTGGGAATTGCTTTGCAGCTGAGTGGTTGGGGAAAGAGTGTGTAAGAGGAATAAAATCTCAACTCCCATACCAAGAAGTCAAAAGACAAAAATCTAAAGGCATCAATAAAGAATGCAATGAGGTGAGATGATGGAGGTGTTCACGAGCCTTACTGTGATCAGCACTTTGCAGTATAGATGCAGTCAAATCATCACATTGTACACCTTAAACTTACAGTGTTATGTGTCAATTATATCTCAAGAAAGCTGGGGAGAAAAAAGAAATAGTACTATAAGCATATTGTGTAGACAGATGGGGGCAAATAGTTGAGACCTAGGAGACAGAATCAGGGTAGGAAAAGAGTGGTTTTGACTCTTTATTTTCCGCTGCTTATTTGTAATTATCCAAGAGTTTTTTCAAGTGTGTTTATTACTATCATAAAAGAATAAAATAAATGAGTCAATAAATGCAAGTGAACAAAAAAATCCATCCTGTTTACAATTCTCAATAAGGTAAAGGAAAAGACTTTGAAAAGAAAGTGGAAACCGAGATGGAAAATCCCAGAATCAGAGCAGCTGGTGACAATGCTGGTCTGCAGTGCCCGGGAGCAGCCTTCCCGGGGAAATCACCCCAGGACCATTCCAGGATGGAAGCCAGGCTTCCGGAGAGCCTGAAGCTTGCTGCTGACAACTCACAGGGGTTAGACCTCTGAGGTATCCACCCGTCCACACACACACACCACCACCACCATCACTACCACCACTAACACACACGCACACCATCAAAAGTTGATATAAGATCTCTGCCATTGCAAACAGGTTGCCTTCCCGTGCCTACAATTTAACCTCAACACCATCTCCCATTTAGAAACTCTGATTTCCAGATTTTTCTCCTTTAGAAGGGAGGTGAGGGGTTAAAGGGGGCCAATGTGAGTGAGAAGGGGAATGAGAAGGAGTTGAGTGCTGTTCTAAAGAGAACTTCCTTAAGTTTCCAGGGGAAAAAGCTAGTAAAATGGTCCTTTGCACAAATGATCTCATTGAATTCCAAAAATAATTCATTTCTCTCTTTGATAGAAAAGGAATCAAAAGCTGAAAGAGGTCAAAGAATCTTTCCAAGTTCACCAAAGTCAGAATTTGAACCCAGACGCCTCCATCCTTCCTTGCCCCCTTTCTTCTTTCCATCCTTCCTTCATTATTTTTTTCCTTCTGAAAAATGTTTCCATCACACGTAGGCATGACATTAAACACGGTCTGGGTCTTCATGGAACTTAAACTCTAGTGGGAGATCTGGAACAAATAAATGAACAGAACTGTTTCAGATACTTATTAGGGCTAGGAAGCAAATAAAATATGGCCATGTTATGGTGCCTGGGCGAGGCTGGGTGCGGGATGTTTCAGAGTAAGGGCAAAGACCATGAGATGGAAATGAAAAGAAGTCATCCGACTCCAAACACCACGGCGAGCCCCATGAGCAGGGATCCGAACACTCCTTATTAATATAACCACTGCCCTGTCGGGTGTGGGCGTCCCTGCGAAGCTGACTCTCAAAGTGAGACTAGAGTCCAGGAAGATCACTGGGGAAGGCCCTTGGGGACAACGCGTGTGAGGAGCGAAGGCGGCGGGACTGGGCAGTGGGAGGAATTGAATTGTGCTGCAACCTCAAGGCACTTTGTACAAGAACCCTGACCCTGGCATTGCAGACTTGCTGGGCTTGAGAATTCAACCATCTCTGGGCTCAGCTACCTTATAATTAAGTCCCGGATCTGAGACTTAGCCTCCTCTGACTGCAGGATGCCGGCTGTCTCCCTTTCTCTCTTTCTCTTTCATTGAAGTACAGTTGATTTACAATGTTGTGTTAGTTTCAGGTGCACAGCAAAGTGATACAATTATACAGATACACACACATAAATATTCTTTTTCAGGTTCTCTTCCATTATAGGTTATTACAAGGTATTGAGCACAGTTCCCTGTGCTAGATAGTGAGTCCTTGTTGTTTATCTATTTTTTTCTGATGATTATTTATTTATTATTTAAATTGTGATAAGATAGTTTTTCTCCACTGTAAGCTACTACAATGTATTGAATATGTTTCCCTGTGCTATACAGTATAAACTTGCTTATCTATTTTATATATAGTAGTATGTATCTGTTAATCCCCAGCTCCTAATTTATCCCTCCCCACCACCCATTTCCCTTTTGGTAACCGTAGTTTGTTTTCTATGTCTGTGAGTCTATTTCTGGTTTGTAAATAAGTTCATTGGTATTATTACCTTTTTAGATTTCACATATAAGTGATATCACATGATATTTGTCCTTCTCTGTCTAACTTACTTCACTTAACGGGATCGTCTCCAGGTCCCTCCGTGTTGCTCTCTTTCTGCGCTACCAGAAAGGCCCTCTGGCTTTCACACTCGACCTTACTGATCAGTCGCCCTCAGCCCTCCATTGTCTTTCTCAAATGCATCAATAGTTCTCAGTAACAGCCACTCTGCTGCATTGTTCTACCCTCCTGCCTGCCTCTCAAATACCTGAGATATTACCCTCCAGTGCATTCCTCTCCATAGATATTCTATCCAAGTTCACCAAGGCCAACTTTTAACCAAGTTCACAGCATGCCTAGGGCAATCCAAGCACTACCGCAAATGATGGAATCCTCAAGGCCAACTGGCCGGTGAGTGGCCTGACTCCAAAATCCCAGGTAGAGTCGGCTTCCTCAACCATTCCTGGCACCAACATCTCTGAGCTGGAGACCTTACAGTAAGTGCACTGGGGGATGCTCTCTGAATTGACCCCTGCGGGGCAGCGAAGGAAGTGCGATTAGCCAGGAGGAGTTGAACTCCAATGACCTTGCAATAGGGGCCTCAGCCAATCCCACAGGGAGACCTGGAACTGGGGTAGCTCTTCAGAGTTGTCCCAGACTGAAGCTGGGCGCCGGTTGTTTGTACCTCCGTGTCAACCAGTCGGAGGGAGCTGCCTTGTGGGAAGAGTTATAACTTTGCTGTGGCAGCAGTCTTCAGCTGAGGCTGGTGCCCAGGAGGGACTCAGCTGGCAGCCATCAGTAGGCAACCCTGCTGGCAGCTGGGAGGGATGAGTGCTTTGGTCCTGAAGGGGGCTCTGGGGAGTACCTGGGGGCAGCCACCCCAGCCCAGTGTAGACACATCTCATGCAAAGAACAATTAGCTTTCTTTCCTGAGGCCTCCATAGAATCAACATCTGGAGCCCGAGAGAGCCTGGGGCCCATTACAAGTAGCAAAAGAATTTGGACAGGATGCATTTAATCTTGAGTTAATGGTACAGTGCTCCGCCAAGATAAACTTCTCAACCTCAACATATTTTATTTTGAAAAAAAAAAAATGTTATTGTCAGGTACAAGGGAAATTCCTCCTCACCGAGGCTGCGGTGCCAGATGACATAATCACTGGATGCGGGCCCCTGTGTAGTGTGTTATCTTTTTCATCTGAGCAGATCTCTCCCCCGCAGACCCACCTCCCAAAAAGCTGGCCACGGTTCCGAAGTAATTCTAGCCTCTGACAGCTGCAGGAAAGCAGAGAAATGTGACTTGAAAACAGACATTTTGGGAGGTCACGTTTCTAAACACCAGATATGTTGGGTTTCTCCCCACACCGGGATCTGGTTGGAATTCAAATGGGAATTAAAGGGAGAGCTTGGAGCCTAGTTTTCATTCCTTACATTTTTATTGAGAATCTACTATGTGGCCAATGTGGTGGTAGTTATTAACAGAATGATCACCCTTCACTGCCTGTTAGGGGCCAGGCACCGTGCAGACAGTTCTGTAGGTACTGGTGACGTCTGCAGGAGGCAGAAGTATGCTAAAATGATCCCACTTGTCTAGAAGGGGAGATAGAGGCTCAATTGGATTAAGCCATTTTATCAAGTGGGTGGTGGAATCAAGCCAGGGATACAGGCATTCAATTTTCAAGTTTAAAGGCTTTCCATCTACCAAAGAGTCTTGCAAAATGAAGAAACTCGTTACATGCGTGTTGAAGGAATGACTGAGTCACTAGGCAAACAACGGAGAGTCGGGGGAGGGGAGGAAGCTGTCCTCTGAAGCCTGTGCCTGCTTCCACGGGTGTCTGGTCCACAGAGCAATGCCCAGATCTGCATCTCAGGAAGGTCCTGACATCCTCTCTAGAGCTGCCACCTCAGTCCAGACCCAGGCAGACCCTCTACTGGCAGGACAGGCAGTTCACGCCCTAGGAAGGGGGCTGCCTCTTGGCCCTGAGCCCTCTGTTCTCTGCTCCAGGAAAGCTGTGCGCGGCTGGTGTGTTTCCCATCCTCTCAGAAGCAGGAGGCCCGGGGAGCGGGGTGGTGCTCAGTTCCTCCAGTCTCACCCTCGGGGGCTTTCCTATCAGGCTGGGATGGAACCAAGGATAGAACAGGATGGGGCAGAAGGGCAGTGCTAGAACCACCTTCATCTCAGGATCTCAAAGCATACAATGGAGTGTTGGAAATAAACACCATCTTTGTTTGTGGCATAGTTTGATGTCAAATCCTGGATGTATTCACTTAGTCTACAAAGCTTTTTCAGAGACATTTTTCCACTCAGTGAAGTGGGCCGGGCTGGGCCCACCAGTCTCCTTTTAGATTAAGGAAGTGAAACTCAGAAAAGCTACCTGACTTACCCAGGACCACCTGCAGGCACCAAGGTAAAGATTTCCTTCAAGTTCATTGCTCTTTTTTTTCCCCATCGCCGTGGTGTCTGAGCCAGAAATCTGGGAGGGGACAGTGTGTTCTGGCAGAGAGAAGATAGGCTTTGGAGTCAGAAGAGCTGGGTTTGAATCTTGGGTCACTTGCTGGGTGACCTTGGGTGAGTTACTTAGCTCCTCCTGGCCTCAGTTTTCCCCATCTGTAAAATGGAGCCAGTAATCCTTGCATTGAAGAGATTTTGTTCTGAGGATTAAAGGATATTACAGCTATAAAGAAACTGGCCTGCACTGTTGAAATAAATTTTACATCTCTTTTCCTCTTCTCAAAGATGTACAGTTATTCCTACATAGGTGTGTGATTATTATTATACATTTATAATTACCTGTCTTATTCAAAGAATAATTTGGGGCAGCTGATGGAATCATAAGCCCAAAGCAGAAGGATATTTGTCGCCTATAATCCTTGATCTCCAGGTATCAGTGCGGGTGGATATGTCATCTCAAAGATGCAGGTATAGAAGTACAAAGTGTTCCTTAAACGGATACCAACCTGGCAGAGAATAAAGCTGCGTTTGGCCTACAGGAGCCGTTTTTTTTCTCCAGGACCCTTTCTCCCTCTTTCCCTTCTCTTTCCTCCAGTTTCCTCTTGACTGTGCCATCCTACCTCTGAGCACCTTCAGTGCTCTTCCATCTGCCAGGAACACTCTCCATCTGGCTAGCTCAGCTTGAATGTCACTTCATTCGTTCATTCACTTGTTCATTCTTTCATTCAGTATTACTCAGTGCTCACCCGGCCCTAAACAGAGTGCTGGGACACTGCTGTTATTGATAAGTGCTAAGAACAGAACTGCTGTTCCTGATAAGTGCCAAGAACAGAAGAGCAGGAATAGGGAGCGAAAAGGAATAGAGCGTGGCCGGGTGCTATTCCAGATGGGATGCTGGGGGCACACGTGCCTCGGAGCGGAGTCCAGAGGGGAGTGAGGGACGGGAGTGGTGGGCACGTGCATCAAGTGTGAACTCCTTCGTGGGAATGGACGTGGCGTGTGTGCAGACAGAAGGGAACGGGGTCCAGGTGCCCCTGCTCCTTGATGGGCCTTGAATCTGGGTTGCCAACGAGGGGGTGAACTTGACTGCCTTCTGAAATTCCTCAAGCTCTGACATTCTAGGAATCAGAGCTCCAAGCCCGTGGCCAGCTGGACAGAGAGTGGAGGTGTGAAGACACTGATGCTGTGGTCAGCCCAGCTGAGTCTGTGCCCTGCTCCCCGATTCAGGTCACCTGTCCAGAGTGAGGGGGACACACAGTGGGACTGGTGTGGGATCAGGCAAACCCATTGCTGCCAGCCTGGCTCAAAAATGGAAGGGAGTCCAGCTAATCCACTGAGAGACCCGGGCACAGTCCCTTGTCTTAGCTTCCCAGGGCTGCCATCACAATATACCAGAAACAGAGTGGCTAATGGCAGCAGAGATGCTGCTCTCGCAGCCCTGGAGTCTAGAGCCTGCGATCACGATGTCAGCAGGTCTGTGCTCCCTCTGAAAGCTGTAGGGAAGAAGCTTTCCTTGCCTTTTCTAGCTTCTAGTGCTTTTCTGGCAACTTTGGGACTCTTTGGCTGGCAGCGACATAATTCCAGTCCTTGCCTTTGTCATCACATGGCCCTCTCCGTGTGTCTCTGTCTTCTTATAAGGACACCAGTCATATTGGACCGGCTCCCACCTACCCCAGCATGACCTCATCTTCACTAACCACATCTGCAGCAACCCTACCTCCAAATAAGGTCACACTCTGAGATACTGGGGGTTAGAACTTCAACACATCCTTTTGTTTTCCAGGGTGGGGGTGGGGGTTCACAAGTCAGCCCATAACACTTTCTGTGCCACCCCAGCACCCACTGAAAAGGGTCTTTCAGCCTCTGATGGGCCCGCCCTCTGACGGGCACGCACGGACCTCAATGCAGGAGGCCCTACTGCTGGAAACTTCCCTCTCCTCCCTCTCTCCCACAAATATTTATCAAGGGATTAATAAAGTCCAGGAATGGTGCCAAGTCCAAAACAGACGGTTGGAAGGCCGACATGGTGTCATCCTTGCCCTTGGTCCCAGGTTCTCCCTGAGGCCACACAGAACACCCTGTCCCACCCTGAATGCAGCCCTTCAGATGTCCGAGGACAGCGGTGGGTTCACATGAGGCTCTCTTCCATTGGACACCTTTAGTGTCTTTACTGATTCCTCAAACAGGGTGACTATGTATTTTATGAACCAAACTAGGACATTTTGGGGGGGGTGAGAGTAGGTGCCATGGAGAATGACACTGGGACAATGTAATGCCCAGTGGCTGATCGCACCCTAAGGCCACCTCCTGGGGCTTGGGTTTCCAGGTCCTTCCTTGCCCTGATAGCTCCTTTCTGGATGTTTCGTCATCTGTCTCTTTTTAAATCACTGCTTCCAGAAGTAACTACCATGTGTGTTTGGCAGAGTGGAAAAGACCAAACAGGTAAGGAGATCATTTTAATAAATGTGCCAAACACCTTAACAGAGGCAAAGGGGAGGTATTATGGGAACCCAGAGGAAGAAACATGAGCTCTTTCTGAGAAACCTGGGGATGGCTGCAGAGAGGAGCTGCTATCTGAAATGAGTCTTCCGGGCTGAGGAGAGGTTTCCCATCAAAAAAGCGATGGGCATCTTGGGAAAGGGTATCTTTGTCCCGAAGCGAAGTGGAGAAGCCAGCAGGGATCCCTGCCCTCCTGCTGCTGAAGGAGACTCATGTCAGTTTCCCTAGAGACGGTGAGGCCTCATTGGATGCCAGCTCTGCTCTGGGCTAACCCCAGCCCAGCCTATCATGGGAAGGACACGCTCGTCCTAGACGCCTTTGATTCAGTCCTTCTGATCTTCTGGTTTGTGCTAAGGAAGGACAGCCAAAATACAGGGAGAATTTGGCAAATGAGGTGTGTGAGCTTAATTCGGGCTCCATCGCCCTCCCAAGCCCCCGTGGGAGTGAGTCATTTACAAGTATTTGCTGAAACAACCTTCACTGATGGGTCCATGCTGGTCTCTGGGAAGGCAAAGATCACACCTGGTCACTGCTCTCAAAGAGGTAAAGGGATTCATCTAGTGAACAAGATGCATGCGTGCCGTGAGCTTGAAGTCATACCAAAACATCTAAGGACGGTCACACCCCTTTATAAGTTGGCCATGTGTTTCGGGAACACAGGGAGTAATTCCAACTGGAAGAATAAAACTGACTTTCACTGTAGAACTTCCAGGGCTTTGATGGCCAAGTGAAGCTTTAGAGCTGGAGAAAGGGTGGGTGAGAGGTGTGGATGTAAGAATAGTCTTTGGGGCTGGCCTGCCGTGTTGGGGGTAGGGAGGCAGGTCAGGGGGATGGCCTCAGGATGTCACAACAAAGCATGGCTGGGATAGCAGGCCACCATCATGCCTGGCCAACCACCCGCGTCCCTGCCAGCCTTCTGGCCAAGGTCTAAACGCCAGTGTGGTGACTGCCCCGGAAGAGGCAAGGGCAGTGAGGAGAAAGGTGGATGGCTTGGCCCCACAGCCAAGCACACACCACTGCCTCTGGCTTGGTTGTCAGTTGGCTGCATCCCCTCCTCCCCTCCCCTGTGGAGGCCAGCCCTTCATCAGCAACAGGAATCCCTCCTCCAAGGTGGGTGGTGGTGGTGGTTCTCTAGAGTGATGATTCACCATGGAGCTGGCCTCCATTCAGACCCAAACACTGTCCACAGCCCAGGCTGCTAGTCCACTAGCACACCCTCGTCAGCTCTCTATAAGCCTGGCTCACCGCCAGGGCTCATCTTGGACAGGCGCTGAGACCAGGGGTGTGGGCTCCGGCAGTGGTTTTGGGGGAGAGGTTCAAACCCCCAAAGGGTCCCCAGTCCTGTGCCCACCTGTCTGAGGTGAGAAGGAAGTTCTGAGGGAACGTCTCCTGGGGCTCACACATCACGTCTCTCCCAGCTCGCCTGGGGGGAGGGGCCTCTCTCTTCTCCGAGCTCGGGTCTCCTGCTAGACCATCTGCCACACGCTTGCGCAGTTGGCGGTTTCTGTATCTTCATCCCCTCTGGACTGTGAACAACCTGAGGGCAGGTAGGGTGACTCTCCTCATTTCCAGATGCTCAGAACTGGTACCTAGAAGGTGATCACCCAGTGTGGGCAGAAAATGAGAAAAGAGGAAGGTGGTGGATGCAGGCAGGTCTGTGGCAGTACAATCACAAGCTCATGGAGATGAGGGGGTGAGGGACAGTTGTTACGGGGCTGCATCCTGAGTTTGCTTTTGTCCTTGTAGGACCCCATCTGGTACAAACACGGAAACGTTCTATTTTGTGGCTGTGTGGGTTTAAAGACCAGTGTAATCCAGGCACGATTCATTATTATTCATTATTATTATAGTCATTTTTAAATTCTGATTTTAAAAGAAATTTAACTTAAGAACTTCTGTGGGCCCCGAGGCACTGCATTTACTGTAAAGTCATGCGCTGTGACCAGGGTAGTGGAATAGTCATGAATGATCCCACCTAGGCATCAGCCAATCAAAACCGGAGCAAGTTCCTGGAGCGCCCCTGCTGTGCCAGACCTTCGCCCTTGGTTTGCTGGATCTTGGGAAGGGTCAGAGGCTCTGGAGGGAGGGACTGACGTGGTGGACATCGGGGCACTTGGGGACTGTGATGTGGTTACTCTTTACCAACTGGTATGGAAGGATTTCAGTCTTTGAAAAGTGGGCATGGACATTCTAGTGCCTTCCATAAGCCCTGGATGGAGGTAGAAATCACAAAAGATGGTCACTGCAAAGATGCCAGATGAAGACCAAGGAGCCTGAGCGCCAGGTTCTGAGCCGGGTCATGGGTGGTCCCGTCACCGAAACAGACAACTTGGCTAGAGGAATCGCTTGACGGGAAAGACTCTGAGTTCGGATTGGGACACGATGAATGTTCTGGATCTCTGGGATTTCTGGGGAGCAATGCTTGTAAGCATTGACTAGATGGGTGTAGTTTTTTAGGAAATAAGGTGAGGATGCCAATGGCAATCTGGAAGGTTCAGCCGGCACATAGTAGGCCCGCAATAAATCTGTCCCAGGCTGAGTAAGAACCCTCCTACACAAACGCTTCAGCCCCAGGCTCATGAGATGACTGGGAGGACCCCACACAGACTGACTTTAGGAGGAAACACAGAACATCCTTTGTCTGATTATGATCGAAGTAGACAACTGGAGGGCATATTTCAGCTCCAAGTACCCAAGGTGTGGGGCCTGTGGGGGCTCACTGCTGTCAGAAGTCGGCATGAGGGGCCAGCAAGAGCTTGTCTTGTTGTCTTATACCTTGAAGATCTGGGAGGCATAAGGAGAAGAAGTTGTATTTTCCAAACCCTGAAGCAATACTAATTTTCTCTTCACATCTATTTCCCTGAGTCTTTTTTTCCCCCAACTCTGTTGATAGATATTATATAATCACATTGTTTAAATATTTGAGATGGTGATTACACTACCATTCAATTTTAATTGCTACGTCTGTTAACATTGTCAGACATTCTCAAGCAAAATTAATTAGGACCAAACAATTGATTGATGGTCTTTAAAATTCAAACCTTTCAGAAACTAACCAGTTTCCTAACCCAGCACCATAGCTGCACAATGAATTTAGACCATAGAACTTATCATTTCAAGGACATTGTCCCCTAAGGCCTCATGTTAGTCTTACCAATAATAAATAAAAGTGCAAAATACACAGTTAAGAATCACAGAATTTAGTTTTATAGAAAAATCTCTTCTCTAGCAAGTCTGATGCTTCACTCACCTCTCTGAATCCTGTGACAGTCACCTCAGTCCCTGCGAGACAGCCCCCTCCATTGTTGGCTTGCTCTAGTCGTTACCAAATTCCTTCTCAGATTGTTAAGACTGGGAACTCTAGCCCCAGACATCTCCTCCTGTCACTTGTAAATTTCACTTTCTGGAGCAACACAGAAAAATTCCATTTCCAATCTGAAGATTCCTTAGAGAACTGAGTCCCCGTGGATGGGGAAAAAAATGGACTCACCAGATGCCATCCTCTGCTCCCCAGTGCTCTATTGAGGTAAGGCTCCCTGGAGTTCTATAGCAGACTTCATGTCACTCAGTGGTGGTGTTAAGTCTATAAGACTTAGAGGATTTGAGAAATCTTTGAGAAGGAGTTCTAAATAGATTTGCCAGTTGCTGGGGCTTCATTTAAATGTAATTCACATAAAGTGCACCCTAAGATCTACCTGTGCCACTGTCATCTGGGGGAGATGTGTGTCAGCATTGAGAGAGGAGAGTCACCATGCTATACTGAATATTTTAAAATCAGATCTTTTGTACAAGTGTATATATATATATATTTTTTTTTTTAATTTTTAAATTAAAAAAAAATTTTTTGGAGGGGAAGTAATTAGGTTCTTTAATTTATTTATCTTTTAATGGAAGTACTGGAGATTGAACCCAGGACCTTGTGCATGCTAGGCAGGCACTCTACCACTGAACTATACCCTCCCCCCTGAACGAGTATATATTGATTATAAAGTTAAAAACTATGTTACGAGGTTTAGTACAATATTTAAGAGCGAATCAGGGCACCTGCAGAGAGGTACCTTAATAAACAAATGTGCACTTTGGTCAGATTGAGTCAGATTGTGCTGGGTTAGAATTCCAGTATGCAGAATAGATAAACAAGATTATACTGTATAGCACAGGGAAATATATACAAGATCTTGCGGTAGCTCACAGCAAAAAAAAAAAAAAAAAATGTGACAATGAATATATGTATGTTCATGCATAACTGAAAAATTGTGCTCTACACTGGAATTTGACACAACATTGTAAAATGATTATAATTCAATAAAAAAATGTTAAAAAAAAAAACCCAAAACAAAAAACAGTGTGACCTTAGGCCTTAGCTTCCTCAGGTGGAAAATGAAAATTATTAACCTTGCCAGGTTGGAGTGAGGATTCAGTGAGAAAAATGTCTCTCATGTGCCTGGCATTTAGCCTGGGATGTAGCAGGTGCTCTATGAAGACAGTGATTAGGACGGTAGGTTCCAATTTTAAACATGAGAGAGAATGTGCATGTAACGTATTTAGAAAATTAAATAGTAAGAACAGATATAACACTGTATTAAAATATATTTCAAGGCCATATGTTTCAAATGCCTGCTGATATTTAAAATTTTGTTAATTTAAAAAGTAATCTTAAGTTTTTTTTTTTTTAATTAAAAAAAAAAGTTTAAGACTCATAGCCATAGAAAACAAACTTGTGGTTTCCAGGGACAAAAGTGGTGGTGGAGGGATAAACTGGGAATTCTGGATTTGTAGATATACACTACTGTATATAAAATAGATAAACAACAAGGTCCTACTATATAGCACAGGGAACTAACTATTCAATAACTTGTAATGGCCTATAATGCAAAAGAATATGAAAAGGAATATATATATATGTATAAATGAATCACTATGCTGTACACCAGAAATTAACCCATTGTAAATCAACTATACTTCAATAAAAAAAAGATTAAAAAAAATGTGTTCTTTTCAAAAAAAATTAAAAATAAAAAAAATTGAAATAAGTAATAATCACTCATGGTTTTAAAAAAATTCAAACAATAGAAAAATAAGTCCAAATTCCCTCACCATCCCTCAGTCTCAATCCTTCATCCCAGCCTCCAACAAGTCCACTAAACACTTTGGTGTATAACCTTTTAGATATGCAGATATAAGCACATAGGAAGTTTTTCCCTGAAAAATGAGCTCATGCTATATGTTGTTCTGTATATTATTCATAGCCATATATTATTGTGATGGATTTTATAGAAGGGTTTTAGCAGAAATAATGCCAGTGAAATGTGATGTTTTGAGTCCACGATTCTGAACAGTTGGGTGAAAATGGGAAAACTCGGGTTAAACATCTGACTATTTCATCTCTAAAATACGGCAGAGATCCAGACAGCAGGTGGGGAAATAATCCAGATAAGATAATTAGGGAATTCTGAATGAGTGGGGATTCTTTCTGTCATATCGACAATCACCCCTACAGTGACATGGCACTTTGTCATTCAGGTCACCGTTGGCACTGGCAGCAATCCTGCAAAGATGGAGGGAACGATGGTTCCATTTTGAGCCCAAGGAGACTGAAGTTCAAAGAGGCATCCGCGGAGCTGGGAGGCCAGGAGTTAGTAGCGAGGTGGAGGACCGGGACTGTGTCCGGCTGCTTGACAAACCTGCTTTTTCCTCAGCAGACTCATCCAGGTCCTCAGTCAGCAGAGGGACCTAAAAAGGAGCAGAGTGACCCCGTGGCATCTGACCTCATGTCTTGTGCAGAACGGAGGCTCCTTCCTCAATTTTGGAGGAATATTCTTCTGGGACACCTGGCTTAAAGGCTGGGCTCCTCTTCATCTGAACACAGTTGTCCATGGTCCACAGTGTTTGGTGAGCATCTCCGATGTGCCTGTGCCCTGTGTTTGAAATCACCCGATGCAGGACAGTGGAGCCTGCACTGGGCAGGCAGCTGGGCTTCTGTCCCAACATGGGCATGTCTACCCTCTTGGGATGCTGTCACCCCAGCTGCCTGAGGAGTGGCTTGGGCTAGAGAAGCTCCTCCTGGCTTGGAACTGGGGTCGTCGGGGCCTCCGTGAGGATGGAGAGGCGAAGGGGACCTCGGTCACTCTCGGGTCCACAGGGTGAGAATCCCAGCATCCATCCTCATGGTTTCAAAGGTGAGCAGAGAGCCTGGAATCACCTAAGGCTGCCTTTGGGTTTTAATGGGGCAGTTAGGGAAAAGGCGACAAGAGATCACATCTGGCATTGGGTGATGATGCTTGGAAAGTTTGCCAAGCTTTGCAGCCCTGTCTTCTCAGTGGAAGTTAGGTAAGATGCTGTGGGTAGCCAGCCTGCCCCTCTGACAGTGTCCACGGGGCCCCTGAGGGTCTGGCGCTTCTTGGTTCAGATTAGCAGGGATGGACCGGAAGGCCATCACTCTGGGGTGCTCACAGAGGGGATTATCACTCTTGTCTGGTAATCTTGTGGGTCAGGGGTCTTTCGTGAGGGGAGAAGCTGACTGGCAGGGCCTTGTCTTCCTTCTCCCCAGTCTCCCCCAAAGCTTGGACTGTGAGAAATGAGTATCCGATGGAGAGAAAGACAGTCTTCTTTGGGAGCCGAAGCAAGTTTTCCAGAAAAGGTGACATTGTCAGGGCTCCCACCTCCAGGAGGCAGTGGGAACCTTGCTGAGCTGCGCTGTGTCTCTGAAGGAGCCCCAGCCCCTGGATCGGGGTGGGGAGGGGTGCCGTTTTGAGGAGCCTGGAGCCAGTGTCTTCTCTCAGTCCTCCATGCGCGAAAACTGCCCACGTCACCCTCACACCTGATCATTTCATTCCTTCCTCATGAAACGAAACGCGCCACAGCCCTGAACCCCTCACCGGAGAACGGAGACAAGTGCAGATTTCAACAGCAGGAAGGGATGAAAGGCAGAAACTTCAGCTGGTTTCTTGAGAAAGTGCTAGGGTTTTATGTGTGGACTTTTTTTTTTTTTTTTTAACTTTTTTTTTATTGAGTTATAGTCATTTTACAATGTTGTGTCAAATTCCAGTGGAGAGCACACTTTTTCAGTTATACAGGAACATACATATATTCATTGTCACATTTTTTTCTCACTGTGAGATACCACGAGATCATGTATATATTTCCCAGTTATGTGTGGACTTTGATGTATCTAAACGTGTGACTTTTGATCCGGGTTTGAAAATCCTAAAGACGCCCAGAGGTCCCTCTAGAGGGAGCCAAAAGGAGGCCGAGAAAGTGGGGTTTGGGGTCCCTTATCTTCTATCAACCAAAGCCATTCCACATTTATCTCATTTAAAAAAAATTCAAGCTTAGTATAAGTTATTTAATTATTATTTTTAAATAAAGGGTTTTGGTGCTACAATCAAACTTGAAAATGAGAGGTCTGTCACCTGATTTTTCCGGAGGACGCTGGTTCTGACATTCTGCACGTACAGAGCTCATTCCACAGATATTTACTGAGCACTTCCTTTGTGCCAGGTACAAACTATGCATCGTGAAAAATCAAAAGGTCTAATAAACGCCCCCTTGCCCTTGAAGACGTTGTCTGGTGCTGAGTGGTACAGGTTATAGGCCACGGGGGAGTGGGCGCAGGGTGAGGGTGGGCAGAGGAGTGGAAAGAGTGTGGGCCTAGAGGCACAAGGATGGTGGGTTTCTATCTTTGAGTGGTCTGATTCCTAAGAGCTGCAGCCACAGACACAGTTCTCTTCAAGACACCTCTTTCTCTCTAGACTTTTTTTCAGTATCTTCAGCTTAGGAGGCTTCTTTGAGACAGCCATAGTTTGCTTTCTTTTTCCCAAACCATTTCATCCAACTGGAGGTCTCCTTAATCCAGTCAGAGGTTGTAACAAAGGGAATCACAGAGGTGTTCTTGATTTGTTTCTTTATCCCCATAAAGAGCTGCTACTCTAGGAAGGATGCTGTAGCTATAACATGAAAAGGGAGCAAAAAAGAAGCTGTTGTTATATTAAGCCACTGAGATTTAGGGATTGTTTGTTACTGTAGCATAACTTTACTCATCCTGACTAATACGATTTCTCTACTGTTATATCCTGGTCAAACTCCTGTTTCTTATCCCATAGCTAAATCTCCCAGTTTGTGAAGTCATGTTCCACTCCTCCAGATGAAGGTGAAGGGTCTTCCTTCTGTGCACACAATATATTATATCATACAATAAGTTTAACTGAATTGTCTGTGTCTTTGTCTATCATTCCCATTGGCTTGTATATACCTTGAGAGCACAAGTTTTAAGTCATATACATGTGTTTGTTGATAGACTGAATGACCGCAAGTATAGTATTTGGAAATTGCTTCTTAAAGCCTAGCATTTAATTGCTCATTTCTGAGCTGCAAAGAAACAATCTGTCACTGTGTAAGTGACAAGGTGAAATTGTCAGCATCTGACTGACAGTTCGGGTTTAGGTATATGAAAGTTTGAAATTAAAGGGGTTAGAAGAAAGAGTCTGTAAGATTTCTTTAGACTCTAACAGCCAATGCCCTGGGAGCACTGCCGAACCAGACGGAAACCTTCCTTACTGAGTGTCAGGGAATAAAGCAGTCTTCCACACTGAAAACAATTTGTTAGCATTTACAAGTTCCCATTTTCTGTATTTTAACTTCTAATTGGTTTCTTCTTTTGTGCTAAGAATGCCATCTGTCCCTTTGACAGGTTTTTGGATTTGATACCACTTACCAGGAAATATGACCATCATAAGCCTTGTAAGATGATTCTAAAGTGTCCATCCCAAACAGCTCTGCTTTAGTAATTTCACACAGAACCCCTACTATTCCTGTGTGTAGAGATTTTACCATTTTTCAGGCACAGTTTCACCTCCACTGTTTCTAAGAGTTCATAAAATAATGCAAGGTACATGTCTTTATTTTGATTCCAAATCTCTTATTTGCTCTATTGTAGTAAAAAGGGTATTATTACTCCTATTTGTAAATGGGGAAACTGAGACTCTGGAGGTAGACTTGCCTAAGATATGGAAACTACATAGTACCAGGACATTAAACTTAATTTCTGAATCTAAGTCCACTGCTCTAAAGATATAATTTCTACCTTGTGAATAGAAGCAGTGATAGAATTCATTATTCCCATTTAATGAACCAAGAAACTGAGACCAAAAGAAGTTAAATGACCACTGTAAGATGCTTCAACAGTTAATTCACAACTCTAGGCTGGAGGCACTCCACTCCTCTCCCCTTTGATCTTGGGCTCTCACTATTACTACTTACACTACCTTGACTTTGCAGTAACTCCCTCCAAGTCCAGAGTTACCTGGGTCATGGACAAGATAAGAGGGAGGGGAAGCCACCCAGGAGAAGTTCCAGTTGGAGAAAGGATTATTAACTAGTCCCAGAAAATTAGAGGACCAACTTCAGAAGGCTCAACCGGGAACCCAAGTACTGTGGTCTCGATGTCGTATTCGCTGTAGGCAGACTGGAGCTGGGACAAAGAGAGAACAAACTTACTGTGTGTCCATTATAAACTAGGCACTTTACAGATGCTCCCCTACTCAGCCCTCATGGAATGCTAATTTAATTTAAAGATGGTGAAATTAAAGCTGGGGGTGGCTCTCTGGATTGACTCAGCTGGCAGAGCTTGCTGGCCCGATGGCCCCTCTGTTGGTGGGGAAGGTTCCTGCCACTTAGGAACTGCTAATCTTGTTAGAAGAGCCACCCCTACACAGGAGCCCACTAAAGAGCACAGCTGGATTGCGCTAGCTGGCAGTCAAGGATTAATGGAGATTTGGAGGGAAGAGTGGGGTTGGAGAAAAGAAGACTGGAGTCTCCAGCTGATCTTTGAGGATAGGATCTGGAGCAGAAAAGAAAAAGACCTTCTAGGTTAGGAGTAGCCATGGGGCATGTCACTAATCACTATTTAAACACAAGGAAACTACCCTTTTCGCTCCCGCCCCCCAGCCACAGCAGATATTAGGGTGGGTGTGGGCTATAGGGAATGTCACCGGCATTTAAGGAAATTGATATTAGCAAGAATCAATGAATGGGCAAACCAGCCATTTGTTGTCTAACCATCAGAAGAGAAGATCTGAAAACCTCAGCTAAGGATATCTGGACACACCCAACCAGATTAAATCCTCGAGCCTGGAAAGTGGTCCCGGAAAAAGAAAATGGGAAGTACTGCTCTTTCTAAGGGTCAGTGCCAAATGGATTTGAAGACCAGATCTGGAATCAGAATTCTTTCTTGTGGCCTTGACATGCTCCCGCCAAGACTGGGTTCCCAGCCCTGCAAACCCTCTAGGGCAGCCCGTTCAAGTTTCAGGTCTACTGAGTGAGCGTGTTTGCCTCCCCCGCCTCCTGGAGTCTGGCCCTGAGCAACTTGCTTGTTTCCCAGGACAGCTTTCCCCATCTTGTCTTTTAGCATCAAGAAAAGTAGGTTAAAAAAAAAAAAAAAAAGTGCATGAAGGGCCACAAATGACAAAATGTCCTTCTTTCTTATGGGTGAGTTGTATTCCATTACATATATTTTCCGCATCTTCTTTATCCATTCATCTATTGATGTGCACTTAGGATGCTTCCATATCTTGGCAATTATAAATAATGTTGCTGTTAATAGCAGGGTGTATGTATCTTTTTGAATTAATTCTTATTTTGTGGTTGACTTTATTCCTTTGATAACTGTGGAAGTTTAAAAAGCTAAAGCCCTAAACATTCTTAGAAACAACGAACCATACAAATATGTAAATTTTTAAATATGTATATTACATATGTATTTACATGCAATATATTGTATATTTGCAGTCAAATTGTAACAGTCCTACTTAATAAAACTGAAAATTAAAAAATAAAAAAAAAAAGAAAGAAAAGCAGGTAAATGGGAAGTCCAGCTCTACAGCAGCAATATTCCATCCATGGAGCCCTTTGCAGTTTGCAAGCCCTTTTTCAGTCATCCCATGTTCGTGTTTTCCCCAAGTCTCTGTAATGTACTAAGCCTAAAAGAAAGCTTCACGGTGAAGGAAATGTCTGAACTGCCTCAAAGGATGCGAAATCAATCTTTGAGGGGAGTACAGAGCCTACTGGACACTTCTCATTTTCTAAATCTATAATTAAATTACTGGCATTCAATGAGGATAATTTTTGCTGTAAACATAATTGTGCCATTACCAACAAAACTCCCCACCCCCAAAACTCTCTCAATGCTGGATCTCAAATTTTCCTCCAGCCTCAGAAGTCAAAAATAAATGTCTTGCCTTGGGCTCATCCACCATCATATCCTTTAAATGGCTTTGGTTGGCTTGATTAGAATCCTAATTAAACCAGTGCCATTTTGCCTCTTTGAACCCACTCTCAGCTGACTCAGTTCAGCACAAGTTTGGTCTGAAAGAATGCCAACCAGTCTGGGAAACAAAGGGGAACTTTGGGGAGGCTTTTAGGCTTCTCAAAAGGATCCTTTACGTCCCCCAAATGATCAGCTTAGTGGTTAGCTGTCCTGGGAAGCAACAAAAATATTGTTTTGAAAAATAACCAAATGAGAAATTAAATTTACTCTTAATCCCACTGGTTCAAAAATAGTTCATAAAGGAGAAAGTTTCTCCCTCTACGTGATTCCCTTCTTCAGAGTAAATTAGTATTAACAAATTGCACATTCCACCTAATTTGTTGCTGGGTTTATGCAGACAAATCTAAGTGCACACATATCCAACATGGCAGTCCACTGACCTAGATCTTGCTTATTTCCCTTCAAACTCATGGATATTTCCAAGTCCATACCTAGAGATCTGACACATTTTTAGCGGTTGAACATTATTTCACTGCATGAATATATTAAAATAGATTCAACCACTTTCTTATGGATAGGCATTTAGATTATTTACGGTATTTTTGTTATTGAGGACAATGCTGCTACACAGGTTCTTGTTTATGTATTTTTATGTATTTATTTTATTATTTCTTGTAGGATGGATTTGGAAAACTGGGATTGCCTTTACTTTGGGGGCTGGAATGCCAACAGTGTAGGAGAGGGCCCCCACCCCCCTTCCCAGCCTTGCCAACACTTGGGCCAATCTGCTAGACCCAAAAATGTTAATCTCCTAGAGATTTAATTTGCATTTCCCTGACTACTAGTGAAGCTGAGCATCTTTTCATATGTTTATGGACAATTTGCATTTCCTATTCAGTGAATTACCTACTCTTATCCTGGACCCATATTTCTAACGGGCTGTTTTTCTAGTCAATGTGTAGGAGCTCTTTGTGAACAGAGGATATACTCTTTGTCTCTTATAGATGAGGCAAGTATTTTTCTATCACACTGTTGTCTTTTGATTTTGTTTAGGATGTGTTATAATTCTAAGTTAAAATTTTTATTGTCGTCTAATATGTTAACGTTTTCCTTCCGTGTTTCTGGGTTACCAGTCTTAGAAAGAACTCCAATCTATATTTTCTTTACTTTTATCCTCTTAGTTTTTCCACTTAACTCTTCAATTTAGGTTTTTAAAAGTTAATTAATTAATTAAATCCTCGGTAACTGGTTAAGTCGGAGAGCTAGCTTTACTTTATTCTAAATGAAGAGTCAGGGATTTAAAAAGCATTTAATCAGCAAAGATACACTTTTTTTTTTTCCTGGCAGGGAGAGACCCAGTAAAGTTCCTAGGAGAAACCGTGGTCCCTGAAGCTGGACCCAGAAGATGTTTAACTCATGATCCGGGAAAAACATTGAGGGATTTTTGATCTCCCAGGCAGTCATGGGTTGGACCTTTCTGAATGTGTGTATGTGGTTTGTTTTTGTTTTAATGAAGAAGAGATTTGTAGACTAAAACATTCTCCTCCCTCAAAAATCTTATTTATAAACCAAATCCTATATGTTAGTCTATTTCAGGTGTGTCTCCCTCAGCCCATAATAAGCTCATTGAGGCTCAGCCTTCACTCATCTCTGTTCTGAATCTGGACAGTCGACGCAGGCTGAGCTTGTCTTCCAAGTCATCTAAAGATGTATTTCGTGTGTGTCCCTATAGTCTGAGGGTGTTTCAACAATTTTAAGAGCAATTCGCAGGTTTCTCTACAAGCAGATGAGGAACCAGCAGGAGCAAGCTTTCTCCATGGACACAGTCTTTTATCTCTCCATTTGCAAATGAAAGGACCAATAAATACTTGTTGAATTTTATCATTCTGTTAAACTTCAAATTCAGACCTGTCAGTAATTACTAGTTTGCATTAAAAGGAGGAGATTAGAGATTGAGGTCCAGGAAGAATACATGATTTGCTTGGAGGCATAGAGTAACCAGGTCTGTTCTTTTTCTGCCCCCCTTTGTCCCCTGATGAAGGACGAATGACGTGGTGAAGGCCACAGGTCTGGTGAGAGAGGACAGGTAGGACTTTTAAGTGTAACGGGGGAGAGGGGGACATCCCGGCCCATTGTAACCATCCTCCTGCCGTTCTGATAAAAAAGGTGGGGCAGGCAATTCTGAGTGCCCTCCTGGGGCTGCTGCTTTAGAACCTTAAGGTCCTAGAGTGGCATTCATTTCTTTCCCTCTGTTGCTGATAAACAGAAACTCCCTTCGAAGAGCTGGCTGCTTCTGAAGGACCCATTCAAGCGATCTCTGCCTTGAGTCCTCACTGTATACGCTTATCTGCTTTGCTCTGAGGATGCTCCTCTGAGCAGAATAGACACAGGTCTGGTGAGGAAGACAGCCTGTTTCCTCACAGTGTCTGGGGAAAGCGGGCATTAAACAAATTCTCCCGGGCGTATATAATTACAGATGAAGGTTAAGTGTTCTTAAGGAAAATCCAGGATGTTTGGGAGAGAATACAGCAGGAGGGCTTGGTTTAAATTAGGGGGTTAGGGAAAAGCAGAAAGTGGGGGTGTTAAGGGCTTTTGCAAAGGTTTAGAGCTTTACATATGGGAAGGAAATAATAATAATAAAGGTGTTTGGAAGGGCAGATCATCCTCTTTCATGGGCCACTTCCTAGGACTCTGGGGACCTGCTTCTCCCCCAAATTATGTAGGCATCAAGGGCTTGGAAGAACCTTCACAAATGCTAATATGTGAGCATTTTACAGTCTGCCCCCTGACCCTCTGCATCCTCACCCGCAACTAGTTTGAATGTGGAGGTGAATGGAGAGGCTGAATGGCATTTCCAGTTTGGGAAACAGGGTGGAGACGCCTTCCCACCTCAATCCGGGGGCCAGGTCTCCCAACCCCGAACTCCCAAAAGGAACATTTTCCAAGAGGAAATCCCAATTCCTTGTATATTTGTTTGTGAAGGGAGCAGGCCAGGAGACTCGGGTTGTTCCTGGGGAGTTTTGGGACAAGAGCAAGAATCTCTAACCGTGTCAACCCTCAAACAACACTTGCAGGAAAGCTTGACCAGAGTGAGGATTTGGTAGCCGCGGTGGAGGTGTGGGTGTGGGATGCTAAACTTCCCTGGAAGAATTCATCAGAATCTGGCAATAACAATAGCTGACACCCAACACAGGTCCTGTGCTGGGCACTTTCAAGACTATTGCTCAAAACAACCCTATGAGGTAAGCACCATTACTAACTCCATTTCACAATTGAGTAAACCGAGGCACACAGAGGCTAAGTAGTGATAGCAGCCTGACTTTTTGCCTCCAGCACTTTGAAGCCAAAGTTTCTGAGCAGAGGTTTGGGCTCCAGGAGGTGTGGGCCGCAATTCCTACGTGAACCTGATCCGCGGGAAAACGCTGGCTTTCAAAGGTTATCTTGGGAGCCCATGGGGACGGTTTCGGGAGCCTCACACCCATTCCCTTCGGAAGCCGAGCCGAGCTGCCACCTCCCGCGCCGTGGCGAGGAAGGGTGGACAGTGCGCCGGGGGCGGCGGGTGGCCCTACTTCGTGCTCCCAAGACCAGGCCCTGCAGATCAGCTTTCTGCTCGGTCTCCGCGAGGTGTCGCCTTCGGCCGGATAAACTGCCGCGGCGCCACCCTCGTAGCCCGCACTTATTTATTTATTTTCAAACAAGGGGGGCGCCCCTCTCCTTTCAATTTAAAACTGGAAACATCCTGCGGTCTCGTTCCTAAATAGGCGCGTCCTATTAGGACGTCTCCCTCCCACTTTGCATCCTCGATCCAGCCTCCCTTCCGAGATCACACACAAGCAGCCTCCCCAACCCCTCCCGCACAGCCTCGCTGGACTTTCCTCTCCCGCTCAGCCGTGCACACACAAGCAGCCCAGGCGGGAACTGGGTTAGGAGCCTCTGAATCGCCCCCTAACCCCAACGACACCCCCGAAGCCCTCCCGAAAAAAATTTATTTAAATGCCAAGCAATTGCCAGGCCCGCAGGGTGTGTGCTGCATTGCACCGCTCGGCACGCAGCTGGTTCGCAGAGTGCACCGGGTACAAGCCCGGGGGTCTAAAAGGGCGGGAGGAGCACGCCCCGGGCTTCCCAGCCTTGCAGCCTCCTCTCTGCAAAGAAGAAAAGCAAGTGGCTTTTGGCGCGAAAGCCTTGGCGCCTCCCCTGATTTTTATGGAAATCAAGAGGGCGGGGTAAAGCCGCTTTCCTCTGCCTTTCTCCCTCCCCCTTGTCTGTGCCGCAGCCCCCTTCTCTCCCCGCCCCCCGGGTGTGTCAGATTTTTCAGTTAATAATATCCCCCGAGCTTCAAAGCGCAGCCAGTGACAGTCATCTGTCTGGACGCGCTGGGTGGATGCGGGGGGCTCCTGGGAACTGGGTTGGAGCCGAGCTAGCGCTAGCCAGGCGCAAGCGCGCACAGACTGCAACCACCCGAGGACCACCCCCCGCCCCCTGGCCACCCGGGGACCCCCGCACAGGATCGCCTCTGGATCCCCGGCAGTCGGCGGGAGGTAAGGAGCGGGGGTTGCAAACCGCTCGGCGCCCTGGGAGCTGCGAGCGCGGCGGGAAGGCAAGCCCCGGACCCGATCGCGGCTGGCGCACAGGGCGCCCGACTAATGCCCAGGGGACTGTTTCTCCTTCCGAAACAAAACCATCTCGGGGTTTTCCCTGAAAAGCCAGTTCCAGTTCCGAAGGCTCCCGGGCTGAGAGAGACCCGCCCTAATCCTTTTACTGCCCTTGCCAGGGGTTGTAATGGCTTCATCGAAAAGAAATTCACCCTTCTCTTAGAACATTTGTCTGCATTTGAGCTGACGGGGAGCCGGTGCGTCCCCACCCCGAAGCTGGGTTCTTCTCCAAAGGGTTCTCCCAGAGGAAGAAGAGGAGGGTTAAGCAGGGCGAGGCCGTTGCGGTGGTAATCTGGGTCACCGCTGTTCCAGCTCAGAGAGGACGCGCGGCTCTCCCGGCGACCCTCCCCGCGCTGGTGCCCCTGAACCATTCCCAGGGACTGGGGTTCAGGCTCTTACCTCTCCCTTTAAGAGGACGTTGTTGGGGGTTTGGAACAGCGGGGGTGGGGTTAGAGAGGTTCAAAATCAGCTATTGGCAGTACATTTCCTGCAGCGGGTAAATGCCGGGAGACGTCTGCTCAAAATCGGGGGTAGTGGGTTCTGGATTTGAGTGCTTGCTGTTGGTCTCGGTCTAGAGAAAGGATTTTTCCATTTGCAAAGTTTCCCAACCACCCCCCACCCCCATTATCGCTTGCACTCTGGAGGTTGCAATTTTACAAAAGGGGGAATTGAGGGTACTCCAAATCCTATACCTATTAGCCGGGTTGGAGCCCCAGGCTTCCTTTGAGCAGCTGGCCTGACTTGGGTGCAACCGGGGTTGTCGGCGAGCTGGTGGGAGCTAGAATTCTGCAGCCTGGAACAGCCCCCTCCCCCAGGCAGTGCCTTGTGTGAATGAAATGGCAGTTTCCAAAGTTGCAGAGCCACGCCACCACCCCCCGCATCTGCATGCCCCCTCCCACCCCCTGTCGTAGACAGCTTGTACACAAAAGGAGGGAGGGAGAGAGCGAGAAGACACAACTTCCTCCACCTTCGGGAGCATTGGGCGGAGTGGGGGGCTTTGGAGGAGAGATTGAGGAACCGGGTGAGAGGGGGGTGACCGCTGCTGTCTCCCCCCGCACCCCATCCGGCTCCGCTTGCCAACCCTTTCCTGGTGTGTCTGTCGGTTGCAGTGTCGGAGGTTGGCGCGGGCCCCCGCCCTCCGCGCCCCCCACGGGAAGGAAGCACTCCCCGAACTAAAAAGAGCGGAGCGAAAAGAAGCCCTCATTCGGCGGCCAGGAGGCGAGCCGATGCCGAGCTGCACCGCGTCCACCATGCCGGGGATGATCTGCAAGAACCCAGACCTCGAGTTTGACTCGCTGCAGCCCTGCTTCTACCCGGATGAAGATGACTTCTACTTCGGCGGCCCTGACTCGACCCCCCCGGGGGAGGACATCTGGAAGAAGTTTGAGCTGTTGCCCACGCCCCCGCTGTCTCCCAGCCGTGCCTTCCCGGAGCACAGCCCGGAGCCCCCGAACTGGGCCACCGAGATGCTGCTGCCCGAGGCCGACCTGTGGGGCAACCCGGCCGAGGAGGACGCATTCGGCCTGGGGGGCCTGGGCGGCCTCACCCCCAACCCCGTCATCCTCCAGGACTGCATGTGGAGCGGCTTCTCGGCCCGCGAGAAGCTGGAGCGCGCTGTGAGCGAGAAGCTGCAGCACGGCCGGCCGCACGCAGCGGGGCCCGCAGCCCCGGCCCAGGGCGCCGGCGCCACCAGCCCCGCGGGCCGCGGGCACGGAGCGGTGTCTGCGGGGACGGGCCGCGCTGGGGCCGCCCTGCCGGCCGAGCTCGCCCACCCGGCTGCCGAGTGTGTGGATCCCGCTGTGGTCTTCCCATTCCCGTTGAACAAGCGCGAAGCCGCGCCCGCCACCCCGGCCGGTGCCCCCGCGGCAGGCGCCGCGGTCGCCTCGGGGGCGAGCGCCGCAGCCCCGGCGGGAGCTCCGATGGCCACACTTCCGCGCGCAGGCGGTCGCCCGGCCAGCGGCGGTGACAAGGCCCTCAGCACCTCCGGAGAGGACACCCTGAGCGACTCAGGTAAAGACCGAGCCAGGGTCCGACTGCCTCCCTGAGGTCCTGGGGCTGGGGATGGCGCTCCGTTTGTTGCTGTTCATGGGTTTCGGCTCTTGGGGGAGAGTATTTTGGAAGTAGTCCTGGTGGCTGAGAGGTGGGCTTTTTCAAGCTTCATCCCCAGGTTAAGGAGGACCTGGTGAAAGGTGTAAGGGGGTGTTCTCCAGAGCCTCACCTTCGTTGAAGTTCCTTCAGCCCCTGCCCGGAGCCTGACTCCATCACTGGGTGCCCCTACCCACCATGTCTCTCTGCAGCATGGTCTGAGCAGTAAAATTAGGAAAAGTTGAATGGCTAAAGCCGGATTGGTATTCAGGGATGGCTAGCTGCATTACTTGGGCAGAAACCTGTTAGCCCAGGGGTGGAAAAGGACTGTGGCCCAGATCAGGGATGGAGAGATCCCCAAAAAGGAAAAGCCTGTGCAAAATCCTATTCAGGGCGCAGAAAGTTAAAGGAGGGATTGCACAGATGGCGAGTATCCATGTGATTTTTTTTCAAACCTGGGTACTCTTCTCCCCCTCCTTCAGTGGGTGGTGGGCTATTTGCTCCTGGTCCATGGCCAGCAGGCGGCGATATGCTGGCCAGCAGGCGGGCCAAGGATCTGAAAGGCTGGGAGTGGTGGGGCCACCCCTCCCTCCCTCCCTTCAGCAGCTGGCGGCCAGTACAACAGCGGTTGGTTGTGTACATTCTCAAGGGGCCAGCTCTTTACAGTGTGCAATGAGAAGCCGGCTGGTTTGGTCTTCTAGCCTGAATTCCAGGACTAATTTCAGATCCGAGTTGTGTTTTGTAACCCGGTGCCCTTCAAGGTGAGGGCGGGCACTTCCTCAGCAGGCCCTCCAGGAATGCACACACCCTGATTAGTCCTATTGTGTGGCTCCTACTTAAACTGAAGGGTAGAGTTAAAATCGAGACTTTGCCTGGAGGTGGAGAACTCTCCCCAAGTACTGGAATGGCCCTTGTCCTTGGAGCTGGGAGCCTGGGACCTTGAAAACCAGTGTGGCCAGAATGCAGGTGGATAAAAAGCCTCAATTTCCTCCAAGACTGAGGACGGATTCATCTGAGGTTCCTGGAAGGAAACTTGGTGATAAGCCTCCAGTTTGAACGGGTCTGTCCCTTTAATGTCTGTGCCTTGACAGCTTTCGGTGAGGAAGCACTTCCTTCCAACAGCTGTCTTCTTGGCAGAAAACCAAAACATTGGCTTAAAGGGACCCACAGACTGGAACAGCCTCACATTTCGGCTTTAGAACAAATCCCACAATTGTTCAGCTTTCCGGTCCCCTTCAGATCAAGCAGAAGTTGTGTTTTGATTTTCATGCTTGCATTTTAAACAATAATTTTCTACCCGAGCATGGCAGTAGATGAGGAGAGAGGGGAAATGCACACGGGATGCTACACGTTGTTGTTGCTGTTGGTGGGGACTTTGAGAAGAGGTGCCACCGAACTGGGGTTTAGAGCTCCAGTGGATGATGACTTTGTAGCTAAGGTTTAATCTTTGTTAGGTGAAAAACTGCTTATGGTGTAAACATCATCATGTTCATGGAAGACAAAGTATTTAATTGCATTGTTTAGGTTTGTTTGACTTAAAATGAGACTCAACCATGTGTAGATGGCTAAAAGAGGCCCCTAAAATGAGGAGCCTCAGTTCTTAAGGATGGAAATATAAATAAGTCTATGGGGCAGACCTGTGAGGATGATAAATTTACTGAGCCTCTGTGTGTGTTATCTGTCCAGCTCAACCTATGGTGTTATCCCCATTTCACAGCTGGGGAAACTGAGGCTTAGATTAAGGAACTTGCCCAGGGTCATGCAACTAGTATGTGACGGAGCCGGGATTCTGTCTGACTCCAAAGCCAAGTTCTTTCTGTTTCTGCCACCTGCTTAAGCCTGAATGGAGGATGAAATGCTAGGAGTATGAGGAGTAATGCCAGCCACAGGCCAGGGCCTGCTGTGAGAGACGATTTAATTCATATGTGCCTCACCGTGAGACTAACTCTCCTCTTGTTCTCAAAGATGATGAAGATGACGAGGAGGAAGATGAAGAAGAGGAAATTGATGTGGTGACAGTGGAGAAGCGGCGGTCCTCCAACAGCAAGGCCGTCACCACCTTCACCATCACTGTGCGTCCCAAGAGCGCGGCCCTGGGCCCGGGGAGGGCCCCGTCGGGGGAGCTGATCCTTAAACGCTGCGTCCCCATCCACCAGCAGCACAACTACGCCGCCCCATCGCCCTATGTTGAGAGCGAGGACGCGCCGCCCCAGAAGAAGATAAAGAGCGAAGCATCCCCACGTCCCCTCAAGAGCGTCGTTCCCCCAAAGGCCAAGAGCTTGAGCCCCCGCAACTCTGACTCAGAGGACAGCGAGCGCCGCCGCAACCACAACATCCTGGAGCGCCAGCGCCGCAACGACCTGCGGTCCAGCTTCCTCACGCTCAGGGACCACGTGCCAGAGCTGGTGAAGAATGAGAAGGCCGCCAAGGTGGTCATTTTGAAAAAGGCCACCGAGTACGTCCACTCCCTCCAGGCCGAGGAGCACCAGCTCTTGCTGGAGAAGGAGAAGCTGCAGGCAAGACAGCAGCAGTTGCTAAAGAAAATTGAACACGCTCGGACTTGCTAAACATTTCTCCGAACTGGACAGTCACTGCCACTTTGCACATTTTGATTTTTTTTTTTTTTTAAACAAACCTTGTGTTGACATTAAGAATGTTGGTTTACTTTCAAATTGGTCCCCCGTCGAGTTTGGATCTGGGTGGGGAGCAGGACATGGGGGGTTCTCCCAGGACCTCGGGAGAGGGCCTGTGTGATGGGATGCTGGGTGGCCCTGGCGGTTTTCCTCCGCGTCACCTCCGAGATGGCGGTCAGAGTCCGTGACAGTTGGGGAGCCTTCTGGGGCTGTCGAAGTCACCTTGTTTGTTCCAAGTTTCCAGACAGAAAGTCATTCCTTTTTAAAATGGTGCTTAAGTTCCAGCAGATGCCACGTTGGGGTTTGCCATTTGAGACCCCTGGGGAACATTTCTGTAAATACCATTGACACACCTGCCTTTTGTATACGTCCTGGGTAATGAGAGGTGGCTTTTGCGGCCAGTATTAGACTGGAAATTCATACCTAAGTACTGTAATACCTCAATGTTTGAGGAGCATGTTTTGTATACAAATCTATTGTTAATCCTTGTTATGTACTGTACTAATTCTTACACTGCCTGTATACTTTAGTATAATGCTGATACATAACTAAATTTGATACTTATATTTTCGTATGAAAATGAGTTGTGAAAGTTTTGAGTAGATATTACTTTATCACTTTTTGAACTAAGAAACTTTTGTAAAGAAATTTACTATATATATATGCCTTTTTCCTAGCCTGTTTCTTCCTGTTAATGTATTTGTTCATGTTTGGTGCATAGAACTGGGTAAATGCAAAGTTCTGTGTTTAATTTCTTCAAAATGTATATATTTAGTGCTGCATCTTATAGCACTTTGAAATACCTCATGTTTATGAAAATAAATAGCAATTAAATGACGCAACTTTTCTTTTCCTTAATAGCAACGGTTAAACTCTTAAGATGCAGCCATGAATAGTGCATACCCTAGGGAGAGAACTTGGTTTCCACAGTCATCATATATTTATACAGTCCTGGTTGGGGAGGGGCTGTTATCCCCCTTGAGGTGGAGGGAACTGCGCTTAGGAAGGTTAAGATACTACTTCAGGATTACACAGAATACGTATGTTATTACTGTGTATTGCAGCAAAAGCACCAGATAGTTTACAAAACACTTTCCTGTAGGTTGGCCATTTAACCAAATTAAGCTAGGACATCAGACCCTTTAGAATGAGGATTAAAATTAAGACATGGAGTTGTGCACCTTGGCTGTACTTGGTGTCGGTAACCTTTGACCCATTAGCGGTTGGCTTTACATTTTGACATAGGGTGTAGTTTGTCCCCCAGAAGATCACGTTCATCAGAATTTACTAGGACCTGTGCAAGTTTCTATGCTAAGCACTGTAGAAAAATAAAGATGAAGTTGGTCCCTTCCCTGAAGAACTCACCATCTGATTCACCAAGGTAACTCAGGGAGTGACAGCTGTGTGGCCCAGATCAAAGTCCCTTGTCCCTTGAGGAGAGGCACTGCTCCGTGTTAGTGTAGCTCTGCCCACTTTGTGCTCCTGCCACACGAACTGGTGTTTCAGTTGTCTGGACTGCCCTGTGGCATCAGGATTATTCTTGGCAGGTTCTGGAGGACAGCCAGGGCTGGTGGGTTGGGGGAGAGGGGTGCACAGTGGAGCTGGGAGGAAATTTCAGAGTCCCTAATGGGAGGTGGTATCCTTGCTTGGGAGGCGTTCAGCTTCTCAGAACTGTACGAATATATATATCTTTAGGTGAAAGGTGGTACTCAAGGCTACGTCTCTAAGGTTTCATTCATCTCAGATTTTAGCTTTGGACTGAGAAGTTGGCTTTCCTCAGAAGAACACAGGTCCTGGGATGAGAAAGGGCTTTGCTGGCTTGCCCAGGCCATGTGGGTCCCTGTCTGCTCTGGCTATTTCACAAAGGCCAGTGGAGTTTAGAATTTGAGGTATTCATGGCTTACAGCCATGTTTCCTAAGCTATGAGGTTGATATTGCCATGGACCTTTACAGGTGATAAGACTATGTCGAAAATTCAGGCAAAATTCTCTCTACTTAAATCTCCCTACTTGCCACCATCCCTAAATAGAAAATAACTCTCTCTGAAAGTCCTTTTTGAATTGTCATTCAAATAGACTTCCTGTCCCTTTGCATTTTACAGGCCCCAAATCGCCAAGCTGCATGGAGTCATGAGCTAAAAGAAAGTTAAGAAATCTCAAAGTAATTGAGATTCTTGAAACCCAGCTCAATCACCCCAATTTCTTTTTTGTGGTCCCCATCAGGGCCTCCCTAGACTTTTCAGATGAGACAGAACTCTATCCGTGGAGGAGGTATACCGTTGAGATGAATGAGGCCCTAAACTAATTCCTAGCAGGCTCCATTTTTGCTCTGGCTGCTGGGAAGCTCAGAGCCAAATTCAATGCTCTCATTCTACATCCTTGAAGCCCATTCTCTCCAATGTATTTGTGATCTTTTGTTTTTCATTGTAATTTAATGACCTTTTTTGTTGTTGTTCTTGATTTAATGTTACATTAAAGAGAACTTTTTGATTTGGGTGAATCACAAATAAATTAAAATATTAAAACTAAAGTAAAACACCTCTTATTTGCCTTTTCCTGGCCCAGCTGAGGGAAAGTGTCACTCAGTTTAGCTCTACAATTATCTATAAAGCAATTGCTGTTGTCACAGAAGAATTGAACCACTCCTTTCAATAACACGAGAAACCTCTGCATTCCAAGAACAGTTTTGAGACTGAGAAACTGCTCTGTATCAGTTAGATCAATAAGTCATAGGACTTAGATGGCACGTAGAGATCAATCATCTCACTGAATTACTTCGTTTTACAGAATGTGGTTGGGGGATCCTGTATCAAATGAGTGGCCGAACCTGGGACTGGAGTTTGTTGATGGTCAACCCTGTGGTCTTTCCACGGCATTGGCTTTCCAGCTGCTCCTTTGGTAGCCTCCCTACCTCCTTGGCTCATCCAGCCACCTACAGCGTGCCTCCATAGTAATCCTTCTACATAGCTGGCTTTGCGTAATAACTTACAAAGTTTCCCCACCACTTAGAGGGTAAAGTCCAAATCCTTCAGCCCGGCCCATGAGGCTGCTTCCACCCTGGCTCACCATCCCCGTTATCCCCTGCCCACCCATAGGCGCTCCTCACATCAGCACCGCTAGGTACAAGCTCTCTTTCTCACCTTTGATTGGTTCCTTCATATTCCCTCCTTCTGGGTCGCCCAGATTCTGTTTATTAAAGTCCTTTTCAACCTTGAATGACAAACCCAAAGTCATCTCTTTCAGGAAGCCTTTCTCATACCCCTGGGAGCAGGGGAAGTTGGGAGCTTCTCCAGCTCTTAATCCTGTATCTGCTTGGGAGATAAAAGAGGTGTTCTCATCACCCTCTGGGACCTCCTTGACCATGGGGTCCCCTAAAGCAGGTACAGCGACCCAATCACCTCTGATTCTTCAGCCCTGGCCTGGTGGCCGACAGATGACAGGGCCTTGGCAGAGGCCAGCAGAGTGGCTGGCGGTTGAGTGGGCAGCAGAGGAAGAAACACGGGGGGACCATTACGCCAGTGCCTCCTGCTAGCCAGGTTCCCGAACTCTCAGGCTGATGCAGACGCCGAAGCGCATCCATTAGGTGTCAGTGAGCATTGGAACTGACTCCTGAAAGTAAAGATGAAACACACTTGGAGGCCTGTCTTTAGGGAGCCCACAGTCTGGAAGGGAGTTAAGTCTGGGGGCCTGGGTAGGAAGAGAGGGGACAGGAGGGACGGCGGGTTGCAGGGGGACGGTTGAGCAAGCTTATGAGGGGTCCTGTGGCTGCGTCAGGCTCCTCCAGGCCCCCGGTTTGGACCTCACTGTTGGAGGATGCTGGCTTGCTGCTCTGCCACAGACCTAAGGAGGCTTGTATGCTTGTCTGAGGCCACAGATCATCTGCATTGTAGTGACAGTGGTTACAGCCCTCCCGCCTCTGTGTAGCACTGGAGAGGTGACTCAGGTTTTTACCTTGACTCTCACAATCCTCCGGTGCTGGCCAGCCCATCCTCTACCCATGTAGGGAGTTGGGTCTTCTGGGTTTGACTTTCATTTGTCCTCATGATGGCGAGCTTCTGAAAATCCTGATTTGGGTTGTTCTTAGAAACAGAGGTTATTACATTTGGAAGAGGCTTAGAAGCTGTTGAGCTGAGGGGCCCATTTCAGAAGTGGAACCCCAGATCGGAAAGAAACGGCAGAGGGCCTGCTGACTTCTCTTTTTTCTTTCTTTCTTCCTTTCTTTCTCTCCCTCCCTCCCTTCCTTACTCTTCCCTCCCTTCCTCTTCTCTCTCTTTCACCACAAACATTTACTTCACACCTACTTTGTGTCAAGCATGGTTCCCTGTGTTTGGGAGACATCAGGGAAGAAAAAAGACAAAACTTCCCCAAGCTGGTGCTTCAGGGAGTTTAGGAGAGTGACAATGAAAAGAAACAATAAAAAGAAAAATAAACAACTAAATTAAATAGCATCTCATAAAGTGGTGAATGCTATCAAAGATAAGTAGAACAGGATGGAGGAATTCAGGGATGCCACCGCTGGAGGGAGGAGGGTTGCAGTCTGGAGGAGGACGGTCCTTCCTGGAGCTGAGGGGTGGGACCAGTGGAGAGCACCCGCACCCCCTCCCTGGGCACTTCTGTGGCTGTTGGGAGACCAGGTCAGGCCTCAGGCTTCCCAGTTCAAGTCTCCTCCTCCAACTCCCTTAAGACGCTGGTAGATGTCCCCCACCAACTTCTTATTCATTCTCTCAAAGGGAAGCAAGAGGATGTAGTAGTTAGACCGCCTGGCTGGAATCTGACTCCCACGTTCACAAGCTCTGTGTTGTGCAGTTTCCCTGCCGGTACCGTGGGGCTGATCGCACCACCCACTTGCTCTGGGAGATTTCAGAAAGTAACATACTGCACATGGAATGGCGCCTGGCACATGCCGGGTACGATTTAAGTCTGTTAAATCATCCAATTTCTTGTTGACAGAATCCTTCCTCTCTCTATTTCCCTGGTATGTTACTAGGGCAAAGAATCTTTAAAAAAAAACATTTACTGGTAGGACAAATTCACCAGCCTGCGCTTCACAAGAACTTTGCGGACTTTTGTTCCTCAAAAGAGGTCTTACAAAACCTGAAAACGGGTACCTTGGAAACAAATGAATGTGAGCTTTGAAGCCTATTTTAAGACGGAGCCTAGGAATTTGAGTGCTGCAGAACATCTACGCCTTCTACAATGGTTTATTAGTTTTCTTTACTTGTAAAGGAAATCTCTTCATAGGCCACTGACCAGGGTTACCTGATCTCTTTTGATATTGGCGTATCATGCTACAAGACATTCATCCTGAAACCTTTGACCAGGAGAAGTAACAGAGCCTTTTTATGGTCGGAGCAGACAGCCCTACTGGTACAATGCACTTTGGGAGGACACACACAGCACGTACTCCTGTGATAAACACAGATGAGTTGCTGTGAGATGTGGTCTGAGGAAGCAAGGGAAATTGGCTTTCTTCTGCCTTCCAGCCGACCCAAGAATTTCAGCAGGCTTTTGGGGGATGGTGTGCAGGCGACAAGTCTGTTCCATCACACATCTGCAGCCTGCTGTGGGTTGAATTTTGTGTCTTAGGCTGCTGCCCACCATTTTCCTGAAGGAGAGCATAAAAGGAGTCCCTTCACCCTACAAAATGATGATCCCAGTTGGCTGGGAGGCAGCCTTATGAAATAAAAATATTTGGTTTGGAGAAACCTTGGGCTTGGATCTCTATTTGCAGCCTTGGTACAGGAGGGCAAGTGCCGGTTGCTCAGTTGTCTCATCTGGAAGTGGAGTGGGTTGGAATTGAGGCCCCCTCTCATTTCTAAGGCTCGAGAGTCATTAATCCTTAGGGATGGATGGAATCTTGAAAGGCTACAAATGTCTGCTGTGCTTGGGAACGTTCTCCAGTCTCCAGGAAGCCCTGGGTGTCTGGCACATCTTGGCTCTGCCGTTCACTTAACTCCGTGGCTGAAGACAAGGTGTCTCCCTCTGACTCACTTTCTTCAGCTCTCAAACAACAATGGTAATCACCGCCCCACTGGGTCCTGATAGGGGCCAAATGCCCTAAAGGATACGAGGGACGTGATGAACACTTTGGAAGTTGGAAAGTCTTCTATGAGCTCTTACGGCCACAGTCAGCCCTCGTCCAGCATGTCCCTCCCATTTGGAGGTTTGCTTTCTGGATTCATCTCAATGTGGCTTTCCCTTGAATGGGAAATGCCTTTAAAGACGGTAGGCACACCTCTGACTGCTCCACTGTACCTGGACCAGGTAGCAGCTCCATAATGTTTATTAAATAATCATTATCAATGAAAAGACTAATTGTTCAGAAGCAGCTAGAGGGTAACAATGTATGTAACTGCATACACAGGCTTGTCTCATCTGTAACTACAGAAAATGATGGTAAATCTGAATTTTCATTGGCTTACTCAAAACCAGAATATGGTAACAGAAAACCAACACCTTGAGTTTTCTCTTGAGTTGGTGTAGCCCCTTTTCTTTGGCATTGAGCTGGGAAGAACAGGGTATTTATATTGAGACTAGAAATGTGAAGATGTTCAAGCTAAAGTTAGATGCTCATTTGTTGGTTCCGAGGTAGGACTGAGACCAGAGTTTACTGTTGTAAATGGTCTGCTTGCATTTGGGCGTGACAGTAAATCTTTCCCATCCTTAGTCGGTCCTTCTTCTGAATTCCCTGAACTAAGATTTCATAGTCTGTCTTGAGGGAAAAGCATTTTTCTACCAGAAACCCTGTTCCCCAAACGGCTTATTAAAATAATGAAGTTGAGGCTCTTCTTGGATGGTTTGTGAATGTAAACTTCTGGGATGGCTGCGGATGCGTTTCGTAGACACTCCTGGGAAGTTGTTTCTTCTGGAGAGTTCCCTCGCTTGGAAATTCCCCTGGGTAATATATGTGTGTGTGTCATTTTGTGACTGCAGTTCGAGCCTCTGTTGCCTTTGGCTGACCGTGTGTGAAGAAAGCTGCAGTGTCACACGTGGCGGCGGGTTCCACTGGCTGGGCAACCCCGCGAGGACTTGTGTCTTGTCCACTGTGATGAACCACAACATGAAAATGTTGACGCAGAGGAACAGCATCTAGCTCAGGTGCAGATGAAGTGGCAGCTTCATTGGCTGCCGGGACGCGGAGGGCTGGGTCATTGGAGGAGAAACCGCCCTGAAATGCTTATTTGGATGTTCACTGCCGTTCAAGTGCTCTCTTCCCAGTGTTTTTATTTGAAGGGGAGAAGTCCTTTTGTAGGGATGGTTTCTTTCCCCCTCTTTACTAGGGTGACTGGCTTGTCCCAGTTGGCCTGTGACTGTCCCAGTTTTAAAACCGAAAGTCTGTGTCCCAGTAAATGCTCAGTCTCTGGCCAAATCAGGGCCGAGGAGTCCCCCTGTACTCTCCTCCCTTCAGCTCTCAGACAACAGCTTTTTCTCACCACAGGGTGACCCGCTGCACAAGGCTACCTGTGCAGGCCTGGTGGCCAAGGCTGGGACCCCCCACGGCACACATCCGAGTTCTCACCAGCCCCACAGAGTTGAAGGGCCTGGCAAGCAAGGAGGGGCTGGGAAGAACACTGTCTTGGTGTCGGAGCACATGGATTTGAGCTCCGGAAACTCTGCTAAGTGACCTGCAATGAGGCATCCTGAGGCTCAACTGTAAGACAGCATCTCTGTTTTCCTTTTGGGATGACGCTGACCATGAGTGTGAAGGTGGCGGGTACCACACGGATGCCAGGAATGAACACTCTGCTCGCTTGCCCACTCTATTTCTCTCAGGCTCTGGGGCTCCTTCTGGCTAACGATGATAACAATAATACGAATAGTAATAATAATAATAACAGCGCTTTGGAGGTGTGACCGTGACGCTGGCTTCCTTCTTCCAGTCTGGACTTTTTGAGTCTCCTTCATGCCTCAGGTCTTTGCAAGGAGCCCAAGGGAGCAATTTTCAAGTTACCATACAATCTCAGGCTGTGAGGGAATGGCCTTCCTAAAGCTCTCTGCGGACAGGTTTGTCCCAGAGACAGCCAGGGGACACCCGGCATAAAAATCTTCCCCAAGAGTCTGTGAGTAGCCGGACTCTGTTTCATCAGAGAAGATGCACATTCAGCACCTAGAACTGGACTTGGCCCTTCGTTCCCTGGGTCGAGGACCCTGTGACGATACTGCCATGAACACACTCCATGAGATTCACTGCTCCAGGTGGTGGAGCTTCCCTTTTATTGGCGGCTGTAAAACCATCCTGGCTAAGCCCGTGGAGGGTGGAGGGATGGCCTCCCTCTGGATTTGAAGGTGTGTTCTTCCACCAAAGGAACAGGAGAGAAAGTCAAGCAGACCTTTTAGGGACCTTTAAAAGAGATGTTTACATCTATTTAGCTTTAGGGAGTAACCCCCCCCCCCCCCCCGCCCGATTAACTCCCAGGGGGTAACAGTTTCTATATCCTGAAAATCCTTATGTAAGAGATACTAGTGCCCGGCTGAAGACCCTCCCCTGTCCCAGGCCCCCTGAAGGAGAGAGGGTCTGTCATGTTAATGACATGTGCATATCATTAAGAGAAGGGACAAAGGGCCTGGAGCTTGGGAATGAGGGCTGATCTGGAGACTCTTCAATATGCAGATGGTACCCTGATTATCAATCCCATGGGGGAGGGCCCTGGGAGAGTCAGCCCTTAAAGCTATCTTGAAGAATAGCTGCCATTTGGGGGGTCCCCTCTCCCCCGATGCTGAGCTCCGAGCACACTCTGCTTTCCTTCCTCTTCCTTACCTTGCGCCCCCACCACCCGCCTCTGTAATATGATTCTGCGCTGCATGATTACAGAATGCATTCTGGAGTCGGAATGCAATTTTGTTTTGATTTCTTTGAATTATAGAATTATGGAATACCAGGCTCCCCAGTCTCCTGAGTCCTGTAACACTTGCCCTTCCTTGAGTAGGACTTAAAAGCAAATGATAAAACTCAGGGCCATTCCATTCAGTCCTTCCAGGGATGGGGAGTATGTGCATGTGAATGAGGTGGAGGGAAGGTGGAGAGAAGGGTCATGACTGCAGATGACTCTGACCATCATCTCGGAAAGGAGGTGAGATGTGAACGCAGGTAATTTTCAGAGAAGGGGTTGTGGGAAGTACAGGAGAGTCTTCCCACAAAGGAGATGCTATGCAAGGTGGCCTTCAGGGATGGATGACTGGCCTGGTGAGGAAAGACAGGAGGGGCGCTGTGGGTTGAGGGGGAGGCCTGAGTGGATGTGCAGGAGGGAGAGAGTGTGTTTAGGGCACCAGTGTATCCTGGAGCAGCAGGTGAGATGGATGGGTTGGGTTTAAGGACCACCTCCAGGCAATGGGGAACCAGCCAAGGGGTCTAAGGAGGGGGACGTGATCAGGTCCTGTGTGACTTGGGAAGAGTTGGCTATTATATGAACATATATAACCCATACAAAGTTGTCCTGGATGGTGCGTGCCAGCCCCTGCAACTAGTAATCATCACATCTGCTTCCCAAGCTTCTTCAGCACCATTGAACGTGGTGGGGAGAGCCCTGACCTGGGCCTCTGAGAGCCTGGGTCTTGGCTTGATGCGGACAACACTTAGAGTGTCTTCCACCTCCAGCCTTGCTGGTCTTGTGTTTTCTCTCTTCCCTGCGCTCATGTCCCCTGGGGCAAAAGCCCAGAGATCTTCCAGGGACCAGCTTAAAGTTATCTCCTTCACAAAAACCTTTACCCGCTCCTCTGCAGGGACTTTGCCCTCCTGCCTCTGACCTCACCCAGTACTTACCCCATATACTCTTTTGGGTTTGGGAAATGAAAGTAACTCCCTCCCACTCTACCGTGGTCACTATGAAAACATTAGACAATGAAGTTTAAGAAAGAAAGAAAAATATCACTAATGACCCACCGTTCAGAGAGAACTTCTGTTAAAATGCACATATACATCTTTCTATGATTTTTCCATATATACATAAATATCTATGAACATGCCTGTTTGTTTTACATCCTTGTTAGGTCCTTAATTACTTTTTATTCTATGTTATAAGTAATTATATTTGGGTTTTACCTCTCTTACTGGGAGTATGGGGCTCTCTTGTCTTTGTGTGTTCTGTATCTTCTAGAATGATGTCTGAATGATTGAATGGGTTTCTTGATACAGTATCTCTCTGGAAAATGAGAATTTTGCATTGTATTATGTCTGAGTTCTCAGTTCCAATAATCTGTAGACTTCTGGTCATTATGTCTCTGATGTGGGTAGAAGAAAGATTCTTCCTACAAATCTGGGGACTGGGTGTGTCCTTCTCAGCACAAATATTGCTATGTCCCCAAACTAAAAAGAGCTCAAAGAGTGATGCTGTGGACACACTCATGCTGTGTCCACACAAAACCTAAGAACCCCCTGATTTAGGCTGAATGGTTATCTTTTCTTTTCTTTTTCTTTTTTTGTTTTCCCCAAGGCAGGCCAAACTTGGGACACTAAGAATCTGAGAAAAACGAATTGTTTTAAGTGCTGTGGAGTCCTCATTTCTTGGGACGTTCAACGTTACCGATAGCCTAGGTGGCACCTTTGCTTGAATTACAGAAAACGTTCTCTCCTCTCCAGGCAGATACAATCCACCAGGTGTGCATGCTTTGGCGAAGAATGGAATGCACCTAGATCTCAACCCCCCTGACCTCAGGAGGGCACCTCTTGGGCAGGGCACAACCTCAACCATTGTACAGGCAGCCCTGGCACAGAGCACCTAGGAGAGCTGAAGATGCCTGTTAAATGTTGATCTTTATGTTCAAGATTCTTCTTTAAGCAAATAAGAATAGGCCATAAATATCAGAGAGCATAGCATTTGTGAGCTCACGTAGCGATACAATTCTATAGCAGGATCCAGACTCCCAGCCTCTGTGCTTTTCCCCCTGCTGAGCCTTCTATCTGGAAGCCACTCGGTCCCCAACCATTCCTCTCTCAATAATACCTATGTTTCATGACTCAGATCATAGGCTGTCTCTTCCACAAAGCCCTCCGCAACCCACCTTGTTGGAGTTCGTTGAAACCTCTGGTGCGCCCCCTTAGTACTCACGCTACCCTCTTTTGCTGCACAGCTCATGTTTTACTCTGAGTGATCGGCGATTAGTTTACATACTAGCCATGCACCCTCCTGAGTCTCAAATTCACCATCATTAAATCAGAGATAAGAGATTAGATCTTCCAGGTTCCTCAGTGAGTACTATGATTATTACATTGATAATGTGTATCTTTTATTATCTGTGAAATTTCTAGAAAAGAGACACAGCCTTATTTGATCTCTGGATCCACTATATCCAGAAGATGCTGAAGAGACAGTGCTTGGTGTTTACAGAATGTGTTTGAAACAATCTGAAAAACCTTAAAGGGTCGCCCCAGAGAGCTTCCTCTATGGACGTCCTCTTTACTGTCTCTAGATATCCACTGTGTTAGGTGTAATTTTACTCCTTACTCCCTTGACCTTTCTCATTTCTGTAGCTCTCTGCCTGGTTTCCAAAGCTTCACCATAAACCAGTGGAGAAGGTATTATTATCTCTGCATTAGGAATAAAGAGAAACTAAGACTTAAATTTATCCACCTAAAAAGAGGTGGAAGTAGGATTTGAACTTTGGACTTCCGTCTCACAGTTCGGTGTTTTGTACTCAGCTCACTAATGGAAAATTACCTTAAGTCTGCAGGAAATAAAAACCTCCAAATTAGAAGCATTTGTCTGTGTGGTCCCTGACCCAGAGTTTGATGTACTTTTGGATGAATGAGGAGCCACTCCTTTCCCCACCCCCGACGCAGCCTCTTCGGGAAGGAGAGTGATTTGAAGGGCGATGCTGGGCTTTCCCAGAGCCCTGGTACTGTGCAGAAGCTGCCTTTGCCAGAAACAACCTACAAGAAAAGTTCCATCACCTGCAACCCAATTTTGTCCTTTAGAGGCAGGAAAATACCATTAAGGTCTTGTAAACGAATTAAATTAAGCCACATTTCCTTCCCAACCCCGCAAGTCAATTTCTTATTCATTCAAGGAAGAAGAAATATGCACAGAGAGGAATTGCTACCAGCTCCTAGTCTTAAATACTTAAATATAGATATATATATGTGTGTGTGTGTGTGTGTGTGTGTGTGTGTATACATATGATGCACAGCCACTAACAAAGAAGTGGATTGCTGCTGATAGGATAGCTCTCCATTCATGTAGGGTTCCTCAAAAGTGGGAACAGGCAGCTCGTCTTATAGTTTCTAAATGTGTCTAGGCTGGAACTCATTGGATGGTGCCAAATGGGGTAGAAGACTGGAGCAAAGTAAGATTTTCAGATACAAATTAAGTTTTGGAGACAAGCGTATAAATATTCAAGGAAGGAGGGGAAAGAGGGCTCTTATACAGCCTTCAGCAGCCCCCCAAACCAGGGTGAGCACCTGTACATTCCCTGAGAGTCTCTATTGGGTTCAGCCTTAAGGTTCTGGGCTGCTGTGCATGCACCTCCCGATCCGTGCCCTCAACTCTGCTCTAGTGAATGGGCTGGTGGTTCCTGCCCCTGAAGTCTGTTATCTTACAGTGGTTCCCCTCCCTGGCTGGACATTAGAAACCTCTGGGAAGCCTTTAAAGATCTCAGTGCTCCCTCAAAACCAAACAATCCAATTAAAAAACGGGCAAAGCTCTTAAAGAAACATTTCCCCTAAGAAGGTATACAAATGGCCAATAAGCACATGAAAAGATGCTCAACACCAGGCACGTGCGTATCAAAACCACAATGAGATACCTCTTCGCACTCAATAGGATGGATCTTCCAAAAGACAAAGCAAAACAAACAAAAGTAGCAAGTATTGGTGAGGATGTGGAAAAACCGGAATCCTCATGCATTGCAGATGGGAATGCAAAATGGCACAATTGTTGTGGAAAACAGTACGACTTATCCTCAAAAAGTTGAAATATGGAATCACTTTATGGCCCAGAGATTCCATTTATAGGTAGACACCCAAAAGAATTGAAAGCAGGGACTCAAATAGGTATTTGTATACTGATGTTTATAACAGCGTTATTCATAATAGCCAAAAGGTGGAAACAACCCAAGTATCCATCAACAGATGAGTGGATAACCAAAACATGACATATACATACAATGGAATATTATTCAGCCTTTAAAAGGAAAGAAATTCTGACACACGCTCCAATATGGATGAAAACATTTGAAAACATACTAAGTGAAATAAGTTAGATACCAAAGGATAAGTAGTGTATGGTTCCATTTATATGAGATGGATGGAGGCCCCCGGAACAGGTAAATTCATATAGAGTGTAATAGAGGAAACAGGGGCTGGGGGAAAGAGGCTATTAGGGACTTATCATCGAATGAGTGCAGAGTTTCAGTTGGAGATGATAAAATTCTGGAAATGAGTACTGGTGATGGTAGCTCAACAGCATGAATGTACTTAATGCCATTAGATTGTACAAGTCGATATGTTTAAAATGATCAGGGGAAAAAAAAAAAACCCAATGCTCAAGTCACAACACAGCCCAATCGAATCAGATTTTCTGTGAATGGGATTGAGGCATAAAACTTTTCTCAATTCCTTGGGTGATTCCTATGTGTAACTGAGGCTGGGAATGATGACTTTGCTCGTTCTTGATCTTTAAGAAACAGGTTCACATTTTCAGCTATTATTCATTTCCTAGATGTCCCAAAGGCTCTTACACAAACTAGTCCAAACGGACCTCATCATTTTCCTCTCCAGGCCAGTTCCTCCTGGGTTATTCATCTATTTGGTCTCTAGCTCCACCCTTTATCTATGGTCACTCAATTTAGAGGCCTGGGCCACGCCCTCCAGAAAAGGAATCACTTCTTCCTGTCTGTGTGAATGTGCTGCAGAGCTGTCAGGGGAAGGGGGGCTGCCCAAGGAGCTGACGGGGGGCCACCTCGGATTGCCCTATTTTCCCTCCCAACACCAGCTTCTTCCTGCATTTAGTAGGCATGTCCCCTTGGCCCCTGGGAGAAGGGCATGACTGGAGGAGGGTTAAGTGCATGGATCTAAAGATGGTACCAGGTGGAGGTGGTTCTGGCCAAGTTCACAGGAAGCTTTAATCCGCTCTCTGGTCTCTTACACGGAGCCCACAGACCAGTAGTGCCTCTTTGGCATGGCTGGCCACCCCTGCCATGGCCAAGGGCTCCAGGGAGGTGCCGTCACCTTTCTGTGGAGCCCCTCCTTCAACTCCAGCCATCCCCTGTGTGGGCACCAGCCCACCTCAACGCTTGGCTCACAAAGCCCCTTGCTGTTCTGCCCTCTGCGGCTCCTCCGGGCAGCGTCCCCATCTCCTGGTGCAGCGCTCACCCAGTGTCTCCATCAGAGACTCTCTGTTATCACACAGCATCGTCATTCTGCTCACACAGTCTTTTCCCCAATGGACTGTGAGCGTCTTGAGCTCACAGGGAAACATGTCGTCCCGTCAGTGACTGGACTGAAGTGAAATCTTGTTCCTGCCAAGTTTTACCCTCCGCCACGCAGCTCTGTGACATCTTTCTGAGTGCAGCAGCCTTTACAGCTACAATCAGAGGATGTGATGGGACCCCCTCCCCTTCCCAAGAGTGCCGTTTTCGTGTCGTGGGTTGAGACCACAGGCCCTCGGACGGGAAAGCCTGGGAGCATATCCGGATTCCCCTCTCAGCCCTGGGCTGCTTACTCCCCTCGGCAGGCCTCAGTTTCCACACTGGGAAGTAGGGACGAAGCAGCCAGCACTTTGGTTTGTTGTGAGGAATAAATGAGGTCATACAGTGACAAGGCTTATGACAAATATTTAATGAAAGTAAGGGATGATTTTTATAATTAAAAAAAAAAATCTTGTGGGTTTGGGTAAGAAATCCCAGGATAAACCTGAGCAGACATGGCCAGAGCTTCGGGACCCAGCTCCCGCCCCCGCTTCCCCTGCCCTCCGCGCGTCCAGGTCTGCCCTCCGTCTTGGCAGAGTGCGTGATGAGTGGGCCCAGGGAGCTTGGGGTCTTTGGGGTGGGGTGTGGGAAGGGGGTGACGCAAGTAGCTCGCTCTTCCTCTCCTCTGGACTGGGGACACTTGAGCTCTCTGGAGCCATGGCGTCATCTGTAACAGGCTGTGGTCATTCTAACCTCACTGGTTGCAAAGAGGATGAAATGAAATGAGGGGTCTCAGGGTTCTGTAAACGTAAAACACCCGACAAGTTAAAGGGGTTCTTGTTACTGGAGAGCTCACTCGATCTGCCTAATGTCTCCTGAGGGGGTGGCGGTTATTCCCATTTTACATATGGAGAAACTGAGATCCAGCCCAGCTGGCAGAGCCGGGGAGAGGATGCAGTTCTCTGGTCCCTCCGGCTCTCACCCAGCCCTGCTCTTCTGGGGTCTCAGGGGAAGCCTGTCCTTTGAGCCCCAGGAGCTTGGTTTGTCAGGAGCCTTGGATGCGCCCCTTACTGGGGACTCGGGGGCAGCTGGCAGGTCCATGTGGCCCGTGATGCTGGGGCAGTGGGGTTGGGCTGGTGGCCCTTTGCCTCGCCACGGGGCCAGGCCCTAATCACTTTCTTTAGAGGCCTTTGTGCCGCCCGAGCTTTCATGCCGGGCCTGACACAATGCGGGGGTGAGCTGAGGTCAGAGTTTCAACCTTCAGCTCTGGATTTCCTGTCTTTTGTAGGGTGGAGGACAGATCCCGCCACCCGGCTTCCTGTCATCTCAGCACAGGGGGCTCTGGCTCCCTGGCGCCGACGTGCCCTGGGAGACTGGGAAATCCTCCTGGGAGGTGAAGAGGGAGGATCTGGTTCCCAGTCGCTCAGACACAGGCACTGGCCGCTGCTGGACACTGAATATTTCTCTAGGACATATTCATTTTGGAAATGGCTTCTTGGGGACTCGAATTCTGTTAGCATCCTCAAGGCCACCTGAAATACTTGGAGGTTAAAAAAAAAATCATTCCCATTAACCAACACTCAATGGAAGCCAATCCCCTGTACCTTTTTCTCAGGCCAGATTGTGCAATAAGAAAGAATGAGGACTAGGCCCCAAGGAGCAGGAAAGAGTTAAGAACTGAAGTCTCTCCGAGCCAACGCTGTGTTTCAGGGGAAGAACTGGGGTTCGGAGGGGAGGTGGGTGGAGGGGCGTGTCAGTTTCTCAGGACTGCCACAACAAAGTACCACAGGTGGTGTGGCTGAAAGCAGCAGAAACTTATTTCTCACGCTTCTGGAGACTAGGGGTTGAAATCAAGGCGTTGGCACAGCCATGCTCTCTCAAAGGCTGTCTGGGACGACTGGCCCCGGTCTCGCTCCCAGCTTCTGTGGACACTGGCAAGCCTTAGCATCCCTTGGCTTGTAGACGTGTCCCCACCCTCATCTTTGCTTGGTGCTCTCTCTGGATCTCTGTGTCAACATGAGTTCAACATGCTTTTTTGGGGGGGGGGGTGGCACACATCAACACCTTAACAGGGTGGGGCTCAGGTCAGTCAACTTTTATTTGCCATCTGCTTTGTGCTCGCTCCTACAGAGATGCCTACGACAGTCTTTGCCCTCAGGTCAGTTACAGCCTAGTCAGGAGAGACAAGTGAGGAATAGCTGTTATGATACAGTGTGCACATTCCGGGGATGCATTAAACACAGGGTGCTGAGGGTCCTCTATCCCATCTGGCGAGGAGGGACGGGAGCCTTTCTGGAGGGAGGGACATCCTACAGGGGATGGCTGGTGACTCAAAAGGGACAAGAATGGGAAAGATAAACTTCACAGATTCCAAGAATACTGTGTGAGATCAAATCTGCCAACAGACTCAAGAAAACCTCCGAACTCCTGGGGGCGAGGGAGGTTTCGAACAGCTGATGTGGGTCAGGGAGTGTCTCCCTTCTAACATTTCTTTTCTTTTTTGAACTGCCCCCAACTGCCTGCCCTCCGGCCCAACCGTTCCCAATCCCAGGGCCCAGGAAGAACAGCTCGTAGGCATCTGTGTGCCTTTCTCACCCCTCAGTACCTGGATCCCCAGGTGAGAGAGGAAAACCAGCACTCCAGCAGCTGGATGTGGTGTTTTTAACTGTTGTAATGAATTCTTTGGATTCTTTTTTGGAGTTGTGGATCATGACTCATATGGTGTGAAATTAAGTGGTAGGTATACCTTGAAATAGAGCGTGAACTTGGAGGGTGATGGGAGCGGGGTGCCCGGGGAGTGGGGTGAAACACAAGGGCAGCTCAGGTCTGAGACTAGAATAATCCACGGCTGGTGCTCCTGATCGGTTTGTCTTTGGCATCTTCCCGTAAAGGAACTGGGTGAGTGTGGGCTTGGCCTTTTCTAGGAGTCGTTCAGTGAAGCTGCAAACCCGTCAGTGCAGAATCGGAAACACAAACCATTTTACCCAGAGACGTATTTAGTTGAGGCAGTCATCAAATTCCCCAGGGAGTGTCTCTTGGCTAAAATTCTTTTTCATTGTTTCTCCCTATTTGAATACTCCCCTGCTTTCCCCAGAAATTTCAAACACGGAGCAGCATGGATCCCCATCTGGGTACTTTGTGGCTGGCTGGATGAAACTTTGTCCCCATTTTCCAGGGGACGAAGCTGAAGTGCAGATAGATCATGTGACTTTCAAGCTCAGATCCCACCTCCATGCCGGGGATCTGTCTTCTGTGCTGCTCAAGTTTCCTCTAGGAATCAGCCCCCGCTTCCCACCTTCCCTTCACCTGATCTGGCTGCCCAGCTTCGATGGATCCTCATGAACTCTGGTCTGGGTGAAGACAGCATAGCAAGGCATCTCCAGATTAGAGTCAGCACACAGCCTGGGCGAATCAGAGGCTCGGGAGCCAGGCGGCCGGGGTGGGGCCCCACCCTGCCTCTCCTGGCTCTGTGATCACGGTCAAGTTCCTTTATCTCTCCATGCTTCCGTTTCTCCATCTATAAAGGGGACTAACACAACCTACCTCCGGTATCACTATAAGGATTACACTGGTTAATCTACACAGACTTCCTAGGACAATTTCTGGCACACAGGAAGTCCCAAATACTGTTTGTTACATTGTTTAAAAATCCCTAATATAATGAAGAACTTTGAAGACCTAACAGTGGTAAGTCTGGTGATGAGTTCATAAGGACTCTTTTCTGGTTGACTTGGTAGGAAGCTAGCAGGTAACTAGGTTGGCCATTGATGAGTCCTTCATCCTAAACACTTCATGGTCTTGGATCTTGAGGCAGGAGATCTGGATTCTAAAGCCTTGTCTCATTGTGTTACAGCTACTGACCTTCCCACACGAAGAATCTGTGCTTCCCCAGGGTAGGGACATATCTTACTCCTCTTTGGATTTTTAGCATCAGATCCAGTGCCTGGAAGGCAGAAATGTCCATTCCATACATTTCAAACGGAAACTTCTGGATGCTTGTCCCTGCTCTGGGCCTCAGTTCCCCACTCTGTCCTCCAACGAATGAGGCTGTGGCTATGGACTGTTGCTCTGTCAGCCTACACTTCTGAGCACTGGACCTCCTTACAAGGTGTGTCTGGAGTGGCTGCTTGGAACCAGGGCCCTAGACTATTCACCAGAGTGGTGTCAGAAACACTGTTAACTCTCTTGAGTCTGTCTCCCTGGAGCCACTGGCTAGTGAACCTCGCGGTCAGAGTTTCAAGAAGAAGGAGTGTCTGAGGCCGAATCCCCACGACTGGATTGGGGTGATCCCTGGCAGAGGGTGGGGACAGGAAAGGGCCAGGTGGGTGTAGTCTGCGGGGCCTGAGGCTTATGCAATGTGGGGATCCTCTTTACAAAATCATAGAAACAAAATTAGAAATGAAAGGAAATATTTATTCAGGATAAAAGAAAATTTAAAAAATCTCATATAAAAGCACGGAACACCGTAATTATCACAAATCCCAGAAAACCCAAGACAGTTGAGTTAATCGCCTGGGAAACCTCGGTGATAACGCTTCCTTCGGTTTTTTGATTGTCTCTTCGTACGATGACAATTTTGTAATGGCCGTCTCTACAGAGAGCCTAGAAAGATAATGCAGTCTTTTCTCTAGCATGGAATGGCTAATATTTTCTTAAAAATTATTTATACTTTAGAAAAGTATCAATTTCATAATTAAAAATTTTGAAAAGGCCTCCATCAAGTGTCTGGCATAGAAGGACTGTAGGATTTCAAGGCAGTCCTGGGCAGAGATGAATCTTAAATGTTCTTTGAATGGACAGCTTTGACAAACAAGTTTCTCCATACTCTGCGTGATGGTACGGGTAAGTTTTACGCTGTATTTGCGCAGTCAGTATATCATAGCAGTTTCCCCTTAGCTGGATTGCAAACATGCCTGTGACCAGCGCTCCACCACCGGGACCCAAGGAAGGACAACCCAGAGGGCATCGAGTGAGGGGGGCCGTGTTCTAAATCACTCACCCCTGAAAGAACTTAGTTTTGCAAGTTTTCTAAAACCAGGTGAGCCCATTGCTAAGGCTCTGGAATAAGTTGGTGGATTGAGAGTCTTGAAGATTAAGTTTCATTAATTTTACAGAAAACCCACTTCTGCTTAGGGGGAAGAGTGACCAATGGCCAATCAATAACTTTCTTTTCAACCTTTGCTGTTCTACTTTGTGGGACAAAGGAGAAGACACAAGGCTGCCTTTCTCTTCTCACTTACTAACCTTGAACTCCTTCCCCTCTCCCTTTCCCCTTGGTTTTTCCTTCTCACGTCTCCCTCTGTGTCTCCGCTGAGTCATTCCAGCTCTTTCCCAGCCTGGTTCCAGGTCTCATCGGGCCCTGCTCTATCTCTGTACCTCGGGGAACTCATGTTCTCTCCGCACCCCACACCCCACTCTTCTCTTTCGTCTTCGTTGGAGCAGTTTAATCTAATTTCAAAGTTTCACTCCGGCACGGCTTCCTTCAGTCCAAATTATCATTTCTCCTGCTGGCGTCCTTTCAGTAACTCACTTGTGCTCCTCCAGCTACACTTTTCATCTGTTTGCCCTAGTGGAGGGAGCAGGGATTGTCCACCAGCCACCCTTAGTCCCACGAAGGCCCCCCCCCCATACATTCATGTGTTGAACATCTATTGTGAGTGGTCTGAAGAACATCACAGCATCTTGACTCAACCAAAATGATTTTCACTTCAGTGACCAGGAACCAATTAGGATTCATCAGACAAATATTTATAAGACAATTACTTTCTTTTTTGGGGTGGTGGTAATTAGGTTTATTTATTAATTTTTTGAAATGGAGGTACTGGGGATTGAACCCAGGACCTCGTGCATGCTAGGTATGCACTCTACCACTGAGCTATACTCCCCCCAAGACAATTACTTTCAAGTGCATCAGTGTGGATTATAATCTTACCTGTGTCCAAATAAACACGCCGATGGAGGCTTTTAAAAAGTTCACGGACGCTTAAAATGAGATTATAAATAATTGTAAAAGCCCGGCAACTTTGTGACAGGGCACTGGCCGAGCTACTGGGAATGAGGAAGGAAACGAAGTAAAACCCAAGCCCGGGAGGAAAGCGTCCCCAGACATCCTTTGTGACCCTTCCCTGCGCAATTAGAAATTGATACAGCGGGGAAGACACGGTCACTTAGGAGCTTCCAGATTCCTTTAAGGCTGTTCCTCCGCTGAGGAGCGAGGAGAGGAAATACTACTCTGTGTGCTGGGGGCCCGCGGCAGAGGGGGCTTTGTGGGGGGAGCTCAGGGCCCAGCAGGGTCCAAAGGGAAGCGGGAATTCCCTGTCCAAAGCCCCCCAGCTGCAGAAAGGACCAGACCCGGCTTCTGCACGGCGACCTTCTAGCCTCTGGGCAGAAGGCGCTCAGTGGCTGCATGGGGCTGGGAGTCAGATCGATGGGTCTTAATCCAAATTCTGGTGAATTAATTCTGTGAAGCCAAGCAGACGATCAACCCTCTCTGAGTCTCACTCTCCTTGGCAGCCACAATCCTATGGTGACCCTGCCACTCTGACTCCTGCATCAGACATGGGGGGGCAGACACGAGTCCGGTGGAATCCCTCCCCTGAAAAGCTGGGCGTCTGGACCTGGAGGAAGCAACACTTATCTTACAGATAAGAAGGAGATATTCAAGGGAAAACAATACTGAGCGAAGACATTCCAGAAAGCAAACAGAGAACAAACAAGGGTTTGGAGATATTAAGCTCCTCGGTTTTCACGGAAATCGTAGGTTATATGAAGGCAGAGAATGAGGGGAAGTCGAGCTAATGTGAGATTGAGCTTAAAAAAAAAAAGAGGAATATTAGCAGTCCCAAGGATATCAATGCATTTTATGGAACAAGTGATAGAATGGATATGAAAATCTTTAGAACTTATGAAATACCATGTAAATGCAATTCACGATTGCCAGCACACACACACACACACACAATTGTGATCTACTGGTGGTGTCAGCAGAGCATTGTTATTCTTGGAAATTCCTTTATCTGTGTATTTCCCCAACTTTTTCTGGGTTAATTTCACGAATATGCTGCTTTTCAGCGAGCGTGCAGCGCCTGTCATCACAGTCCCCAGTTAGGGCCGAGGTCTCCTGTTGCTCTCCCAACACTGGGTCAGGGCTGCCCTGGAAATGTGAGTGGAGGGTCAGTGGTTGTTTCCTGCAGGAAAGTAATCCTCCTACTGAAAGTAATTCTCTTACTGAAAGTAATCTACTTTCTCCTGCTGAAAGTAATCGTGCCTTTGAAAGATCAGCTAACACAGAGATGCAAGGGGCGGTTCCCACCGGCGGTAGAGAGGGGAGAACGTATGTACCTCTGCGTTTTCCTGTGGCAGAGGGAAGGGCGTTGGGGCGGCAACTGTGAGTCTCTGTTTTGCCAGCTTTGAACAGAGACTTTACAGCCACCCCTTGGAGATTCAGTGAGGCAATAGGACTTTGACTCAGATCTCTTACCCACGTCATTCCATTAAGCCACACCCCATCAGATGCCCTGAATGCTGACATTTTGCCCATTTTGGTCATTTGGTTGTTTTGTAAACAATATAACTTCAAAGGCCCTGACTTTCCCTACCCTCCAATTTTTGGTGTTCCTGCCACCTTCTAGATGTTGGATGAGGTACGTCACACAATGACCTGCAAGGCCGTTGTGAATTTTGCTATTGGGCAGATGAGGACGCCGCATATTTGATAAGTTCACTTGCCTGAGAGGATATCTCGGGCTTGAAGGCCTGAGTTCTTTTCATGACTCCTTGCTGTTTCAACTAATCTGGAGAAAAACTGACCTAAAACTATGTTTTAGGCCCTACAAGGAGCAATGGTTCTGAAGGCGGGCTTTGCTTGGTGCTGTCCCCATGAACCTGGAAAACTTGTAAATGCATTTTTTTTAGTAAATTAAATCCTATTTTTAGTGCCTAAGGGAACACACTATATAAAGGGAGTCTCCAGTGAATCCTTTTGTGAAGTGAGGACTTTTTCCTTCAACTTTAACGATCTCTGTCTAATTTCTCTGCCTTCTAGACTGGAACTTGTAGACGTTATATTTTTTGCAGCTGGAGTCCTGCGGGTATTCGTCCAGCTTTTGATCCTGATTCTTTATAAAATAGTAACAAGAAGGATGGTTGGAAGGATGTGAAGATGCATATTTCACTTGTGCAAACAGAAAGACTTCACTGTGAAATAATTCCGATTTTTTAGCCTGGTACCCAAGACCGTTCATGTTCCGGCTCTCTTTCGAGTCTGATTTTTGATCTCTCTTACCTGATCATGTGCTTCAGCCACCAGCACCTTCCACTCTTCCAAAAGGTTGTATCTTCACCCCTCTCTCAGCCTGTGGTCACGGAGGTTCCTTCCTTTTGAGTTCTCCTCATCCCAACACTACATCTCTGAGCCAGTGTGTTCGAGAAGATGTGTACCCTCACACACGCCACCTCACTCACACATACTCCCACCTACAGATGTGCCCAGACCTGGAGGATCTGAAGGATCCACAGCATCCAATATAGTAGCCACCAGCCTCAGTGGCTATCTCAGTTTATGTCGGTTACATAAAACATCAACAGATGAATGGCTAAACAAAATGTGCCACCTGCATCAAAAGAATATTATTCAACCTTAAAAAGGAAGGAAATTCTGACACATGCTGAGACATGGATGAATCTTGAAAACATGCTAAGTGAAAGAAGCCAGACACCAAGGGACAAATAGTGCACAGTTTCATTTATCTGAGTTACCTAGAAGACGCAATTCATATAAAGAAAGAAAGTAGGACAGAGGTAGAACGGAGTAGAACAGGGCTGGTGGGGCAGGGAGAGTGGGGAGTTATTGTTTCATGAATACCAGGCTTTGTTTGTGGATGATGAAAAACTTCTGGAAATGGATAGTGGTGAATATACTTAATGCCACAGAATTGTGCACTGAAAAACGATGAAAGTGGTCAATTTTACATTATACATATTTTGCTACAATAAAAATGCAAAATATAATTTTCATTAAAAAAATAAAGATCAAATTCGGTTTCTCAGTCACGTTTCAGATGCCCCACAGCCGCACTGTATTGTTCAGGGCAGACAGAACATTTCCATCACCACAGAAGGTTCTAGTGAGCTGTGCCGCTGCTTCAGGTCCTTCTAGGCCTACCTACTTATTGTTTATTTATTTATTTTAAAACATTCCTTGAAGCTCCAATCAGCTGGGAGGACTCCCTCCTTGGAATTCTTGTCATTATTTGTCTTGACCCCTTTCAAGTTTTTATCAAAGAAGAATTCGTTGTATTTCAGGCAAATATGTAGTCAGTCGATTTCCTAACAAAACTGCAAGCTGGTGGAGGGCAGGGTTGAAGTTCTGGCGGCAGGATCACGGATCTGGGTGTGCTGGTCCAGCTCCGCCCTCCCTGGCCTCCCTCGGTGCTTCGCAAACTAACCACATAGGGGTCTTTGAATGAATGGGTGAGACAGGAAGACAGGCAGCCTTCTGTGTTATGGTCTGCACTGGGAATGTAATTCTATCTTATATATTTCAGGAGCCATTAGAAGATGACATGTTTGTCTTCTCTGAATAAATTTGTATCACAGCTCTCGGGCCATAAATTAGATGTCTTCTGTGTGCTCCTCTGGGAATGAAGGGACTGTTCCCTGGAAAGTTTTGTAAATGAGATAGAAATTTGTCCTATGGATGTGTGAAGTCATCCCCAGCTCGCCATTGAAGGGAGCCACCGAGTCTTTCTTCCAAAAACAAATGGCAAAGTCACTTTGTTTTCTGTAACACAAAACCTTTTGCAGCCAATAGAGTCGTCCTCTGCTCATTATCTTGTCATTAAACCCTCTGGCTTGATGTATTTCTCTATAAAATAAACCTGAGACCTTATTCAGCAAGGGGGAAAACGCAAACACGGGCTTTAACCGCGTATGAAAGGGACCCAGTGTAAAAAGAGCTTTCTTTGGCCTCTCGAGTCCGATGATGAGATCTCGTGGCCAGACAACATTTTTTGACTGGTAAGAGCAGGAACGACCCTCTTGAGTTACTGTTTAGTGAATGAGGGCCTTTGTTTCCCACCGAAGAATTAAAAACCTACGGGCCTCCCCCATGCAAACAGGAATACGTTTCACACAGCGGTGTTGGGATTAAATTACTGGATCACGCAGAAACCAGAACAATGCACACTCACGTTCTACTCACTTACCTGGCATTCCAGTTGAGACCGTTTCACCGAACACCAGAAGATTAGGGAAAGACTTTCGCTTCCTCCCCGAGTGCTCTTTCTTGGTGCCCCTCTGATCCTTTTTTGTGTCTCTCCAAGTTGGAGAGTCAAGGAAAATTGCCTATTTTCTACCAGTCGGTTCTGAATTTAGGAACATAGACTCTGGAAGCTGGAAGGGGCCTCCAGTGGGTGTGGTCCAGTCCCACCATTTGGCAGTGAGGAAAGTGAGGCTGGCTGGAAAGGACTTGTCCAGGGTCACACACGGAGTAAACGGCAAAACTGAGCCTAGAAAGTCCACTCGTGACTCCTGGCCAGCATTTTTTCCTCCTGTAGCAACTGGCTAATTTGACATTTCTGAAACTCAAAATGCTCTTCTCCTTTAAAGTGATTCATGACACACTGTTGAGAAAAATACAACTCATGGTGAGAAATGCATGTTGCAACCTGAGTGAAGGCACGTTGGTCTGGAAATCTACTAGGTTCTGCCCTCATCCTGCCATCCATTTGCTGGGTGACCCGGAAGCAGATGCTCCCATCTCTGTGCCCTCTTTTGTGCATTTGTGCACAGGGAGAACGTTGTCAGTCTCATGGGCTTATTAGGATAAAACAAGATAATAGATGGGAAAGCGCTGTAGGGAGTGGAAAGTGCTAAGCAAAGGCGAAGTGTGATCATCCATGTGGAAACTGCTCTTTCCCTCAAAGCGACATAGGGGGACATGGTGGAAAGTGCGAGGAGGTGCTCCTGAAGGAAGAATTCAGCTTATAGACAGAGCGGTTCCTCAGAGAGGAGGTCGTCCTGGAGGTGGAAGGACCGTCGGCCAATGGAAAGAGCAGTGAGGGTGAGGATGTGGCTGGAGGTGAGCTGTAAGAGAGGGCACTGGATGGACAGGGCACCGTGAGACAAGTGTCGAATCCCGGTTCTACTGTGCACTTCACCTCTCTCTGTGCCTTGGTTGACTCCTCTGTAAAGTGGGTCCACTGACATCTGCTCTGAGATGGATCACAGCGATCTACTTAAAAGCCCTTTGTAAACTGTGGAGCAGCTTATGGAGGTGGGAGGTGACTGAGGTCAGGGAGGATGGGAACCGGGTTTGCATACGGCTCAGCCAGTGAGTAGCTGTATGTGATGTTGGGCAAGGTCCCGGGCCTCAATTTCCTAATCTTTAAGTGAAGGTACGTGAAAAGATGATGTTGAGAGAGAGAAAATGAAAGCTCCCTAACTATCGTTGACCCCTTCTTTATTAAAGAGTTGGGCTGCGTTCAAGGTGCAGAGCCTCTGAGTGGTGCGCAGTGTTATCCTGGGAGGGTTACCGGATGCCCTGGAGTCCCCTCCGGCAGGACGTGTCAGGGAGCGTCTCAGCCCCTGAGCCCTTGCTTCTCTGTTCGCAGCTCAGGGAACGCTGGGAGAAGACTCCCCTCTGCGGGCGACAGAACGAACATCACAGAATTTCAGGGCTAGAAGGGACCTGAAAGGTCATCCAGTCCGACTGCCAGCGTGCTTGGCACCCTTCTGTGGTGTCCCTGTCAGGCAAAACATGGATGCGCCTTCCTGAGATGGTCCGTTTCATCTTTGAACAAGGACGACAAAGCAAGTTTATTTTTATTTTTGAAATCTGTCTGGAATTAACAGAATTTTCTTCATCTAAAATGGCTTCTTTATATCCCTACCTCGCAGTCCCTATATATCTACTGAAACCATTCATTCAATAACAATAATAACATTTAAGGTACTAATTACATATCCTGCACTGTCTAAGGTGTTTTGTAAATACTGATTCAAGTGATTGTCACAACAGCCCTAGGAGGGGACTGCACTGTTATAACTCCTATTTCACAGAGCAGGAACCAGAGCACAGAGAGGTTAGGTACTTGGCTAAAAGTCACACAGCTATTTATTATGCTTTGGAGTCAGGATTTCAACAAGGCAAACCAGGGGTCTTGAGCCCTAAGGGACGCAGCCTCTCCTCCTTCTGGGATTTAAAGATGCTGGCACTTCATATGTCATTTTCAAATGGCCCACAGCACTTTCTACCTTGTATTACTGCTTTGGTTTTTGTGACTTAGCCTCCTTGGGGTCAACCAGATGCCCCACAGCAAGCGGGGGTGTGGCCAGGCCAGGCGCAGCTTGTGGAGATACCTGTAAGAACCGCGCAGAGCTCAGCCCACCGCGCAATGTTTGCCTCTCAAAGCTGCGTTATGGTTTTCCACCGATTTCAAAGCTGTAACTCCAGGGAGGAACCCAGGGTGTTTGTAGTTTTGAGGGTTTGCTAATGACTCAAGGCTGACCCCTGGGAAGTCTGCACAGCTGAGCTCTGTGCCTTCTGCCCACCACTCAGTTTGAGAAACAGTTTTAGTTTGGCTCAGGTTTTTGGTTTATTTTGTTTTGTTCTTACCCTACTGTGTGCAAGATGACGGATGTGTGATGACCTTGTGAAATAAAATTACATTTCTGAGGAAATCCAACATCGAGTCCCGTCAGTAGCCAAAAACAGGAGGGACGTCCAGTTTCTTCTTTTTTGCAGCCTTAAGCCCCACTCTAACACTGGACAGATCTCAGCACGTTGTTTCCTGCCTGCACACCCATCCTTCTCCCCGGGAAGCACGCTCGCCCTTGTCTCTGTGATGGAAATCCTCCCTTCCCAGACTCCTCAGAGCAAACAGCTGCCCCTCACCTCCAGCCCCTCCTTGTGGACCTGGACCTGGACCTGGATGCCGCGGGATCCCTCAGGGCTCCGTGGTTTTTCCTCTCCGGGGCCCTCCCTGGGGCCTCGCCCCGTGCACAGCTCACAGCCGGTGTTCATTTGGGTGGAACGGAATCAAATTAAACCCAATTGAAATAAATCTAATTTAATCTTTGTTCCCCAGTTTACTCTGATGTACGACTGACTGCAGGATGGGGAGAGAGATCACTTCCTCCACCCAAATCCGAGGCAAATATCTTCCTCCACTCCAAATGCTCCCTCACTTGTCCCGGAGGCAGCAAAGAGAGGCACTCACCCGCCTGGGCCAGTGGCTGGGTTTAAGAATTCCACGTTCTCCCTCCACCTGGTTTGAGGAAGCCTTTTATAAGGGTTGACACCAGAGAATCTCTGTTCCCCACAAGCCATTTCTCTTCTGTGCCTACAAAGGATAAAGATCTATTTGTCTCTGTGTGTATGTTACAAAAAATGAATGAGGATTTAATTACAGCGGCTCATTTCCTAAAAGGAAGTCCTATTTACGATGCACCATATGTTTTGCCAGCGGCCATACCCCTGAGGGCCGGAGTGTTGTCAGATCTCCTTAGATAAGCGAGGTCGCCAGCCTGGCCTCTGCGGGACCTGGACCAGGAGGACAGGCTAAGGGTCCCCGGAAGCAGAGAGGAACATGGAGGTGGGCTCCTGGCCAGCAGGGAGAGCTTGGACCACCGCTGACCTGGGAGCATCAGTGAGCGACCTGGGGAGGCTGCCAGGTTTCAGAGGATGGAATCAGAGGCTCAAACAATTTGTGATGATTAAAAATCGCCTGGCTTTTTTCACCTATTAAAGTAGCTCTTGAGGGGGAGAGAATCTCTCTCTGATCCTTCCTTTCGTGGTTTGAATTCCCCCTCCGCCACTTCTGAGCCAGTGCAGACGGCTTCCTAGAGCTCCCAGAACCTTCCTGCGAGAGGCGAGGGCTGTGGGGAGCTGCAAGGGGATCTGGCTTGGTCCTAGTGCTCATCCCCTCCTTTGACTGTTACGCTACGTCTTGTTTTATCTTTGATGGTGCCTATAGTTTCAGATGCCGGAAGCCGAGGATGGCTCCTTCAGGACTTCTCAGCTGCACTTTCATGCAGTTGCTGGAACCTGCTAGAACCCGACTCCACTGATGAGATTTACGACTGGGAGGCACTTCTCCCCACCCAGGCTTCCCTTTGCTTTCCAAGCTCCCTTCCCCCTTCCCAAGGTGTTCTGTTTCTCGTGCCTCCTCAATCCATATCACCTTTTAAACTCTATCCTCAGAGAAGAGGTCACCGCCTTGTCCCCTTTCTCTTGTTCCCCGTCCCCCAACCCACCGCTGCCCTGCCTGCAGTGCTGGGAAGTCACGCGTGGCGAGTTTCCCCTTTCAGCTCTAGCATTCACTCACTGTGATCTTTAAAGGGCATCCCTTCTGACCTGGGCAGGATAGTGGGCACCACACTCTCTAAAATGTCCCTTTCAGCCCTCACACTTGAGCATACCACTGAGCCAGTGGTCCTGTCTTATTTTTTTTTTTCTTTTTTTTTAAGGTGCCCACCTGCTCAGAATCAGGCAAAGCCACCAGAATCAAGCAACCTCCTGAGAGGTGGAGTCAGTCTTTGGACAGAAGGGCCAGGAAGGCTCAGATGCCCTCAGACCTGGGTTTTCCTTGTAGAAACGAGACAGGGGCTGAAGGAGGAACGGTAGCTGGCTGGAGAGTGGGGAGGGCGTATACACAGGGAAGCGTGCTCTTGATGTGGACCCCACCATCTTCCCCGGGGGTCCTGGTCACTCTTGGAAGACAGGGGTTGACTAGTTCACTCTTCTTCGTCCATGTGCACAAAGGAGGTGCCCAGGAACACCCAGTGAGCACCGCAGCCAGAGCCAACACAACTCTCCTGCTGCTCCGGCCCCCACGCCCTCCCATCTCACACCCCTCAGGCCTCTGGGCAGCTTCTCTCTGCCTTCCTGATGGCCTAGACCGGGACTTGCAGGTTCCCCATTTCCAGACTATGGCCAAACCTTTCGGCCTCCCCTTCATGTTATCTCCAAGGAGAAATCACCTGGGATTTAGCTCCATTTAAGAAAGCATTCTTCTAATTTCCTAGGACTTACAGCTGCATCAGGCTCTCTTCTCTACCCACTTCTGCAACTAAGGTGATGTGGGTCCAGATGCCTTGGGCTAAATAGAAACCCCTTTTACTTCTGTTACACAAGAATCCAGGGCACCATGTGACCTTCTGAAAAACTGGCTGTGTTTTAAAGATATATCTTTAGCTGGAGTCAAAGGGTAAGATTTTTGCTCAACTTTTCAGCCACGAGCAGTGGTCTTCTTCGCCTGCCCTCCTCACCCTCTCCTTCCTTTGCCATCAGTCCCTCCTTGACTTCCTCCCTCCTGTCCTCACTTTCTGCCTCTTCAGCAGGGAGGCCCGGGCCGCGAGTGTGAGTGCGTGTGCACGTGTGTGCCTTTGTGGTGGGGTAAGGCCACATGTGGAGTGCGTGTGCACATGTGTGCGTGTGTGTGTCAGTGTAGGGCCGCATGTGAGTACATGTGCACGTGTGTGCCTGTGTGCGTGTCAGTGTAGGGCCGCATGTGTGAGTGCGTGTGCACGTGTGTGCCTGCGTGCGTGTCGGTGTAAGGCCAGGTGTGTGAGTGCGTGTGCATGTGTGTGCCTGCGTGCGTGTCGGTGTAAGCCCGGGTGGGAGCGGGGGCCCCGTGCGAGGCGGCCATGCTGCATTTCTGCCTGCTCATTGTTCAGTCTCCATCTCCATGGCGACGGGAGCAGCTGCTCCATTCTGGGCCTTGGCTTGGCTGAGCGGGGCGGCCCGCCCGCCTGTCTGCCCGCCCGTCCGCCTGCCCAGCCGTGGGAGCTGCCAGCTCTTCGCCCTCCCGCTGCCCACAGGCCCTGCCAGGCTGGGCGCAAGAAAGCGTGTTTACTAACACCATCCACACGGCTCCCTGGGCACCGCGGCTCTGCCCAGAAGATGTCAGGCCGAGGGCACCGGGAGGTGGGCCCGGAGCCAGACTGTCTGCAGCCCAGGGAGAACTCTCCCTGGCCGGCTGCTGCCCTGGCCTGCCAGCGCCCGGGCGAGGGGCTCCTGGCTTCCAGGCCCAGCCCCAGGCCCTGGTGGTGAAGAGGCCCCAGCCAGGCCCTCTCTGAAGTCTCTTGCCCATCCTACCTGGCCTTCCCCAAACCTCCTGGACATCCCTGGCCGTGGTGGCCACCCAATCCCAAGTTTTCCAGAAGGATTCCCTGACGCTCTGCTCTTGGAAGTCTTGTCGCTGCCTTTGGCCCATGGAGCCACTGATGACCGAAGCAGTCAAGGACATAAAGAATTACAGAGCTGGAGGTGACCTCAGAGCTGCCTTAGACCAATGGTCCTGTGGTGCTGATGGAGAAGATGAGGGCAGGCGTCGGGGGAGGTGAGGGCAGTGGGAAGACTTGTGGAAATCACAGAGCAAATCAAAGCAGTGCGAGGAAGGCCTTCCGCCCAGGCCAGGCCCTAGCACCACGCTGTGCTGTTCGGCCCTTCTCAGGACTGGGCTCGGCCGTGGCCCGAGTTCCCTGAAGCTGTGAGCCCTTTCCTGCCCCCCTTCTCACCTTCTCTTGTCTCTCTGTCTCCCTCTTGCTCTCCCCTGCTGGTCCTCCAGGGAGGCCCAAATTCTCTGTGCCGTGAGAGTGTGTGTGTGTGTGTGTGTGTGTGTGTGTGTGTGTGTGTGTGTGTGAGAGAGAGAGAGTGTGTGTGTGTGTGTGTGTATGCAGCCTTTGGAGAGGGAAGGAAATTTCTCCTCTGATCTTCCCCTCAGCACCCAGCCCAGGGTGAGACTCCTGACTGACAAGTTACCAAAAGTGGATCTGAAACATCAGAGCCAAGGGCCAGAAAGCCCTGAGCTGCCCCTCTCCCCGCCACCCCCCAGGCTCCTCCACCAGCCTGGATTCCTCACACCTCTCGGAGCACAGCTCCTTGTCTATGTGCTTTTCTGAGAGCTGCCCTCTGACTAAAGCTGCCTCCCCTCAGTGGGCCGGCCACACTGCCTGGTCTCTCACCATTATTTCCTTAGGAATGCTCTGTGAGTGCAACTCCCAATTATGAGTCAACTCACTTCTGCTCCCCTAGTCACTCAATAAGCAGCTATTACATACCTGTCCCGGGGCAAATTCTAGGAATCCGGATAGAGGCCATGAGGGCCCAGCCTGGCCAAGGCTTCTTTGTCTGCAGTTCAACCTGTTTCCTGGCTGAATTCTGCCCCCTGCCCTCCATCTGTGCTGAACTCTGACTTTTTCCTCCAGGCTCTTAAGGTGCATATTCCAGCCCCACCACCAGCGAGGAAGAGATCTGAGCCCTAGTGGTTGCATGCTGCGGGCAAAGAATGAAAGGGGCTGCGGCCTCTCTCTCGGGAGTCTGTACCCCAAATCTATCTTAGCTGTGGAATTAGAGGTTGCCTGTGTTCTGAGGAAAGGCTTCAGCAAAGAAACAGGGACATTTTCTTTGGGAGATTTCCAGGTTCCTGTTGAGATGGTCCCTGACATGGGCTTGGGCTCAGCCCTGTTCTGTTGGGAGACACACATGGGGACCGACTATGAGCACCACTGGCTGGGCTGTGGGAGATGGAGGAGGGGTCCAGCTGGTGAGGAACTGGCCCCTTTGGGCTGAGCAGTAGCGCTTCGTGTTCACCATTTGCTCATGTCTACCACACACTAGGCCTGGGTTACGTGCCTTCCACACACACCCTTTTATTTAATCCTCACACAGATCCTACGCAGCAGAAATGATCACCCCAGTTTTGGAGAAAGGAAAGTGAGACTCGGCTGGTTTAAGTGACTCGCCCAGAATAATCCAGCTTTGGATCCGAACCCAGTTCTACTCCACTGAAAAACTCACCTCATTTTCCTGAACCATCCTGCCTCACAAGATTGCTGGGAGCCTCGTTTACACTGGGGTCTCCAGAACCAGCTCACCACTCAGCGAGGGTGCCTGAAGTAACTCTACCACACGGCCAACTCCTTTGTCAGGTCAGCTCATCTTTTTCCTGGACTCCATAGCAGTCTCCTTTCTCCAAGTCTCCATTTTTGCCTGCCTCTAGTTTGTTTCTTATGTTACTGCCAGAGGGTAAATTCTAAAATGCAAATTGCTCAAAAAAAAAAAAAAAGAAAAGAAAAGAAAGAAGAAAACATTAAAAATAATAACAACTCTGCATATTTGCTATGATCCTTATTTATGTGAAATTATATATGTAAGTGTATCTATGTCCAAAGAAAGAGAGAGCGAGAGAGATTCAGGTCTGTGTGTATTGCTGTGGAATGCCACTGATATACAGTTAGGTAAACCTAGTTGCTGAGTAATACACCCAGCATGATTCTTTTTCAACTGAAAATGTCAACCGATGCCCATATATGTGTGTGTACGTAAATGTTGAAGTAAAAGAGGGAGTCATGAAAAGAAGTATACCAGACCATGAGAGCAGTTATCTGGGGTTGGGAGAGGCATGGAGGGAGGGGTGGAGACAAAAGATTGGCTTTTTCTTAACCTGTCTTTCTGTCGTTTCACTTGTTACAACACACACACACACGCACACAAATACGTTACTTTAGCAACTTAAAAAAATTTTTTTAAAGACCCAAATCTGATTATGCCCCTTGTTACTTAAAATCCTTCAACGCTCCACTTTGCTCCTGGGATACCATCCAAACCTGACATGGTTCACAAGGCTTCTCATACTCCGCCCGCTTCTCCCACGTCCCGCCCCACCACGCCTGCCCACAGTCTGTGCTTCAGCCGAACCGAGCTCCAGTCGGTGTCTCTGCTGGGCCCGCAGCTTCCTATCACTATTTTTTGTACCCAGACCCCTCTTTTCCACCTTGCTCCCTTGTGGTACGTTTCACAAAAGGGCGTCGTGGTGGCGGTTGTGTTTACAGAGGCGGGTGCTTTACCAGGGTCGGGGGAGGACAGGTAGTTTGGGAGGGTGTCTTATAAGGAGTGACAACTAAATCGAGTCTGCTCAGTGTCTTGCCAGAAGTACTGACCCAACTGCCTCCTGGGCATGGGAGACACTGCCAAGCTGAGTGTGTGGTATACCAGACGTCCCTAACTGAGAGGCTGCGGTTTTTGGTTCCCTCTCACGCGGAGGACCATTTCCAGCCCCACCGCTGGGCGAAGCAAGCGTCTGAGCAGGGAGCCTTTGGTGTTCGACACTGGTGTCTTCAGTGAAACGCAGCTCTTACGGTTTAGAAATAGGAGGTAAAGACGATTTGAAAAATGCTCCAAACATCCACTGAAGAAAAAAAGGCTTCTGAAGGACTGAGACAAACGGCCCCGTAAAAACCTGAGAAGGCTTTTGTGGAAGCAACAGCACTGCCTTGGAAGACAGGCTACCAGGGATTCCTAGTCTATCTTTGTCACCCTGTGGCTGGTAGCCTCAGACAAGCCGTTCACCTCTCTGGGCCTCAGTTTCCTCCCGTGAGCAGGTCTCGATTCTAAGATCCCTCCTACACGTAAAAGCGCTAGCTTCTCTCCTCTGGGACTCACAGCTCACCCCGCTGTGACTGAAATGCTAGAGGCATGACTGGAACGTTTTCAATAGAAAAGAAGATCAAATTAAAACAAATAATTTGCCCTCTAATACACAAACCAAAAGGATCAACAGGATAATACAGCTTGACAGTCACACAGCTTAAACAAAGATGTGTGAGATCAAGAAATGTTGAAAATCGTTTCAAAATACTGTAACAGCGCAGGGCTAAACTTACCCAGCTCTCTGCCTGTGTGTGTGCTTTTTAAAGCACTGGTATTATATATTTTAGCTGTTATTATTCAGAGAGAGCTGGCGTCCTGTGTAGAACTAGGTGTCATTGTAGTCAGTGTGTAACTGAAAGAAATCAGCCCAGGGGATGAAGCTTTCATGCTTACTTGTGGGAGAACGCTGTTTAGCTAACCTTGAATATTTCGGGGGAAAAGGAAATCTTTCTTGCACCTTGCAAGGACTTTTCTCTGAAACACAAAAGGAAGAAAATAAACTTTCTTTTTAACTGAAAAAAAAAAAAAGTTTTTATGCAAAGAATCATTGTCTTCCCTTCTAATATATTTGAACTTGAAATTGTGAAGAGAATATATTTAGTGAAGTGGCTCTGGGCTCAGGTAGGGAGATCTCTGTGGGCTCGATTCTTGTGCCCAGGAAGTCTTGAGTAGGTAGGAATCCTTCGAGGAAAGTTCACCAAGGGCGGTTCCTCTTTTGGAGGCTTGGGTGGGTCTGAACACACCCACGATACCGGTTGAGCCACATTCTTCAAAGCTTCTTACACTAACAACCAATTCCAGCAGTTTCTCCTAGCTTCATGCTAGTAGCAACAGGAGTTTGTGAACTGGAAAGGGACTTAGAAATCATCCAAGCCTTGATTTATAAATGAGGAAACAAAGCTCAGAGAAGAACGGGGCGAGCCAGAGGCTGGGACTGGACCCAGGGCTCTGACGCCAAGTGTAGGGCACTGTCTCACCTCTGCTGGACAAGGCTGGACAAGGGCTTCTGACAACGGAAGAGACCTGGCATCTTCCACTGAAGACAAAGGCCCTGCTTCCCTCGTCAGAGTTGAGGCTCAGAGTGCCAGTGCCTTGGGAAAAGAGAGCTGGGGTTTGGGTGGGTGTCACTGCGTTGTGATGAGGCAGATGGTTTTCTGTGGATGCACCCAGCCAGAGGGACAGGGAGGGAAGAGGCTGAGTGGGACAGGGCTGGCGCGGGCCAGAAGAATAGGATCGGCTGTGTGAAGGGGACACCGCGTGGGAGTCAAACGTCCTGAGCTCTACGCTCTGAGCTGTAGACATGCTCTGCTTTCTGCATGCCCCTGGGCAAGCTGGCCAGTGGCTTCCTTCTGCAGCCTCACGTGGGGGCCTCATGCTGTTCCTCTACATCTCTTCTCAGGACTGAAGATTTCATCACTTTAATCCCTATCAACGTGTAGGTGTCATTTTCTTAATATTAAAAAAAAAAAAAAGAAGCAGCCAATTCCCAGATGGAAAACCTGAATCAGAGCGGTGAGATGGCTCTCCACCCCATGCCCCCGGGACTGTGTGCGCAGAGCCAGGGCGGGAGCTCGAGTCTCGGGACTCCCTGCCCGCTGGGACCATGCCCATCACTTACACATAGAGACTTGTCAGCCCTGCTGAGAATGCTGGTGGGAGAAGACCAGCTAACCCTGTCCTCTCAGTTTCCACCTGATAAACAGATGCTTTGTGAACAAAAGGACAAGGCCAGGATGGAATCTGTACGAAAGTCAGCGCCTGGTGTTGAGGGCCTCCCGTGGGCCCAAGTCCCAAAGGATTCAAAGCCACTTAAGACTAAGTGCATGATCTTGGGGGCCGCTGGTCCAAGGGACTGATTTTTTCTTACAGCACAACATCTTGGGAGGCAGGAGATGTCAGAAGGGGCCCATGGGTTGGCTCTGAGTGGTCTGGGTGAGTTACTTAACCTCTATGAGCCTCAATTCCTCATCTGAGAAATGAAGAGGGGAAGGTAATCTTAGGAGGTTGCTGTTGAAAGGATGGAATTAGATAATGTAAGCATGGGCCTGGCACGTGGATGTGAAACAAGTGTTCGTGGCGCCTGCCCCGGCTCTGCTGGCGTCCCCCTGGGTCTTCCCGCCCTCCGCACATCCCGCCCTCCTCTGCATCTTGTCACTTGCCCTGACTTGGATGCCACATTTGTCTATTGAAGCCTTGGCTCCTGCTCAGATGCCCTTGCTCACCTCGCCCCACCCACCAGGCCTTCATGGGGTTTACGTACGTGTTTTTTCCCTTCTACTTTCTTCTCATTTTGTTCGGGGAGGAAAGTGGCCAGAGTTTTGAATTCTGGCTTTTTAACTTAAAAGCTATGTGACCACGAACCACTTACTCTAACATTTCTGTGCCTCAGTTTCCTCATTTATAAAATGAGGACTGCAAGAATGACGCCCCAAGATTGCTATGGAAATTAGAATAAAATCTGATCCATGGTATTCACTCGGTGTCTGGTTAACTGTTGTTATTTTTATTAGACTGTGAGCACTGGGAGGGTGGAGCTTGTGTCTTGCTCATTCTCCTCTGGCCTCTGTCAGGTTTGGGGTGGAGTGAGTGTTCAGCACAGCTTAGTAGAACATGACAGTGAATAGTGCTTTGGAATGAAGCCAGGACCTGGAGTCCCTAAAGATCTGGAGACAGAGACCCAGGCTTAGCCTCAGCCATGGAATTAGCCTGATCTGTGTTTGCATCTTGGCACTGACGTCAACCCACTATGTGATCCAGCTCAGCCCGGGTCTCAGTTCTTTTCCACCCTAAATGGAGAGCATCATTCCAGCTTCAGACGTGAAGCCCAGATCCCTTGCAGGACTACTTAGTGGCAGCTTGAATGGTTAGAGTGACAATAGTTTTAGAAGAGGCTGCTCCAGGGGGATTCCAGCCACAGCCTGGGTCAGGGCACAGCCAGTCCTGAAAAGGAGGGAACAGGTGAAGTGGAGCCTCTCCCAGGCCGGGCTCAGAGCTGCTGGCTTCCCCAGCCATATGGCGTGAGGGACACTGATACAGTTGTCTGTGCACAACTGTAACCAACAATCTGCCAATTGTTCGTCTGCTACGGCACCAACCCTGCCATGTGACAGGTGGTTCTGCACGACAGTGGAAGTACTGTGGGAGGGGAACCAACCCTAATGGCCCTGGGGTCCAGGCTGGAGGAGGGGGAGGAGCAAACGGAATTGATGGCAACAGGAGATGAGTCAACCTTGCTTATGAGAAAAAGCTGACTATCGGGAATGGGGGACACATGGCAGGCGAGTCCAAGGAGGACCCTATTCCCCTTGCCTCAGTTTTCTCACCTTTAAAATTTAGGAGTTATATCGGTTCAAGTTTGAAGACCTTTCTAGATCCACCATGCTAAGATTTGACGACAGACACCTTCTGCATTTGCCAGTTGGTTTATTTTTAAAAATTGGCCAAAAGACCTCTTGCTCAAAGCATTTCAAATGCTCCATGTTCACCTGACCATGTTGCTCCCCGGCTTAGAACTCTGTCTGCCTCTCCATTGCCCGTAGCTTAACCTCCCTCTTCTTGGCCTGGTCGTGGGGCTCCGAGCCCTGGCCTGTGCTTCCCCACTGCCTGGCTCGTGGAGATGCTTCTTCCTCCGCGCCTGCTCAGGCTTATGCCATTCCCATGACCTAAAGTGGTCTCAGCTCAGCTCAGCTCAGGCGCTAACTCCCCACGAGCTCTCCAGGGCTGAGGTCTCCCCGTCCTGGGTCAGGTGTCGTCCCAGGCACATGCGTAGACCTCAGCCTGCCTCTTATCACATGGTGTCTTTTTAAAAAAATTTTATTTTATTATTTTCAAGCTTTTTGGGAAGGAGAGGTAATGTTTAGTTTATTTCGTTTGTTTGTTTGGTTTATTTGTTTATTAATGGAGGTACTGGGGATCGAACCCAGGACCTTGTGCAGGCTAAACACGTACTCTACCCTTGAGCTATACCCTCCCCCCAACCCCATGGTTTTAAAATGAAAGGTTTTAAGGCCTGTCTTTCCCATCACCTCCGAGCTTATGAAGCCCCCTTCTCACTGTCACAGAAGCAGGAGGAAAGAAGTGAGAGAAAGTGAAAGAGATTGCGGGTGGGATGGAGAAGGTCGCTGGGAAAATGTAGGAGGGAGGCAGGGAGACAGAGAACCTGGGGGCAAGGAAGGAAGAGAAGGAGAGAGGCCAGGTGAGAAAGACAAAGAAGGGACTGAGGAGGAGCCCATCAGTCCCTTGGCTTGTCTGGGCTCCACTTTCACATCTGTAAAATGGGCACAAGGACCTTCCCGTCTATCAGCTTCAAAGTCAGAATCAAAAAGAGAGTCATGTGAAAACATTGTGCCACCTAATAATAATCTTGGGGATAATGTCAGTTACTACATATGAAGGAAGCCATCCAGTGTATGCAGCAGCGGTAACTTCTTTAGCAGATTATTGAGATGATTGGAGGTCATGTATATAACCTACCTGGATTCCTGCCCGCCCACAGGAGGTGCTACATAGCTAGATATCACCTATGTAGTAGTAGTTTTATTAGCTATAGTTATATTATTATAATTATTGGCCTGTGGAAGGCATATTTACCAGGAAAATCTGACTTCTGAATGTGGCCCAAGTATCTGAAAGTCTGGCCTTCCTTTTCTGCAGACCTTGACCATCAGACCCTGCCCCAGACCCTTGGGATGCAAAGTCAAAGAGAACATTTAAATGCAGTGAAATCACAGAGTCAGGATATACCAGAGCATTGGGGGCCCGCAGGCCATCTGACCCAACTGTTTCCTCCTCTAGGTAAGGAGTTGGAACCCAGAGAGGAGTGAACGGGGCCACGACCACCCAAGGCCTCTCCTTCTCTCTTGGCGGACACAGTAGGGAGTCCATTTCTGAGCTCCAGTGTAAAATTCAGCCCGCCACAGTGTAAGGAGAAACAGCGAATATCAGTGATTATTAAAGTGGACAGATATGACCAGTGTGCACAGAGGGGAGAAAAAGGAATCGTTTTCTTAGTTCTCTTTTAAGTCACTTCGAAGCAGCTTTCTGGAATTAGGCATAGGATTCAGTTTGGTCCTCATGGTGCTTTGCTTTTGCTGTCAACAATGGGACGATTTGTGCAAATGAACCAGAAAACACTGGAGTTCTAACAAGCTCTAGCGGTCGCCTGGAAACTATTCCTTGTCCTAATGCAGAGTCATTACTCATAATATGCTCAAAATGCACTCCTTGGAACCCCAGCTTGAAATACCCAGAGATCCGTTTTCAATAGACTGGCAAATAGAAGACGTTAAACGTTATTCATAGAAACAGTGTTTGTTTAATCTTTAATGCTACCTAATGCGTTTCGTTCAAAGTCATCAGTTCATATTCAGGCTTTATTGCGTGGAAAATGGATGTGCTATTAATAAGTCAATACAAATACAAATATGGTTTCAATTGGAAATCATTAGGTTGCATTAAATGGCAAATGAAATCCATAGGAAGGATTTGTTTTATTTTGTTTGTGAGGAGAAAAAGGAGCCCTGAGAGGCATTTCTTTGCTCGGTAATGAGGAGAAATGACTGGTTTCTGCGGGGAGGTGGATTACTGTATAGGCCTTGCTTTATTCTCCTCAGGATAGGACTTGGGGAGCTGCCTTTCCTCCGCACAGCTGTTTGCAGCCGTGGGCCCAGATGAAGTGGCTGCTGGCCTTGGATAGTCAGCTGGACCCCTGGGGACACAGGAGGTGGGGCCTCGGCTCTCCTTGTCTCCGAGCCAGCGGTCCTGGTGGACCTCAGCCCACTCCTGAGGTCAGTCAGCTCTGTGAGGGCGCTGACCCTGGCACATCCATGCTCCTGGCCCCACAGCAGCACGTGTGAAAGAGTGTGCAGGCCTTTAGGTGATTGGAAGCTCATTATGAGCAAAAAATAGCCTTTGGTGGCCCCCCAAAAGGATCTTTGTTTAAAAGAAGTCTTGGGTGTGTGCCATGGAGTGGGTGAGATAAGGGTGGGATTCGAAGCTGAACAGACACAAGCATTGGTACCCCAGCTAGAATCTGTGTAATGCAGAGTGGGACTCTGGCGGTCTCATCTGATTGGTCCTCATCACCATCACGGTCTCATCTGATTGGTCCTCATCACCATTGTGGTCTGATCTGATTGGTCTGCATCATCAGCCTTAGGGGGCTGAAGAGGATGACGCTTGCTGACCGCCCGGCACAGAGCAGGGCTCCACCAGCGTTTTCTCCCTCCTTCCAACACTGCCATTCTGATTCTATGCTCGAACCTTCTTCCGGAATCTTGCCCTTTATCCCACCCAAATGCAAGGAATACTCAGGACTGAGCAAAAATTGATAGACGGTCAGTGCTTGCTTAGTATTTTTAGTGAATGACGTCTTCTCTTTTTAACTCATCCTGTTCTTTCTGCTGTGATGATCTCTCTCCTGAACTGGGTGGCCGATCTGCCCCTCCCACTCAGCACTATGGAGGTGAAGCCTTGCCTGCGTTCATGCCTTACAGGCCCCTTTATCTGAGAAAGCCCAGCTTGCCTCTTTGTTTCAGTGAGTGATTCAGCAGGGACCTACCAGCTGCTTGTGAAAACACGTGTTGGAAGGGCAGGTAAGCTCCGAGAAGTTCCAGCAGAGGCAAGTTCGCAGGGAACACTTTTGCTGAGGAGAGCTCCCCACGTCTGCAGAGCAGCCTTTTGCTTCCATCTCCAGCAGAGATGTTACAGTTGATGGTCAGCCAGCCCTGGTGAACAAACTGGGAAGTCAGGGAGCCCCTCTCACCACAGTCTCCATTGTTACTTCTGAGCAGTTTTATCCATGCAGGTAAAACCCAACACTTACATAGTACTCACCGTCAGTCCAAGATCAGTCAGAGATCTAAATTCTTTAGCTCAGTTCATCCTTACAACCATCTCCACCTCACTCATGAGGAAGCTGAGGCATAGAGAGTTCAAGTAACTTTCAGAAGGTCACATAGCAGGGAATGGTAAGGCTGGAATTGGAACATAGGTCTTGCTCTGGAGTCTGACCCCTTATTTAGAACACTCTTCTGCCTCTCCTGGTGTAAACATTCACTTCTGCTCAGAGAGGCAGGTCTTTTCTCAGAATCCTGATGGACTTGGAGCTCTTCTACCAGTGCTGCACGCTGTGTGGCTTTGCCAAGTCACTTGGCCTCTCTGAGTCAAGTGTGTTTATTTGAACCACGTGGTGTGGTCGTGTGAGGATTGAGGAATGGGAGCAGCGTTGTTAAATTTCTACCACACTGTCCGGCACACTGCAGACACACAGACCTCTCGGGCATGGTTGCTATCATTACGATTTCAATACAAAGAAAAAAAGGCACCATGTACTTTCTTTCTTTCTTTCTTTCTTTTTTCTTTAATTGAAGTACAGTCAGTTACAATGTGTCAGTTTCTGGTGTACAGCACAATGTCCCAGGCATGCATATACATACATATATTCCATGTATTTGTTTTCATCCAAGGTTATTACAAGATATCTAACATAGTTCCCTGTGCTGCAGGTACTTTCTTTCTTGATTTGCACTTGGTAGCATCTGAGTGGTAGACTCGGGACAGGAAATGTCCCTCAAAGAGATGGGTTCTCACACCCATCCCAGCTGGATCCCAGCTCAGCATTGCCATGAATTTCTTGCATGCCTTTTAAGGTGGGGCCATGTGACCTGCTGAAGCAGCTTCTCCAACACAGAGCTCTGGAGTCAGATGGGTCTGGACTTCAATATTGACCTTCCTTCTTTGGGTACGCAGGACCTCATACCGCTGGGAGTTTCATTTCTGGAGCTGGGAAATGTGCATGAGACCATTGCCTTGCTGAGTTAAGGGACGATTAAGGGAAATAATATGCCAAGTGACTACTAAAACACCCGGCACATAGCAGGACTTCAGCAAGTGGTAGCTACATGTGCGTTGGCCGTCCACTTTGGACAGTCTGTGCTGTGTTGTGCTGAAATCTTTTTCTCTCTGCTTTCACTCATGGCTTTTTGTCTTTTCCCTGGAGACCACACAGCCTAAGACTAATCTCTCTTCCACATGACAGCCCCCAGGCATGTGAAGGCAGTTTTCAGGCCGCCCTGAATGTTCCCTTCTCCAGGCAAAACAGCCAGATCTTCAACTATTTTTCCCCCCTACCCCGTGCCAGATTTTGGTCACTTTGGGATACTGTGGTCCATCTCAAGGCAATTACACATTCAGTGACTATGTTGTTGATTTTTATTTGTCAGAACGTGGCCAAACCACGGACGTTTTCAGTAATCCCGGGTCCTGGAAAGAAAGCTAGTACCCACTGCGCTGTTGGCAGTCACCGGTGTGCTGAGGGAGCCGGCACGAAACAGAAGCAGTGACAACCCCTGCTCTAGCTTGACCTCTGGGGAACCAGAGAGTAATTTAGGGCTTGAAATGTGCGATGCAAATGAGTGTCTGCCTACTCTCTGGCTTCAGGAAAACGGCTTTCATTTTCCAAGGTGATTACAGTAAATTACACCTGGAAGAGGGAACTCAGACTGATGCCTTAAAGTGCTGTGAATTAATCGAAGACAACTCGACACACACACATGTGTCTTGGAAGTGGAGGAGAAAGATGGAGACGGGGAAAGACAGTATTTAATACATTAATTAGGAATAGAAAATAGCTTAGTTCCCCCCTTTATTGTGACAGTTTCTGAGTGCCTGTGTCTCAAAAATAGGTATAATGTGGGTAATCGTTAGCACTCTCTTTACCTGGGGTTTCTAGAATTGAATATATTATCCTAATATAACTTTCAGAGATGCTTAACATCATCGGCAGAGCTTCTGCCAAGCTTTAGAACATATCGTGAATTAAGCGTGGTGCAGCCAAATTAAGAAAATAAACTGGGCGATGGTTTCTTTTCTAAAAAGAGGGTCTGGCATATGCCTGACTTCCCAGGATGAAACTGAAAGAGAGAGATGTTCGAAGCCCCTAGCCGAGGGGAAGCATTTTTCACATTCTTCACCTGGAGTTCAAAAAGGAGCCAGGAAATTGATAGAAGGGCAGCGATATAGGTCAGGGGAGGAAAAGTTCAATGAATGAGGATCATTTAACCAAAGAAGGCCGCCCAAGGTGGGGTCTAATCACGGTGTTGGGGAACGTGAATGGGTGTCATTCAGAAGGGGAGCCACGCATTGTCTTTGTGGGCTGAGAACTGCTGAGGTAGGAAGGGGGTGAAACCGTGGCCCCAGGGATGCACGTGAGCTGTCAGTGAGAGGATGCCGGGAGAGAGCCTGCCCATCAACAGAGGATTATTTGGGAAAGTCAGAAAATCGCTTTGACTATAATTTTTTCTAACTTCAAACTCACGTTTTCAGAACGGTGGAGACTGGAGTCCTGCTGGGAGGTGAGTCGGGTGGCTGCGGCAGGCTTCTCCGGGGAAGTTTTCGGCCATCCCCTGACTGAGGATGCTCCCTAGCAATGACGTTGGTTGGCACCTGAGGTGTTTTCTAAGGAAGGAAGCCGATTCCTCTTGTTCGGAGCTGGCAACCCTGGGCAGACCATGCAAGCTCTCTGCTGCCCTGTCCCAGACTCTCCCGCACAAGGGGTGTCAAATTCACGAGGGCAGGTCCAGGCTTTCTTTGCTTTGAAGCTGGCTCAGTGCTGGCCAACTTCAAAGGAGACTGTAAAACTCAAAAATTAGGAGACGCGTTCTTTGGATGTAGTCACCGTTTTCTTATTGATAACTCACAAAGAAAAGCTAAGCTGGTTTTCTAAATGTTTCTAAACGATTTAACATGATGCTTATTACTGATAGGAAGGGAAAAATATATTCCATTTATATACCTCCCTACGTATATACACTCACATATATATCCATACATCATATCCATATATGATCTATACATAAGTTATTTGTGAAAGTTGTGTTCTATGAAGTCTCTGCAAACAGTGAATCAGTGAATACTGAATATCAGTGAATATTGAGCCATTGATCCCAGGGGACACACAGGGTTAGGTTCCTGTGAGCTTCTGGTCATAATATTTTTCTCAACTAGTCAATACATAACCTTGTTTCATCTGTGTTTCTGTTTAAAGATACCTTATTGAATATAGATTGTGGATTCATTAACAGTGAATGCATGACCAGCGGCACTGTATGTCATGCCTGAACGGAGGTTATGTAATGCCTCTCACACTTAGGGACACTAGACGGCACTTCAGCACTGCACTTGGGGGCCATTTTAAACAACAAAATCACCACCACTACCCCCCACAAAAGCACAAAAGTGCGAAAAACACGGCACCGGCTAGACCAAGGAAAGGACCCCTGTCTACAGTAGCATCATCTTGCTCAACCTCAGCTGGGAACAGGTACATCGGGCGATTCATATTTCTTACCACTCTGCCCGTGTTCAGCAATGGCCGTAAAGGCACCATGAGGATTGATTTGGGGTTACAAATCAATGTTCTCTAGTAGGTGCATTTATAAATACGACATCCCGAATGGTGATGGGTCAACTGTTTATAGAAAACCAATAATGTGTCTGCAGAACACAACCTTTCCAGGAATTGAATAAAAGGCACCAATGAAATCCTTTGGTTGTTTTCATTGTGGGAGCCAGTTGGGGTGGGGAGGAAAGCTGAGTGCTCAGTGATAAAGACCATCATCGCTTCATTTCCTTACGCTTTCAACACCTGGGCTGGAGTGGAACTTGCAAAACAGACATTTTGGCACTGAGTTGATCCCAAGATGAGTAAATGATGCCTCCCGCCAGAAGCCAAGGATGCAGTTGTGGGTGACATCATAGGGCTTACGTGTCAGAGGCACAAGAATAAAAAAAAAAGTGCTGAAGAAGTTGCAGAGGGAGGGAGACTGGCCAAGGCTCCTTGGAGGAGGTGAAGAGACTGAGCCTTCCAGAATGGGAGGACTTGGAGGGGTCGCAGGTAGGATGTAGGTGCTCTAGGTGCGTGTGTGAATGTGTCTGTTTGACCTGAGTGTGTGCACATGTGCGGGTGACAGGGAGTGAGTGTGTGTGTTGTATTTTGCTTGTGAGTATGTGCTGTGTGTGTGAGTGTAGATGGATGTTGCATTTTGTGTGGATGTGTTCGTGATGTGAGAGCAAGTGTGGGTCGTGTGTGGGTGTGACTGGCTGGCCAGGGGTGGTGCTGAGGCGGGAAGAGCCTAGGTTTTGAGAAGCGACTGAGGGCCCTGGCCAATGAAGCCAACTGCCTGGGTTGAATCTCCAGCCGCCCCTTACTAGCTGTGTCACATTGGGCAAGTGACTTTTCTGTGCCTCAGTCTCTCATCTGTAAAATGTGGATAATTAGAGCATCTTTCTTTTAGGATTGTTGTGAAGTCGAAATGAATACTTGTAACATCATTAAAACAGTGCTGGGCAGAGCTAATTGTTCTATAAATGTCTCCTACTGTTGTCTAAGAGGCAGGAAGCCTGAGATGGCAGTCTTAGGATAGGAGGGTTTGGGGACATGGCTGAGTGAAGCTGGGATGGGAGTCAGAATGGTGAAGATCAAGGTGCCAAATGCTGCTGCATTGTACCCTGGGGGATGGGGTGATGCTGGAGTCAAAAGCTAGTGATGTTGGGGGCTGGGGGAGTCCAGAGCAGGATGAGATGTGGGGTGTGAGTCAAAGTGTGGCTCAGGGTGGAGTCAGAAGGGAGAGTATCCATTTACAAGGGTGCCCCTATCTGTGGGTGAAGGTGGTGGGAGGCCAGGGAGAGGTGCGTCCACGGCAGGTGATGGAGGGCAGGCAGTCCGAGACCCAATGTCCCGGAAGGCAGCCGGCCTGAGTGGACTGTTCCTATAGAAGGAGAGGAGACAGCTTCTCTGGAACATCACAACTTGCTGTTCACTTTGCGAGTCAGAAATTCCCTCGGCTCTCCCTGACTTTTCTATTTCGGCTCTAGAACGTCACCTTCCATCATTCTGGATCCAGATTATGAGAAGCTGACTGCCCTTGGGTGCAGTCGATTACCCACAGGATGAATCCAGGGACCTCCTGACTCAAAGGCTACTTAGAATCATTAGGATGAACTGGCATTGTCTATGCCTCGGTCTTGTCCATCAATCAGACTGCAAGACTCCGGAGGGCATAGCCCTTCTTTAATATTTCGTCCCTGCACTGATCACCCTGCATCAGATAACAGGGTGTTTGGTCAGTAAGGATTCACTGAACTTGTTGGGAAACTGGGGCCAAGAAGAGGGAAAGAACTAGTGTTGCAACCACCCAGTTAGTCAGTGGCGTGATGGTACCTCGGACAGCTTTCAGCTTACCTCTCGGGCTCTCCAAAAGGTATGAAGTCAGTACGCTTTGGTCTCCAGGACCTCCTGCATGCTTTTGCTTGTTTGTTTCCAAATTCCTCTCTCCTGTCCTGGTGGTCCTGGCCCATTCCTCCATCACCTGCTTGTTCAGCTGGGTTATCTAGGGAGGTGGGAAAGGGGCTTCAGTCAATGTGTTTTGAGAACTTAGTCTTTGCTTTGGAAAGACTGTTCCCTTCCCTGGGGCGTGACACGTGAATGGGGACCGTGTTCCTATTGGTGGACTTGATTTGTGACCGGGGTGGAAGGATGTTTCTGGCTGGAAGGGCGGGCCTCACCCTCTAAGGGGTCCCCCGGGTATGAGCGCTATTGGAGCAGCCTTCTGGATGCGGCACTGCATCTGGGAGAGGGCATAGGCTTCGGATCCAGCAGGACCTAGGACTGAATTCTGATTTTACTGCTTCCCAGCTGTGGGACCTCAGGAAAATCATATTTGAACCTTGATTACTTTATCTACAAAAAGAATGAAAATAGTGCCCCGCTATCTTTCTTGACTGTTGTTCGGATTGAATGAAGTCACGTGTGAAACTTCTGCGTCCAGGACTTGAGGCCTCGAGTGTGCTCTGAGATCATTTCCTTTTCTCCTTCCCTTCCAAACCCCCTGCTTTCTTCCCATTTGGTTTTTTGAAAGTCAACCTGACATGGGTGACAGTTAGGGTAAACTCTCTCTTGGAGGGAATGCCAGGAAAACTCATGGTTCTACCATGTGGGAGAGGAGCACGGAGACTGGGTGGCGAGGGTGGCCCTCAGGGATGCTGAAGCACGTGTGTATGTCAGCATCGATGAATATGTTCACATCCACACATCTGTCTGATTCTGTGCATGGGCAGCCATGGACGCACAGCAAGTGTCTGGTCCACCCTCTTGTATCTTCACGTGTGGCCCGGAGGACTTGTCCCAGCCTGGCTGGTTCCTGGCAGAGCTGAACTCGGAACTGGTCTTCTGGTTCCCAGTCCCATTCTCTCTTTCTCTGCAGACGCACCTGTGCACATGCACACACACCATGCACACACCATGCTGTTTTCTGTTTGTCAAAAAATGATACCTAGTCAGGAATCACGTTGCCCAATGTCATCCTTTCTTTCTGTGGGTGCCCCATCACTCTTGCTGTGGAAATGTCTGCACTGTCACTTTGCCCTCTGGACTTCCTCTGAAGAAAGGAATAATGAGGAGGGATGGATCACGATCTGCCCCGCCATGGGGAGCAGAGACCGGTGGGTTTCACGGCAGCCCGACTGAGCTGACCCCTGGTGTCCAGAACCCTTCTTGCTTCCATGTAACACCCCAGTGCTCTCAACGTACACATTGTTTGTAACCAAAGTTCAGTTCTCTGGTAAAACAAGGGTTCCCTTGCTTTGCAGGCAGAGGGGAGACTAGCTAATGGGACGGGATGTGAAAAGGATGTGCCAGAGTTCCCTGAGCGGCAAGCTATGCCGTGGCCCTGGAGGGTTTTACAAGGCTCTGCACAATCTTGTGCCTCCTCTCTGGGCCTCAGAATGTCCCCCAGGCCACGCCCACTGCAGACAACCGTGCCTTCCTCAGAGACAGGAGCCATAATTTCAACTGTTTCTTCTTTTTTTTTAAACAATTTTTTAAATTGAAGTATAGTTAATTTACAATGCAGTGTTAGTTTTAGGTGCACAGCAAAGTGATTCAGTTATACACACACACACATATATATTCTTTTTCAGATTCTTTTCCATTGCAGGTTATTACAAGATACTGAATAGAGTTCCTTGTGCTATACCTTGTTGTTTATCTATTTTGTATGTAGTGCCTTGTATCTGTTAATCTCAATCCTCACAATGATCTATCGAGGGTGATGCTTTATCCACCCCCCCCTTTTCTGCTGGGGGAGGTAATTAGATTTACTGATTTAGTTATTTATTTTGATGAGAGTACTGGGGATTGAGCCCAGGACCTCATGCACGCTAAGCAAACACTCTGCCACTGAGCTATACCCTCCCTGCCATCCCTTGTTTTAAAGTCAGGAAACTGATGCTCAGAGAGATTAAGTGATTTGCCCACAGATTTTCAACTCAGGTCCTTGTATCTCCATTACAATAACTCCAGCTTCTCTCCTCATGTCCAGAGGCAGAGCTTCTAGAGACGTCAGATGGTCTTCATGGTGAAACACAAATGTGGCTGCGTTCTCCTGATGTCACCTGAAGACTTTCTGGCCCACCAGGCACCCACCAGGGCACTGCCGTACCATACGGTCGGAAGCCCTTTTGCGGTCTTTGAGGGGCTCAGCGAAGGTGGAGGGGGTCCTGTGTCTGTCACCTTTCAAGTAGTTGAAAGTGTCCTCAGGGGAGGTAGTCTGACAGATTTTTCTAGCCTAAATGAACCTCAAGTTAAAATCGCTCCATCAACAAACGTTTCAGGGCTAAGTAGAGCTTCTGTAGGAAAATCATAGTGCTTTACTCATCTTTCTGTCCCTGGTGACTGACACACAGTAGGAATTCAGTAAATGTTTGCTCAAAGAATGAAGAAGCACCTTCTCTTTGCCAGGACCTGGGCAAGGACAGAGGGGAACAGAGAGGAACAAGACACAGCCCTCCCTCTGAGAGCCCAAGATCTAGATCAGAGGAGGAGCTACACTGGCACAGGGGAAGCCAGTTTGCAGAGCGTGACTCTTGTTAGGGTCCAAATGAGTTTCACTGTCTGGAAATTCAGAAGAGAGATCCCCTGGGGTCAGAAGGCTCAGGGTGGATGTGAGGAACGGGGCTTAATGGGGAGGTTGAACTTGTGTGGCAGGTTCCCAACCAGGGGCAGAACTTCGTAATATTCAGAACTGTCCAGCTGAGATGCAGAGAGCCTGGGAAGCAGGGATCTGGTGGGAACGATGTGTGTGTGTGTGTTTGGTGTGTGTGTGTGTGTGTGTGTGTGTGTGTGTGTGTTTGTGTGTGGTGGGGACAGGGTGGTGTCTTCTTGCACTAGGAGAGAGATTGGACCTGATGATTTCTTCTGTGTCTATGTTTTTAGTTTCAACATTGAATCCAGAAAAAGTTTCCAGAAGAAGTTATAGTTTAGAACCCACACCCAAACCAAAACACAATATCTGTAAAATGAACCCAAGGACTTCCCTAGAATGATGGATAGGAGTCCCTTACACTTATTTCCAATGTCTGTTCACAAGTAAGTGACCACTGAAAAGGTCAGGGCCTGTCCTCCATAGCAGCTTAAGAGAGGAAGAAATCCCTTTATTATTGGGGGAACAGTAAGAGGGATCGCATTGTGGGGTGGGGATTAGTATAAGGGGAGATCCTGGGAAGCTTCTTGGAGGAGGCGGCATTTGAACAAGATCTTGAAGAATGGACTCAGTCACTGTTCATTTGTCCCTCCACCTTCCTCCCTCCATTCATCTATCATCCATTCAACTTCAATTCTTTCTTTCATCCATTGACCTATTCACTTATCAAACAGCTACTGAGTTCCTACTATGTGCCTGACACATTGGCATACATTCCCTGTTTAATTACAGCAATTCTGGAGGGTAGGTAATTATATCCTGAATATACAGATCAGGTGAATTTGACTCCAGGCAACACAAATGTCCTCTTACCTCATTCCAGTCTGTCTCATCCTGTATCAAGGAAGAAATATCTCCTTATCTTTAAAAAGCCACCTTCCTTTGCTTCGCCCAGTTCCCTGTCCCTACTCTCTTCTCTGACCCAGTCCACCCCTAGTTAGCTAAGATACAGATCTGAGACAGTCACCTCCTGGCCCACAACTCACAGGGCTCACCACTAACCAGGGGCCAAGTCCCACCTCTTGACTTCAATGGTTGAGACCCCCTCATAACATCCTTTTTCCGACTTCATCTCAGTACTTTGCTCTTATTACCTTTTATTTTAGTTAAATTAGGGAACGACCTCTGGATTTTCCCCATGCCTGGGTATTTGTTCATCCCATTTAAAATGACTCATTCTACTGAAGTTGGCCTCCTTACAAATGTGTTAAGCTGAATTCAGCTCCCAGCGTGCCTGAAGCCCTCCTTCCTTCTGGAAGTGTGCACAGTGTGCAGTTTTCTAGACATCCCAGCACGTCCAGGAACCCTGGACATAAGTGCAGCCCCAACCCTGGCATGTGGGGCAGGGAGCTATTTCTGGATGGTACTGATGGTCTGGCAAGGACCTCAGGGTTAGTTCGCAGGGGTCTGCAGCTCCTATGTGATAAAACCAGTCCTGGTACCAACCACCACACTGGACATTTTGACTGTGTGCCATTTAACTGCCTAAATGGTGTTCATTCTGATCAGTGTCCACGTGCAACAGACATCTCATCCCTGCCCTCATCCTTTCCTCCCTCAGCTGCTGGTCCAAACCCCAGCCAAGCCTTCCCCATCCCTGACTCTCATTTCAGTCTAGCCTTGACTTCATCCCTTACGTGTGTTGACACAGAATTCCAATTTACCTAGTAGTTCTATTTTCATTAACCAGCAGGGAATGTTACTCATTGTTCTTATGGATGGGAAATGTAAGAACTGTAGCAGCTTTCCTAGGGAGTTTTCATCTGTGTTTTCCCACAATTCATTCCATAAATTAGTGCAGGAGTTTTGCAGGTATGGCTTTAAAGACCTCAGCTCCCACAGGAGGCTCCTCGCAAGTATATTTAAGCAAGGAGCTTGGAACCAATGAAGGAATGAAAGATGGGGTGAGGACCATGGATGGGTAGGGGTAAGAGATGGGCAGAGGGTCAGGGACGAAATGAGGCCCAGGTGGGGAGTGTTAGTGTCAGGTATATACATTATCTGGAAATAAAAAAGGATTTTTAGGAGGCCCTGTCCAAATGTTTTCTCTAAGTAGCCTGGCGTTGAAATGGTCACGGTAAGCAGAGACCAACTAACTCTGAAGGAGAGATCCATCTTGGCCATCCTCAATGCTGGGGGCCAAGAGACGGAGGCTGGCTTCCCCTCCCAGGTCACCTTATGATCTCTGAATCAACTTCCTTCTCTGTCAGATGGAGATAACACCAACCAGCAGAATGGCTGAGGGAATTCCTAAGCTTTTGCTGAAGGTAAACGAGTAAGCATTTGAAATTGTGCAAAGCCGGAAGGACTCAGCAGAACCAGGACAGAACACAGGTGCCTCGGGGAGGAGATGCCTCCAGCAGGGTGGGGACCACAGCTCGTCTGCACCGCGGATCCTCACGCTGAGGGCAGATCGATCAGGAATCAGCACTTTTCTGTCTGCACAGCTGGGGTTCGGGACAACACAATCCTGTGGGTAGAAAGTACTCTGATCGTAGCTCTCCAGCCCTGTGCTCGAGTGTGGGCTTGCGGGGCGCAGGAGGTGGGCTTTGGAGGGGGAGTTTTGGGGGAGGAGCCCTGGGGGCCAACCAGGTCCACAGTCCCCAGGAATGAAAAAGAGACTTTGCTCAACCAGCCTGGTCAATTGCATATGTAGCAATTTTGAATGTCAATAGCCCCTTCCCCGTTTTCTTTTCTTTCCTCCCGGTATAACATCCACATCCTGTCTCTCTTCTGTGAGGCTCCTCCTTACACCGCTGGGCGATGGGCACATAGTAGGCCCTCAATAAATATTTGCCCATTCCGTGAATGGATGGTAACCCAGCACTAATCCCCTCTCTTCGGCTCCCCGCCCCCAGGAAGAAATAAAAGATGTCCATTTGCGGCTCGGCCACATACAGGCAAACGTCCATATTGCTGCCAAGTCCTGCCATCTGCCACCTCCGCGGTGCAGGTGCCGGCAGCCTCGGCACCCACAAAGCCCGCGCCGGCACAAAGGCCCGACGTGCACGGGTAATTGCCGAGCGCGCAGCCCGCCGGCCGGCCAGGCTGCGGCGAGTTTGCTGGGGCTGCGGAGATTTGCATACAGATGGCCAGTCGGGGCCGCAGGGCCGCCCGCCGCCGCCACCGCCGCCACCGCCGCCACCGCCGCCGCCCCGGGTGGACCGGCCGCAGCCGCTTCAGAAGTGCGCGCGGCTTTGACTGCAGCCCAGCCCGAGAGAGGCCTCATTCTGCCCACCCTGAATAGTCAGCCTTTCAAGGGGCTGCTTTGAAATTTGAAAAGAGGGAGAGAGAGAGGGAGAGAGAGAGAGAGAGAGAGAGAGAGAGA